>NC_134644.1:148878466-149192966 GCF_030463565.1 Pelecanus crispus | reverse complement strand
TGCCAAAACACCTCTGGTGAGTAGGAGTCTGGAGAAATGCAGAATGGATGAGGTGCAGTGATGGGAAGAAAAGCACCATAAACCAAAACTGGTTTAAAGCAAAAAATGAACTAAACCAAGCGGTAGGATAAACTTGGAAAATAAAGCAGAAAGGAAAATGCAATAATCCTAGAGTGAGGAACAGGAGAGGTATGAAGAGATGGTCTTACCCAGGCAGTAACAGGCAATTAAAGGAAATGTTAGTTCAAGATAGAGCATAGTGTCAAATATAGCAGAATCATGGAATGGTTGAGGTTGGAAGGGACCTCAGGACGTCATCTGGTCCAACCACCTGCTCAAGCAGGGCCACGTAGAGCTCGTTGCCCAGGACCATATCCAGACGGCTTTTGAGTATCTCCAAGGATGGAGACTCTACAGCCTCTCTAAGTAACCTGTTCCAGTGTTTGACCACCCTCACAAGAAGTAAAGAAGTTTTTTCATATGTTTAACTGGAATTTTTGTGTTTCAGTTTGTGCCCATTGCCTCTTCAACTGTCACTGGGCCCCACTGAGAAGAGTCTGGCTATGTCTTCTTTATTCTTCCCCATCATATATTTTTATACATCGATAAGATTCTCCTGACCCTTGTCTTCTCCAGGCTAAACAATTTCAGCTCTCTTAGCCTCTGCTTGTATGTCAGATGGTCTAAGTTCTTAATCACCATTATGTCCATGTCTCTTTTGTACCGGGCTGTGAGGCCGTATCTGGAGTACTGTGTCCAGTTCTGGGCTCCCCAGTACAAGAGAGAGATGGAGCTACTGGACAGCCTCCAGCAAAGGACCATGAAGATGATTAAGAGACTAGGGTATCTTTCATATGAGGAGAGGCTGAGAGAGCTGGGACTGTTCAGCCTGCAGAAGAGAAGGCTCCAGGGGGATCTTATCAATGTGTGTAAATACCTGATGGGTGGAGTAAAGAAGGGGCCAGACTCTCCTCTGTAGTGCCCAGTGACAGGACAAGAGGCAATGGGCATAAACTGAAACACATAAAATTCCATCTGTACACAGGAAAACACTTTCTTACTGGAGGGGTGGTCAAACACTGGGACATGCTGCCCAGAGAGGTTGTGGAGTCTCCATCTGTGGAGGTTTTTAAAACCCAACTGGACACAGTCCTGGGCAGGCTGCTGAAGCTGACCCTGCTTTGAGCAGGGGAGCTGGCCTAGATGGTCTCAAGAGGTCCCTTCCAACCAAAATGATTCTGGGATTCTGTCTCACCAGTGCTGAATAGAGAGGAAGGATCACCTCCCTCGACCTGCTGGCAGTGTCCCTCCTAATGTGGCCCAGGATGCTGTTGGCCTTCTGTGCTGCAAGGGCACACTGCTGGCTCATGGTCAACTTAGCATTGACCAAATTTCCTGCAGCTTTCTCTGCCAACCTGCTTTCCAGCTGGTCCACCCTCAGTGTGTTCTGGTGCATGAGGGTTATTCCTCCCCAGGGGAAGGAGTTTGCATTTCCCTTTGGTTGAACTTCAAGTGATTCCTCTCAGCCCATTTCTGCAGTCTGTTGAGGTCCCTCTGAATGGCAGTCCCATCATCTGGCATACCAACCACTGTTCCCCATTTTGTATCATCTGCAAATTACTTCTGTTGTTTGATAGCGGGAGATGGAGATGAAGCTGCAAATTTACATTGTCAAGACAGAGTGATAGAAGACATTGAAAACAGATACTCATTTAGGTATCATCAGTAGAAGACTGTGTTATTTATACTTCATAACACCCTGTGCAGATTCTTATTTTCATGAGTGACGTTGGTTTTGCTTTGTTCAATTTCTTACAGAGTGGCTAAATCTGAACCAAAAAAACCACGTGTATACGACAATACATATGTCTGAGTGAGAAAGAATTATGTCAGTAAATTTGTACAATTCTATCATTTTATATCCTTAGGACTTCCCATTTAGGATCTAGAATTCTCATATTCTAGAATTCAAATAAACTCTTTTATGTGCAGCAAATAAGAAACTTTTCAAAGACACTTTATCTTTTTAAATAATTTAAGTCCTTGATGTGTTTTCAGTAAAACAAAAGCTCAAAAACATTGAGAAGGTTCCTAAATTAAAAGTGGTTTTAAAAGCAAAATTATTAAAAAGAGGACATGAAATACTAAGTCTTGGTTGTAAAGTCAAAGTGATCATGTGGTGTTGAATTCCTTCAGGCAGAGCTGGGAATTCCGTATGCGAAGAGAAGCCTCGTTCCTCATTTATCTGTTACTTCAGCAGCTTTTGTCTCAAAGAGCCTCACAGAAACCTGAGCAAGAAAATTCCCAAATTCTTAGTCCCCTTCTTCTGTGACTGAGATTTTCTGGCTCCTGCTTATTAAGTAAAACAGAATATTGTTACCTTGCTGTAATGCTGCCTTTTATTCTTCGATTGCTTTTTAAATAGAAATTGAAGTCTAACTCTGCAAGTCTCACACCTGAAAGCAATAGTGCTGTTGTGCAGGCTCATAGGAGAAGGTCAGTGAAAAATGTTTTGGCTAGTTGAACATAGCTTGGTTATAGCTTATTGTCAGTCTAATAATATTGCAACTGTTTAATCTGTGTTGACATTAACTAAGAAGGAAACTGCGTGTTTAGAGAAGCATTCTTTTTAAAGAAAAACAAAGATAAACAAAGATAATTTTGAAGAATTACTCATGTGCTTTCATGTGGTCAAAATTATTTACTATAAATTTCTTAATTATTTAAGTTATTGAACAAAAGCTTCCTTTGCCTTATGGACATACACATTTATCAAATGCTGCAATATATAGTCCCTTGTATATTTGGTATAGACAGTGTTTATCATAGAGTTTTTCTTTGAACACCTTGGTAATGGAAATTTTAAAATTCTAGAGTTTGTAAGCATTTGGATGCTTTGCCTATATTTAATAAATATTATTGTAGAAATACCATGCTGTTAAACTAGGAGAAGCACTGTACTACTTTCTCCAAAATGTTTTGCTATAATGTAATATTTCTTAATGAAATCCATATAGATGCTGTCCAGTGTACTTGGGTGGAAGCTCTTCACCATATGGCATAGGAACAAATGTTTCAAAAAGGTAGGGAACATGAGAAAATGTTCTACATGCTTTATCATTACTTTTATTCAGAACTGTGTTTCTGTGGTGGTACAGAGTTCTGCATTTGAACCGGGCAGGACAGCCCTGCATTCATCTAAACACGTGGCTGCCTGCAACTGCGGTTGAAGTCAGCTGGTCCCTTCCAGTCCTCTGTTGTTGACCACTAGATCTTTTGTTCATCTGAGGCATTGAAAGATTTGTGCAAATGACAGATGACACTCCAAAAATCAGTAACATGTAGTTAAGGAAATTGCTGCTGTAGAGTATTGTTATTTTTCTCTGCCTCTCTTCAGCTTTCTATGTGATGCCGAGTATGTGACTTAAATCAGTGGGCTGGTTTAAATCATCCCAGAGCCTGAACTGAAAATAGCCAGAGTGCTTTGCAACTGCAGCTGTACTTAGTAGGAGGGGTACTTTAAAGATTTATCCCCACCATCCTATAGAGCATTATTGTATTTCCATGTCAGATTTTTGTAGTAAGTAATTATGCACTTGATGCATATTTGGATGCTGGTTAGGTGCCATACCAGTGAGGAAGACCAAAGAGAATATATCAAGAGAATATCAGTTTATTTTATGTGTTCAGTGAGGTTAGGAACCTGTAAAAATAATACATGATCATATAGTTAAAACACATACCATAATGAATGTGCCAGAGACGTAAAAAAATTAAGATTACAGGGTAACCTTGCTTCTAGTATTTCTGAGTGAGCACTGTACTTTAAAACAGTTAATGATCTGTGTAGCTTCTCTGATTGTAATAAGATCTTGGAGCTTTCTGTTCTTTTTTGACCAGAACATGTGATCAACTACGTTGTACTGCTTGCGACTTCCGTGTGTCACTTTTCAATGACTACATCTGGGATCAGTCCTGTGATTATCTTTTTTTCAGGTATGCCTGAGATGGGTTTGGTATTAGTATTGTTTACTATGCCTTGGGGGCTTGATAGGAATGGGAAAGATGAAAAGTTGTGAGCACTCCTGTGTTACCTAGAAAGGAGCATGTGTGCAACCTGTTCGGTGATCAGGTGGGAAAGTCTGCAGGGAGAGGGATGCAGCATCTCCCATAATCTGTTTTCATGCCTTTCCACTTCTCCCATCACTCTCCCTCCCTGCTTTTAAAAAGAATTCAAGTTTCATGGATCAAAAGGCAACTTTATTGCTGAAATAAGCAGATCATCTGTGTGATGGGTTGGCCTCTGGTTGCAGGATGCCTACAAAATAAATGCAGACTGTTCAGCATGTACTTCTGACCGTACCTTCAGTCATACAGACTGTGAATGTTTCAAGTCAGATTTTCTTTTTTCCAGTATCAAGTATTATGCTGTCATGTTCAGTGAAAATCAGATAGCTTGATTTCTTAACAGTCTTCTTTTTGAAGCAAGGTTTGATTAAATGGAGGGGTGGGATTTTTGTTTTCTTGTTATATTGTGATGTCTTTGACTTTAATTATTTAGATTTTTTTTTTGAAGACTTAAAATGAAGGCGTTCTTATTTCCAGTTTCTCTAAAACTGTATCTAATGCAAGACTTAGTGAAGGGTAGCGTAGTAGGCATACTGCTAATATAGACATTGAATTTGAATTCCTCTGATTTTAGTAAAGTCTCTGTACATGCCTGTTGACTGATGGAGGTAGTGGATGCGTTCAGAGTAGGAGCTTGGCCACCAGGGGTTGAGCCCACTGGAGCAGGACAGTCATGGATATGTCATCTCCTTTTCCATTATTTTTCCTGTATTACAGGTTAGGCTTTTCCTGTATTTTCCTTCCAGTTTTGATATTTGTAATTCTCTCTGAATGAAAATCTTACTTTCCCATTGTTTCAAGCAGTATTAAAAATACAGTGCTGCAGTAGCCTCCTGAGATGAGTTTGGTAGCTGGAAAGGTTAAATGAAAATATGATTCTTTTATTTACTCAAAGTCTAAATTATTCTGCTTCTGGGATCTTGAAATTAATTAAATTTAAAAAAAAAGACATGAAAGGCCTTAGTATCAAATACTTGTAACATTGATTAAAATCTGTAATCTTGAGCAAGAAATTTAGCTATTTATTTTGACTGACCTGAATTTTAAAAAGCAAACTTGAAAAATAAACATTTGCCTTCCATGAACAGGTGTCTGACCTCTTTTTCTAGAAATTCTTCCTGTGATGTTTGTTTTGTGTTTTCTTTATTTAGCTGGGCTTGTTAATGTTGTTTTTGAGCAATTCAGTGGCTGGTAATTGATGGCCAGGAGGAGCTAATGAGAGCAGGGATAGTTAAAATGCTAAATTTTCACTTGTTTTTTGAAACAACTTATTTTTCTAATAGCCATGCTGATTTTTCAGTTGTTGTGGTTGATGCTTGCAGAGGTATTATTTGTGGTTTGATGGACATTATTCTCTCTGATGGCCATTTCATTTCATTCACTTTAACTACCATCCTGAGTAACAGTTCCTGATGAAAAGTTTAATTCTGTAGTTGTACCCATTCTGCATAGGGATTTTTACAGGAAGTTTGATAAGATAAATACATTTTTGGGTAATTTCTTAACACAAGAATTAACTCTACCTGGTTTTCTTACCAACTCTTTCTCTGGAGGCTGACACAGGGTCTCTAAACCCCAACAGAGAACATTGCTTACAAAAACATCAATCTCCAGTTGATCTGAGAATACAGCAACTACGGACTGAGACTGCTCTCAGGAAAGAATTGTGTTCAAGATAGAATTTAAATATATCCCTAAACTGATTCGTAACAGTGGTTCTTAAGAGCTTTTCTGAGTTGAAATGGCCTCATGAATCTTTTTTTCTTTAAAAAAAAAAGGCACGATCCTAAACTGAATTCACTTGATTGGCAGGAATAACATGCCTGAGCTCAGTAAACTGAGAGCGAAGATGATAAAGAAGAAAGGAGCACGAGCATATGCTTGTCAGTGCAGCTGGAGATCCATTGATGGATTAACTGACCTCCAAACAGACCAGCAGCTTCGGTGGGTTTGTGGTAAACATGCAGAATGAAGTCCTCTTGTGTGTGGTACCTACTTGTGTGGAAACAGGTCATAAACTCAAGTTGTTTCCCATGCAGATTTCTGAGAACAGATGGAAAACTGAATACTTAGATCTAGAAATAGGTTATAACACCCAGACTTCAACCTGAAAACTATTTTTCAATTTAACTGTCTTGCAAGCAATATGGGGAGTTGAATTATTAGAAGAAACAACCAATTTGGAGGCTTTCTGGAAGCTAAATGAGGTTAAAGCTCATACTCAGTAGGGTTAAAGAAAGAAAGAGAAAATCGACAGATTTAGGCATGGGGCAAAGCGCCTTGAAACTGTTCCTCATATCTAGCAGAGAGCCTTATTTCCCATGTCTGCACAATCTTGGACTCAAAATGGTGGGTTGGGATGCAGCCATGACACACAAGCATATGAACTTCTGCACGGAAATTAATACTGCTGTTCTGCTTTGCTTATAGCTGTTAATGAGCAAGTGGTTGTAGATCTCAAAAAATTACTGCAAGATCAGCTCTCACCTCAAAGGTTTCAGCACACCCCAAAACTTCACTTTCTTTCACCCACCAGTAGCCAAAAACCGCAGGTGCTGGAAATTTCCTTCCAGTTCCTACTGCTTTCTTCAAAGCACTTTCTGCTGACTAAAGACTTTCACGACAGTGAATTTCTTGGACTTCCCTGCAGCCTTCACTGCAAGAGGTGAACAAGTTATTGTGCAATTATTAAATATTGTGCAATTTTAAAGAGGTTCTGAAAAGTATATGACTCTTCTATCAATATTTTCAAGGGAAAAAAGGCTCAGGCTTTTAAGAGTAAGAAAATACATATCCCCACGGACATTCAAATTTGGATTTTTTTTCAGTTTCACTTAGCTTTCACTTCAGCTTCACTTCAAAATACTACATATTCAGAAAATGTAACTGTCCTGTTTCAACACACTCCCTTCTCCCAGTAACATCGTAAAATTACTTCCAGTATCATGTTACTTGGTGAATTGTCTTGATTACAATTAATGTCACTACAGTTTATGAGCTTTTTCTTTTCATTATGTATAAATAACACAGGAGATGAATTTGGGTTTTGGGCGGGCAGAGAGGAAGGAAAGGATTACCAGTCCTGGCAATTACTACATTGAGAAGTGTCTCAAAGTGGGAAGTCTGTCAGTATTTTTGCTATGCAGTATGTGATACTGTACAGATAAATTCAAAATTACTTACTTTGTGCAATTCTAGTTATACAGAGCCATTTCTTTTTTTGTGAAGTTTTGCTCACAGCCGTAATCTGTACATTGTTGATCTGTTCTTTTTCTGAGCTTTTCCAAAACAATTGCATGGTCTTTCTCATAGAGGTCATCCCTCAAATCTTTCGCTTTGTACCGCTCTGAAAGAGCAGATCCCGGTAGTGACCAGAGGCGTAATGTACGCTGCATCCTGCTCACCTTCCCCCTCCACGAGTGTTTTTTTAGAACGTGCAGAGGACCAGCGGTGTGCCTGGGAGGCCTGGCAGTACTTACGTACGCAGTGCTTTGGTGCTCTAGAGTGCGCATTCCAGTGCCACGTGCGGCCTTGCTAGTAGGTTCAGAGGTGAGTTGGCTTTGGAGAGGTACTACTTGGCATAATGGTGTAGACATATTTAGGGTCATGTATTGTTTTCCATGCAATTGGTGTTTCAGGCTGAAGTTTCAACTAGAGTCTAAAACTGCAGGTTTGGGAGACAGAGAGACCCAGAGACCAGTTGATTAATGCTCAGTCAGCTACTGGAAGAGGTCTGCTTGCCTTTCTGTCCTTTGTGAAGAGATAGGCAGTGTGTGGGCTGTAAGCAGTAAATGTTCCTGCGTTTTCTTCAGGTGGGCCTGAGCGATTTGCATTCCCAGAGAACATCAGTGCTAATGGTAAGAGAAGAACCCAGGGGTAGTATGTAATTTATTAACAAGCTCTAGAGAAGAAGAAACCCATTTTTCCATTCTTCTTCTTGAAGAATAATGCATTTCAAAAAGTGCTGAGTTGCCTTGGCTTGCCTGTTCCAAGGCGATTTGAAACTGATGACCAAGTAGCCCCACAGGATGCTCTCTTTGCATCTTCTGCACTGGAACTTGTGCCACAGTGTAGGGAACAAGTTAGGCTTGCAACCTGTGAGCAGGAAACAGGGAAAATCCTAACACCCATCTCAGTTCATGAGACCAAGTCTTACGTGACTTGGAAAAGGAGCATGTCTCCTGTACCCTCTTTTAAACAAACCAACAGAAATAGTCACTCCCTCTGGAACAGTTTGCACTACCAAGCATAGGGAGCAAATCGTGTGGAAACAAAAGTTCAAGACATCCGTTCTAGTGATTTTTATGACAAGAAGACAGCCTGCAGCACTTGAAAAGTGGAGGCTAGGAAGGAATTGAGACAAAAGGACTAAGAGTGTAGGAGAAGTAAAAAGGATTAACACCAATATCTGTTGACAACACTAGTCAGCATTTCTCCTAGGTCACCTCATCTCTCAGTCTTGTTAGCCTGGAGAGTTGTAGAAAGAGTTCTCTTTCTGGATAGAGGTTGTTGCCAGGCGATTGTATCACTAATGCCATTAAGACTGCACTCCACTGAAAACATTAGAAGATAATCTTAATTGGTAAATGTAAGCAGAAACCTGTGCATTCCCGTGAAATCATCCATGTTTATTCAAGTGTAGTTACTTGTTTCTGGCCTTGGTCAGAATGGTGTGATATGACAGCTCTTTGTCCGAGTGAATTTTAAACATGTGCAGAAAGTGCTTATTGTATTGGGTTTTGTTACACAATTCAGCATATTTCTAGATCTGGGAATAGTTACTGTGTCATTAAATATAATTATTTTGTTGGAAAGAGGAGTGTTATTAAGTATTTGATTTCCCTTCCTTTGCTTTCTTCAGTTACATGTTACAAACCACTCCAAAGTCCTCAAATGAAAAGAATCTAAAGCAAGGTAAAATTAGAGCTTGAATGCTCGTTTGATGAAGGTATTGTAAGACTGCACAAGGTTTTCAAGATGTAGCCCAGACCCTAAGTGATATTTCCGTGTCGGTTATCTGAGATAGCAGGGATTATGTAAAGAATTTTGTTTAAGAATGCCATTCAGCTGTTGTCAAACGGAAGTACTGGAGAACAGTTTTGCTAAGTATAAATGCGACCATTGTTTTCCTGCAGTTTTTTGCTTTCTTGGGTGATATGCTCGGAAATTTTCTAGCCTGCAGCATTAGTCTGTAGCAGATGCCTCAACAAAACAAAAGCAATGAAGGATGGCAAAATGAGAATCCACACAAAAGCACTCACTTGGAAATGTAGTCAGTGGTTTAATGTCATACCAACTTTTCTAAATCTGTGTTCCTGCAGTACTTCTGGATAGGAACCCAATTCTGATGTACATAGTACATTTTGAGAACTTCTCTTTATCAAATTTTAATGTGCTGTTCTAACTATATCTCACTTGTTTTACCTGCGAACTATGGAGGATGCTGAATATAGCTCAGAAGAGTAATTATGAAAGACCTTGCCCTGCCATAAAATTTAACTTAAAGAAGCATAATAGCATTACATATTGCAAGCTCTGCACTGTGTAAAATTGATTAAAGATTTTGCTTTTCTGAACACCCATTTCAGTTTTGTACTGAAGGTATTCTGCAAATGCTAGGCACTGGAAGCTGCCACTTGCTGAAAGCCTGCTCACTTCTCTTGTTTCCTGAAGTGTGAGTCTTTGGGTCGTGTAACCAGCACATGCGGTAGTCACACAGTACGGGAGGGACTGTGTTGGGAGCTGCGTAGGCAAATTTTCCTTCCTGCCAGGCTCTTTTTGCACAAGACCTGACCGGTTTTGTCTGCTGTGTGACACCCAATAACCGCCGACAGGCCAACCTGGAAGGGGATGGAGTGAAGGAGTGTTGGGTGCTGTGCAGTTGTGAGGGCCACATACGCTGCCTGGGACTTGGCACGTGTGCTTCGAGGAAAGGATTTTTCAAATGTCAACACTTCAATAAAATGAAAAATTGGAACAAATCTGAACTGTGTGTTGTGTAAATTCTATTGTGTTGTTCCTATCCAAGAGAAGCCTTACGAAAATGATGTAGGACCGAGTTTTCTCTGTCAGAAGGGTTATGAAACGCCCTTAATACAAAAACATTGTCCAGCTCATAAGAAACAGTTAGTACTTGGATGTTTTCTCACATCAGTGGGGGTGTACCAAATACCTGAGAAGTAAATGAGCTTTAACATTCTTTACCAGATAACCATGAGGAGAGCACATTAAATTATAGAGAGCTCATAAAGGTGGATGCTTTTACGACGTTTCTTGGATGTTTACTTAGAAGAAAAGGCGGGGCCAGCTGCTGTGGAAGGTGGCTTATAGCTAAACTTCTTGCAGAGTGGGATGCTGGTACCTTTGTGTATCAGTCAAGGCAGGTTCTCACAAGCTTCATACTGGTCACTTAAAAGAGGGAGATCAATCAAGGAATCACAGCATTTGCCATCCCCTGGATCTCGCTGTAGAAAACAGGAAGAAGTTGCTCTACGTCTGGGAGTCGGAACAAATCTCGTTTCTCCGTCATGAAGAAATGCTGCGTGGTATACATTAGAGTCACAGACATAAATATTTCGTATACTCCATTCTGAATTTGGACTCCAGGCGTTGGTGCTGTTCAGGCAGTAATTACTTCCCAGACTCAGTGGGCAGTGTGGACTCGGTGAGAACACACAGAAAACACCACTGCCTCAGGAGCACTCCTGACTGACCTTACTTACGACCTGCAATGTCACAGCGCACCGTTAGAAGGTAGTGCCCATGCACATTTAATTCACATTGACAACTTTTTATTCTGTTGTGTTAGGTGCGCTTTAAAAGTATGTCATTTGGGGTAAAAATGTGATTATACGATCTAGTCTGCAGAGGGCAGAGCAACACCGCTGAGTGTTAACAGTTCAGGCTTCTGCTTCACTAATAGAAGCTCATAGTTCTTTTTTTCTGCAACAATGCAGGTTTACATTCAACCGACCGAGGCTTCTTGCCTTTGTTTTCGAATGGTGTAATGATAAGTGGGGTAGCCGGATCTGTGGCAACTCCATTTGATTTTTGTGTGACTTTATCCAAATGATCCTCAAGTGGTCCTTGACCAATACTGAAGCAGATCAGCTTTTTTAGCTGTCAGCTAAAGAAGCACAAAATAAGTGTATGTATGTTTATCTTCTAACACCATCAGTAGAAGAACTAAATTGCCTTTGGGATTTACCTTTCACCCTGCCCAAATTAAGTTTCTCTGAAAATGCTGTTAAGCAGTTTTGGCAAGTAGAGGTTGTGTACTTTGGGATCTCATGATGTCCAATACAAAATTTACATAGCACATCACTCAAGATGTGAAAAGATGGCAGATCTTAAAAAGCAAATGGTAAAAGGCCAAGATTTAGAAATACCAAAAAATTGTTTCTCTGTCAGAAAGCCATGCAGAAGACCTGCGATGCTGCGGAGCAGCCTGAGTAACGGCCGTGAGAATCATCCAAAGACCTGCATCCTGCAGGTCATCGGCCATAAGCCCTGGCTAAGGTTTGGGGGAAGAGTGAGTTTTAAAAGGTCGCATCGGCTACACATTTGCAAACACCCTGCCTCCCATGAACACACGCACACAGAGTGGTTCTTTCAGTTTGAACACTCTTCTGGTTCTTTGGGAATCCGCTAAGTGTGAAGGTACAAAGCAGATTTATAGTGGAGGGAAGTAAATGTGATCTCTGATAAATGGTGAAGTTGTGTCTTTCTCTGTGGAAGTGATGATGTGCTTTTAACTAGAAGCACAAACATATCTAAACCATGAAACTAGAGATTGCTTATTTTACTGGTAAAATAGGGAATATCATCTAAATTTAGCCTAGTTGCACCATAGGTGAGTGATCTCTGTTACGCTTCATTTTTTACTTCCTTCCTTCCCTCTAATAGGAGAAATAGTTGAACAAAAAGTTTTAGTAGAGAAAGTGGGAACAAGCAAGGCTGAGTAGCACACTGTGAGAGGTTGCATATAGAAAAGTTTTGTGAAAACATTTTTTCAGGCAAGACAGTAGCTATTGTTTTTTGTTTCCTTCTAAACTAAAAACAACACACCTAAGTGAAAGAAATAAAAATAGCATGCTACAGGGGGAAGTTGAAATGCCCACAACAAAATGCCAAAAGCAAGGACAAAAATGTGTATGGGCGGTGTCCTTTCTAGGAGTCTTTTAAGATTGCAATTCCAGGGGCTGGCCCAGAAGACGGGGGGGGGGGGACGGGGACACGAATCCCCCCCCCTCACCCCCACCCCCACCCATCCACTGCCCTTCAGTCACTTCCACCCCAGGAACCTGAGCTGCATAGGGAAGCAAAGTGCAGGAGGGACTTCATCCTCAGAGGGTACCTGCTTGCTTCCACGTGAGGATGCTGTGGAGCACATGAGCTGGGTGTGGTTCATTTGGGTTTGGGGGTTTTTCCTCTAAAATTTGTGAGGAGGGTTTCCTGCAGTATTTTGAAACCTGTTTCCTGGTGATAGGTCTTAGATAGAAGAGCTAAGATAGTCAAATATTATATTTAGATATTATAGTCAGATATTGTATTTCGATATAAGAATTAAGATATTCAGGGCTGCTACAATCCTCTTAGCCAGTAAGTTATAAGTGTTATTTTATAAAGTTATAAGTGTTATTATATAAACATTTATAAGTGTTATTCAAATCTAAGCAAATTATCTTGAAGTTTTTCATGAGAGTTTAGTGAAACTCAAACCTTTACAGCCTCAGAGCTTATACTAAAGAACTGGGAGGCAGAGAGGAGGAAGACATTTTCATACTGGTCAAACAAATGCATAATATTCTAGCTCCAAGTACCTTAAATACATCTGTTTAAAAATGTGGTTGCCTACAGAGGGGAAAAAAATGTTAAGTAGCTCTTGAATGGTGGCAGGATATTTGTAAAGGACCCATAGAATTTTTCAATCTCTAAAGGCAAGCAATATGGCCTTACTCTAAGACAATGCAGTATACGTGATAGTAATTAAATATGGTGAGCGTACATTTTTCAGCTCCTGCAAAGAAGCTTTGGAATAGCCAGCAATCTGACTGTGCTGGGAAGCCCATGTCCTGACCGCCCTGATGTAAACAGCATTCACAGGAAGGGGGAAGCAGCTACCAGAGACAGGAAGGTTGAATTTAGCATCAAACTCCTTATCTAGGCAGAGCGGGCTGCTCAGGATGCTGATAAGAAAAAGTGTACAAATTGCTAAAGCAGACTGTGATAGCTGCCTGGCCCTTCCTGGGAAGACCATTCACATCCATGTAATCAGGGTACAGTCTTCTGCATGCAGATGGGTTTAGGAAGAGATTATATCCTGGGGCCGGTTATCCAAAATAACGCTTACTATGGTGTATTATGGTCTCATTCAGTCTTGGTTACCGTGCCTTGCAGGAAGAGATTGATCTGCGTGCTGAAGTAGGAGGGTGTGTGTCTTTTAAGAATAAAACCTGTACCATAGCAAGTGTTATTATCAGTCTTATTAGCCCTAAAGAAATATAAGCCTTTCCTGAATCCTAATACGCACTGCAATATGTGGTTTAATTCTTAGATTACATGTTTTATATCTGTATAGCTCTGCTTCCAACACTTTAGAGATAAAAGCTGTTGCAGCATTGTTTTAGGTGAATCAGTGAGTCGTCTTGTTTACAAGTGGAAGAGAAGCAGCTTCAAAAGATTCTTTGCAGTGTAATCGGTTGCTCATTAACATATGATGGCCAGTTTCCTTTTGATTTCTGTGTATACCTTGGGAAATCCATCTGCTTTGAGCCTTCAGCACAGCAAGGCATCATTCAAGCAATACATGCTCCTCAGTGGCTGAATGAAGAAGAGTTGACACAAAATTGTAGCGTTCTCTGCATTGACTTTTCCTATGAAAGGTGACTCTTATTTCTCCCATCTTCCCCAAAGTATACTGCAAAATTATTTCAGATTTTCTCAAAACTTTATTCAAGCTAAGATTGAGACCTGAAAATGCTTGAAAGCAGGCTTTTAGTTTCATCTTCCCACATGTGTCCCACAGACCTCCCACAGAAGTCCGAAACACCTCTTCACTTTTTTTTTCCATTCCAGATATATATTTAGTTCAATTCCAGTAAGGAAGGCTGGAAACAATTAAACTATGAAAAAGGAGAGTGGTATAAAAGAGTCTACCTGTGTCCTGAACAGCAAAAAAATGTATCTGTCCTGGGTAATTGCAAAGAGAACGTTCTGGATTTGCATTGCTAAAACAAATTAAGCCAAGAAGATATTGGGGTCCATCTGTTCTGCTAGCTGAGTGTGGGTACCGCACATCACCAATCTCCTGAGCGCAGGAGGATACGGTGACACAGCCGTCAGCAGTCTTAGCGCCGTGTATCCAGCCAGGTGCTTCACACCAGGGTTGCTGGTGTAAGCTAAAATCCTTAATCGCTCTGTTTTTGCAAAAGATTTTTTTCCCTCGTGGTATATTGGAAATCCCTCCTAAAACCTGGAGAGCATTACTTCTTTATAAAGAGTATGTCTGTAAAGTGGATAATTTCCAGATGTCAAATGGTTCCTCAGACCTTGCAATAACAATTCACTACTCGGGGTTCTCGGCCAGCGCTGGGCACGTGGTTACCTCGGGTATTTTCAGGATCCATCATAAGGCAAATGACACCTTTAAAGAGGGGAAAAACAAACAGCCTAATAGGCACCTCATGGCAGAGAGCACCTCATCAGGTTTGTCCCAACACATTCTCACGTCATTGTTCGATAGGGTAACAGGCCATAAAAGAATGAAGCAGCTACTTTCCTTTTCTGTCAGATGTTGCAAGTTACTCATATTTCCTGTTCTGCTATTTAAAGGACTAAGGGCTGAAAATGGGAGTTCATTAACTTGTCTGAAATGAAATATTTTCCTGTCTTTCTACAGCTACCCTTGAATGAATGACATAATCACAGGCCTGGAAGGCATCTCGGAGGAGCGGGTAGTGCCTTCTGCCCTGAGACAGGACTACCCGTACTGGGAGCTCAGGCTGAACCCTGGTGCAGGTTGCCGCCAGAAATCTCCCTCCAATCTGCAGGGGAGCTGTATATAGTATACGTCAAAGAAAGAGAGACCAGCAGTTCCCATGCTGGCTGTCCAGTGGGTCCCAGGAGGGACAGGAGGAGCACCCCTCTGCCTGCTGCCTGATAGGTTGGGCTGTATTTTAGCCAAGAACAGAAGTACGTGGGAGAACGCGGGAGAATTTCAATAAGCTACCACCAGTGGTATTTAGGCACTGAATCCCTCTCTGTATTTTTGACAGTCTCCCCTTAACTGAGCACATTCACACTTCAACAATTTAAAAATAAAACATTGCTTCCCACACTTTTTTCCTTTCCTCTCGGCAGTTGTTTTCTTTACAGACTTGAAACTATGCTTATTCATCCTTCAGAAAAAAATCTTATCTTGGTCTGGATGGCCTGGGAAAAGCTCAGGGCACGCTTGCAATGCTAACTTTGAGGAAGTAAATTTAGTTTCTCAATGAGTCTAACCAATTCAACTGTCGCGTTTGACAACCATCCTTCTAAACTTTTGATGGAGAAAGAGCTTGCTGCTCTGGGACAGGCAGTCTAGTGCTGCGGGTGCTAACGTAGCTTTGGGCCCCAGGAGGTCACAGGCCACATCTGAGAGGCCCAAGAAGGGTAACTAAGAAAAGCAAATGTGCTGTCAGCAGCCTTAAATTTGCTCTGCTGGAGTCTGTACTGCTGGGGAAAACAAAATGTAAGGGTTTGCAGATTGAAAGAAAGGTCTGAGAGCAAGGCCACAAGTCAGGCAGCAGCAGCTGTTGCGTTTTTCAAAATACAAAGGCAAAGTCTTCCTAAAATGCAAAGATGTTTGCAGGAAAATCTTTTCACTCGAATATAGGACGACTCAGCACCAGTATGTAAACTATAGACCATGAACACACTTGAGGACAAACATCCTCATGTGAGTTCCTGCCATCCGGGTAGGTGTGGGTGAGCACTGAGGAGCCTGCTTACTGGAAAAGCACACCTGAGGAACTCCCCTCGCTCTGCTAATTATACTCTAGGAAGCTTTGACGTACGGCCCCAGCCCATCCTGCCAACTACTGGGCTCCCTTTTTTTCTTCGTGCACCTTAAATGCAAAGAACGGGGCTCCCAGCAGGAGCTCCGCGGTGGTGGCTGCCAAAAGAGTAGCAATGGGTTTGAAAGGGGAAGGAGATGGAGGATGCTGCCTGGGAGATGAAAGCTGGCAGGGATCCTTCCACGTGTCCTCCTCCCCTAAATCCCACACAGGTAACAGGGATTTGGGGCTCGACCTTGTAAGAAGAAGGACCCTGTCGAGCCATGAGTGTGCTGAGCCCTGGGAAGGCAGATTCCAGCAGCTGGAGAGCAGGGGAAGGGGAGAGGGAGGAGCCAGCCTGCACTTCTGAAAAAATTCAGGGAGTTCAGACAACGAGTAGTCACATGCATTACTTACCTTTTCAAATCTCTCCATAAACTGCTAGCCATTAAAAAAAAAAAAAATTAAATATCACACCTCTTAGTGAGGAAAGCAAAAAAAGATAAAGACCGTAAGAATTAGAATAAGCTACAGCCATAGCCTTAAATCAGTGTAAATAAAATGTGGTCCTGACCCAGAGATTTTTACATCATATAGCCTTGAGAAATTATCTTCATTTGATTAATAAAACAAATCAACATGATGCAAACAGCATCAGGAACTTAATAGTTTTGAGAGGAGTTGATGCTAAAATAAGGTACGCGGGCACTGAAACGCCTCCCAGCAGGATGGCCTGACGTGTGGTTGTGTAATGGGGATAAGTACAGTATTTCTTTGGAGCATTAACCTGAATTAAAGGATGAAATGGCTGGGCAGGGATCAAGCGACACTCCTGGTCACTGCTGAGGCCTTGAGAAGTATTAGAGACATTGCAAGACCATCATTTAAATACAGGAACTCTCACTGAGGAGCGCAGCAGTTTTCTTGCAAGGGATTTCTTCTCCCTGTAGGACCAGATCGGCTCTCAAGGCAGCCGCGGCTGGGGAGGAGGGGGTTCGCGGAGGGGTTCAGCATCCCCACCCCATCACGTCCGCACCCAGCGCTTGGAGGGCATGGCTCCAGTCTGGCCCTGCTTACCCTGCGGGCTGCAGTGGCTCTCTGCAGAGCTGAGCGCTGCTTTCCAGGGATGGCAGCTGTCAAAGCATTAGGGACTGATGCAAAACCAGTTTATTCTGTCTATTATGCAGCTGCGTCGGGAGTTACATTCCTAAATCCCTGTGCATCACGGTGGGGGAATGCTCCCCACGCACTGCTGCTTGTTGTCAGGAATCCTCTCAACTCGCTGCTCAAAATACAGCATGCGGCAGTTGCTGCCGCGCCATGGAAGAAACGCGGTATGCACCAAAGTCACGTAGGGCCTGATCTTCATCTGGGGTCAGGCGTGTAAACCAGGGAGATGCCTGCCGCAGCCACTCCGTCCCGCTGGAGGGATTCCTTCAAGAGCGGAGGCAAAGCCGCACACCAAAGGGAGGCACCGCTTTAAATCCGGAGCCTTCAACATTCCGCACCTGGAATACTGTGTCCAGTTTTGGGCCCCTCAATACAAGAAAGACATTGAGGTGCTGGAGCGTGTTCAGAGAAGGGCAACAAGGCTGGTGAAGGGTCTGGAGCACAGGCCTTATGAGGAGCAGCTGAGGGAACTGGGGTTGTTTAGCCTGGAGAAGAGGAGGCTGAGGGGAGACCTTATCGCTCTCTACAACTACCTGAAAGGAGGTTGTAGTGAGGTGGGTGTTGATCTCTTCTCCCAAGTAACAAGCGATAGGACTAGAGGAAATGGGCTTAAGCTGCACCAGGGGAGGTTTAGGTTGGAAATTAGGAAAAAATTTCTTCACGGAAAGGGTGGTCAAGAATTGGAACAGGCTGCCCAGAGAGGTGGTGGAGTCCCCATCCCCGGAAGTGTTCAAAAAACGGGTAGATGTGGCACTTCGGGATATGGTTTAGTCTAGTCTACCCTTGATTGGCTTAGAGTAGACTTGGTAGTGTGGGTTAATGGTTGGACTGGATGATCTTAAAGGTCTTTTCCAACCTAAACGATTCTATGATTCTAACACGGTTATTCCAAATTTTCCTTGGGGAGCTAAAATCTGAATTTAGCCAATAGCATGTACACAAATGCCATTTGCTTGAGTTAAATCCACTGGCTTTGCTTCAGTTTGAGAGATACCTCCAAGGAACAAACCTCTCCACACGCTTCGCAACTTGAAAAGGGATTTTAAGATGCTACTGCCTGCATAGGACCTGTAACAAACTGTGCTCTTGCAGAACTGCCTTGTATCTGGCAAACCACACTGCTATCATCAGCACAAACTTAACCCTGTCATCTCCGTGATAACACACTGTATAGTCCTACTGCAAAGGCTGCCCACCGGGGCAGTGGCTTTCAGTAAAGCTTTCAGTAAAGTTGCCTTTCAGTAAAGGTAAGACTGGTCCTTGTGTAAGCGTATTTTTAAAACACATTTTCAAATTATAGAAAAACGACTGTCAAAGGTCTTGCCTACTAGATGAGGATTTTGAGGCTCCCAAGCGTTGGCTCACTCCGTTTCCTACTGCACCAGCAGCCCCAGGTCTCCCAGGTTTCTTCTGCTGCTCTGGCATTCATACAGCTCCATGGTTTTGTTGCGGTGACTTTCACGCTTATAACTTCTTGACGGGATGAGCAGGGCTGGCACACACGTATCCCCTCAACCATCACCACTGCTAGCTTCTGGGGGGCTTCTGCTCTCAAAACCAGCTCCCGGAATTGCAACAGAGTAAGGCCTGAATCAAATGGTGTTAACATGTAATTGCACACCGAAAAAATCTTCCTTTGCCACTGATTAAAGGTGACACGAAGACATTTGACTGATGTGTTCTCCTCAACTGATCATGTGTCTGAGCGCTGAAACATCCTGTAACTAGGCAAGGCAAGCTGACACTAGGACAGCTTCCCACTAGGACCGGTTTAACGTGTGCTGGGGAACAAGTGACGGTGCCTTCGCTTGGTTTAGAGCGTGCTGGTTACATCAAACCATCTGGGATGAGTTTGCATCATCCCTTTCAGCTCTGTCTAGAGCTAGGAAGCCAGAAATAAGAACAGTCATCCAGACTTTGATACTCTCCAAAGAAAACTAGTTTAAGAGTCATACCTCAGAAGCTTATCTAAATGTAGAATTGCATTAATTCAACAGAAACAATTAAACTAATTGAAGGTTTGGCAAAACACTGTGCACGTACTCCCGCTTGCATTTTAACCAGGTGTCTTTCATACCTGCCTCCACTATCGCTTGCTCCAGTGGTTTTCAGCGTGTGCTTCCTCCACCTTCAGACAGGACACAAAAAATGAGAAAAGCAGTTTGGCAACAGGTTTGAATTCCTCTGGAGTAAGCACTGGAAAGTATCTGGGCAAACAACAAATTTTAAAAGATCAAAAAAACCACCTGCTTCTTTAGTTAGTTAAATGTACATGTAGCTAAAGCCTGGGGATAAAACCCACCGTTCCCTCGGATGGTGAGGCCTCGGGAGCGATCTGGCCAGCTCGTACTGCAGCACAGAGCAAAGGTGCTGCGGCAGGTCGGTCGGTGGAGACCGAATAACTGCAAAGTGGGATCCCACCCTGTTGCTTATTTTCCCCACGCTGGGTGTTTCAAAAATAAAAAAAATCACAGCCACTCACTGCCTCACCTTTGCTAAGCCCGGTGGTGCTCGGGTCCGCTGTGATCTCCAGAGCATCGCTGGCCAGC
Source organism: Pelecanus crispus (assembly GCF_030463565.1). Lineage (NCBI taxonomy): Eukaryota > Metazoa > Chordata > Aves > Pelecaniformes > Pelecanidae > Pelecanus > Pelecanus crispus. The sequence continues at coordinate 149,173,081 of NC_134644.1, read as the reverse complement.
TGCAAACCTGCTCCTTGCTCTTGGGCGACCAACTCCCGGTACACACATGGCACTACGTGGCACTTCTCTTCCCACTGTCCCCTGCCAATAGACGTGCTCCTACACGTAGGACCACAGAGATGTCCCACGCTGCTGCGGTCCGGCGTTACAGGGAGCCCTCAGCCTTGCTGGCAGGTGGCAAGTTGAACCGAGCTGGCTCTTTGGGGGAAATTTTGCATGTGTGATTTCTTGTTCAGTGCTTCCCACAGCTAAAATACAAAACATTGAGACTGAAGGGTTTAGCGTCTGTGTCCATGCTAAAATGCACTGATTATTTTATAGAAATACTACTCTATGAAAGTGTACACTTCAGATCCCCTCTAAGGCAAATTCTGGGGTAGTGACACATGGTGGGAAGGAGAAAGGCTGACTGGGGTTTCATCCCTTTTCATTCTTTAAACCACATTTTCGAATTATAGAAATCATATCACACATCCAATCAGATCCCAGACTGGCAGAACCATTCCCAACAGAGCTGTTCTCCTTAAAGTGTTTAACCTTTAGAAATAAATAGAGATATATTATAGATAACTTCTGCCCACTGAAATGTCTGTTCACTTACCGTACACTCACCACTTCTTCAGTTTGACAGTTTTTTTAGGAACTGTTTTTGCAGAGGCAAGAAAGCAGCATAAATAATCAAGCAGACTTTCATTGTCTTTACCTGCTTGTAAATGTGATTTTTAACTATGTTTAACAACCATCGCTCCTAGATACATCAATTGATGTGCTTAAATGTAGCTAAGGAATATGGGAAATACAGAGGGAAGAATCTATCAAGAAAGAGAAACTTTGGGGTGTTTGTGTATGTATATGTCCTTTTACCAAACTGGTATTTAGATAACTCAGAAAAGAGAGAGTCCGGAGCAAGGAGCTCACCTATTCCTGCAGTCTTTAACGCTTGTCTAAAGCATCATGCATTTAAAACGCAAGAGGATCACCTCTACAATAGAAAATATCAACCTGCAGATGTTTTCTCTGGTCAGTGAAAGTGCCTGAAGCTCACAAACTTTTCTCTTGCCATCAGAGCAGACGGGCATTCAGGCAGGTGAGAGACTGCTTATTTGACACAGAAATAATCTATCAGTGGCTGTGCTGTCACTACCACCCCTGTTTCACCCACAGACACTCGGCAGTGGGAAACAAGAGATGCTGCAATGAGGAAAGGTGACGCTGAGGAGTGCAGAGCATGACTAGCAGCCAAGTAGTAGATGGGAGACTGAATATAACTGATGAAGAAGCTTGAGGAGGTAGCACGTAGCGGAGAAGAGCTTTAGTGTGCATGGGAAGTGCAGGAACGATCTGTTTTTCCAGAAGACACAGGGAGGGATGGGGGCAGATATTTTTGCAAAAGAAACTGCAAGGGACAGTGACGGTCGCAGCACGGCAAAGGGTGACATAAATGCCCTCGGAGAGGACCACCACGCGCAGCACTGGCCAGCAGAGGAGCTGCTTCATGTCCACAGCAGCAGCTCAGGAGGGGTGGGCGAAATGCTGAAGCGCTGACCCCTCGGGTGAGGGCTGGCTGGGGCACAGTACCTCCTCACCACACCGAGGTCTCTCAGCCCTCGGCCAACGCGCCCCTCCTCTCACCCTGGGCAGCGCTCTCCATTTATAGGGTCGGGCTTTGACCTTACGACACTTCCTCTCATTTTTTAGCTACCACGGTACAGGGCATCAGCAGTCAGATCTACAGGACTATCCCGCCCTCACTCAGGAAGGAGAAGAGGAGACACGAGGACTTCTTTGTGTACCACATGCTGTTTCTTCCTGCATTAGATGGGTATTTCTGTTTCAGTGGCTATCAGAAACTGGGAAACGGTGTTAGCAACTGATAGCGTAGCTGCTCTTCTCCAGCCCCCTGAAAGCACTTAGGTACAGGAAGGGAAATGAAGCAAAATTAGGCACCTATTTCCAAAGTCGCCCTCGGAGCTCCCTTCCCTCACTCCAGCAGCTGGAGACACACTGCGAGCGAAGAGCATTACCCCAGCGCACACAGGGTTATGCTTTAGCAGGGCATTGCACAAGTCCAGAGGTGCTTCCCTCCCACGTCCCAGCCTCCGAGAGGTTTGAGCTGCCTCCAGTTGTTGCTCATGGAGCTGCAGAAGCGCGATGCACAAGCTCTTTCTATCTCACCAAACAGGGTAAAAAAAAAAGATACTTTTAAACGTTGCAATTTTAAATTTGCAGAAATTTCTTTTCCTTGCAAACAAAGTAGGGAGGATGCATTTTTGCCTTCTATGATCAGTGCCAGCTAAGTACCCCCTTTGTCCTTTCCTCCTCTCCGGGGCCCCAGAAGCGATGCTGTTCCTCTTGGCACTTGTGTGCACCTCTCCTGCTCTTGGTCCTTGGCTCAACGGCTGTCTCCAAACAGTGAATTTTCCATGAATCCTGTAGCCACGTGGCCTGCACAGAAAGGTCCTCACTAAACTTGACTGCAAGCAACGGGGCACTGAGAGCAGAAAGCCCCTTTAGGACACAGCGGGATGTGTGGCCCATGGGATGCTCTGCCCACCACTGCTTGCTTAAACATTTGACACTGTGGCAACTTTGGAAACAGCAACTTTACGAACGTACTGGATGAATTATGTACAGGTTTGAGCCATTTCTGATTCCCACTGGGAATACTCAGCTTGCAGAAGAAAAGCTCAGGTACTGCAGGAATGAGAAAAGCCAAAAACCCTAAGAAACTACGGATCTTTGTTCATGATTTTGGTGCTCTATGCTGCATGGAGATCCCATCCCTGCTACAAGCAAAAATGGGATGATCAAAAATGTGAGGTGAGTATCCCACCAAAGAGAAAATAAAAGCCAGAGCCTGGACCTTTAAACCCTACGTGTGCCTCTGCCAGGAATGCCACAGCGCTGCCAAACACTGGGAGCAGCAGGTAATAATACCCTTGCCTTTATAACACTGCTTTCATTGGGTTTTTTTTCTAATTTCATCAAACCTAAGCTCTGTTCTGAGACATCAGACTGCTGAAAAACACCCTCTAGTCCCACAGGGTGTTCATAACCAGGCAGGTGGGTGTAAAATGGCTCCTGGCACTGTGGGGCCTGAAGTGCCCGTCTCCGGTAGACGCTGCCCACCTGCCAGACCGAAACTGCCCCCACAGGAGATGCCATGGAACTGTGGAAAACTGCCTGCTGGGCTGCATCAGACCCCGCTTCTGACTGGGAATGCTCATCAATGCCTCTTTCAGAGCAGCAAGTTTAGCACGAGACACCTGAGCAAACATCCCCGTGTTTCCAGGCTATTTGCATGTCCCAGGGTTTCCAGATGTCGCTCCCTTGCCTCCGCGGGTGCCCCCGGCTTGGCAGCACCCCTCTTCGCACACCGCAGAAGCAGGACCCACATCTTTACCCAAATCCATGTGCTTTAGAGTGGTTTGGAAGCAAGTTTAGCCTCACGGGTACTGACTGTGCTGGTCCTTGATGCTTCAGCTGCTCCAATCCGCTCAGAGACACGAGCACTGGTTTTTTTTTTTTCATCAGGGAAACAGCTGTAGCAAAAGAAAAATGATCATTCCTTTGGTTTTCTTCCCCTCCTAAGAAGACTTTCAAAAAGCAGAGTTCCTGTGGCTTCAGCCTCAAACCCTTCTGAGGTAGCTTTTGACCGCAGCTTCTGCAATGGCTTGCTTGCACCACGGGTAGGGTGGCGTTTGCTGGCGGGTGCAAGGGGAATGAGAGGTGCTGTATTTAGATTCCCATTTTCTGGGTGAGTGAAGACATGGCGAGCAAGGGCTGTTCCTCTGAGCTTGCAGGACCTGCCCTTCGTGCCCACCGGCGGGCCCCTCGCCCTGTGCCCTGCGCTGCCCCAAAGCTTTTCTAAAGCTCGTGCCTTTGCCGTTGTGGGGCGTTGCTAGTGTAAATATTGAGAGCTGCTTTGGCCTGCTCAGAGGCTCTGCGAAGCATCCGTAAAGCAGAGCTGCCGTGGGTGGGTCGCTCTTAAAAAGAATTGATTTTTCTCATGCTGTTGTGACTTGGAGCGGGTAACGCTGGGGAGGAAAGTCTGCATGTTTGGGGACATGGAAAATCAGATGTGCCTTTGACACATGTCCAAAGTGAGTTTGGTCCAGAGAGGCCCAAGCATCCATAAGGGGCAAGATGCGGGACTTTATTTCCCCCACTGGAGAAACTCATCTGGGAGGGGGCAGGAGATGCCAGTGACGGCCGGAGGCTGCAGCCAGCCGCTGCTCCCCATGCCATGAGTTTAATAACCCAGTTTTCTGTAAGCGCCGTGAAAAGACCAAAGACTGAAGATACGCGCTTGCCGCGCAGCCGCACAGGTACTGCAAGCTCGGCGGGGGCAAACTGCACCCCAGCCTGGCTCTCCTGCCCACGGCTCACAGCAGTGCCAGCACGCAGTGCCCGCCTGGGGCTTAGCACCATCCCTGTGCCCTGCGGAGACGGGGCGGGCACCCGGAGCTGGCACCAGCACCATGCAGCTCCTCACCCCAAAATGCCTGGAGGAGGGTGGCATGGGCTGACCCCCTGGCACCATGCGACCGCCTGGGCAGCTCCAGCTCTCAGCTGGCCGCCATGTCGCACATGCCCGGCTCAATGGCTGCAATATTTAAAATTACCACTGCCTTCATGCTGAGACCACAGGATCTTCCCTGACATCCAGCAGCGTGCCCTGCGTTTGTAGGTCCGGCTGAATGTGAGCTCCATGAAGCACGCGCCATGCCAATTAGTGCTAATCACTGTTTACTCCCTGCATCCCTTCCCATCTGCCCACTTGCAGCAAGTTAAAATAAATGAATAATATTTAAATGAATAATGCATTTGTGATTCCTAGTAATTTCCCTTGAAGTAGTTATGACGAGCGCATTAACTGGTACTAATTCATCATGCTGCTTGTAATTTGGCCGGGATTCAGATGGGAGAACCTGTTTTCATAGCAGCTAATAAACGGTGGTTTATTGCTGCCCTACCAGGTGTCCCGTAGCTGCAGCCTCCTTCCCGGCACAGGAGCCATGAATGTCTGCTTCTCTTGGCACGCGCTTCTGGTTAGAGAGATGATACTTTATAAATAGGCCAGGGTGGTTGTGATTCAGCCCTAACCACCACAAACAGTCCTTCTGTTTCATCAAGGGAAAACTGGGTGGAGCAAACATCTACCCATCGGTTCCACCTAACGCCGTGCAGCTCAGGCAAATTAAATAGCACCTGGAGCCCAGGGGTATGTTCATAGGCCTTGCCCTAAAACTCAGTGCAGGCTTAGGAAACCAAATTACACCGTGACCTTGCTTATGTATCATGCTTACAGTCGTTTCAGGTTACGCAGGTGCCCCGTGCTCCTGGGGTTCCCGCTGAGACCGGACCTGCGGTGGGGACTGGCCCCGGCAGCACCGCGGGCTCCGACCCAGCCCCAGAATTTGATGGCAAAACGGGGAGCCAACAGAAAAGGGCTGCGAGAGGTTGGCAGGATCCCCAGGTCCACACAGGCAGTCAGGGTCTGTGCTTACCCCACCTCAGCAAGGCAGGAATTGAATTAAAACCTGGCTTATGAAGGCTGCGTGGGCTCTGCTGACTCGCGACGGGATGTCAGATGAGGGGGCTCACCTTGTTAGCCAGAGAAATGGCAAGGCTGGGAGAGGAAGCCAGGGATGAGATTTCCATCCCGCTCTTGCCAGCACACCCAAATGCTGGAAGGGAACGTGCTCGCCTGGAGACCAAGCGGGAACCGCCTACAGGGACGGTGAGGGGATTTGCTTGTCAATGAGCCCCTGTAATCTGAAAGGTTTGTCTTGGTGCGGGCAAGGACAGAGGGCACGTACCCCTAGGGGATGCAGGAGAGCTTGCCAAGTCCCTCCTTATGGCTAAAGATGCTAAGCTTCTGCTAAAACCATCAGTTAATAATAGCTAATAGGAAAAGAAAGAGAATTGGGTTTGCTGGTCCTGGTCAAGGCCATATGAAGACCTGATTAGCGGTGATACCCTGGGGTTGCTAGTAGTGTCATGGAAAGCTGCAGTGGGTGTGGACTGCTGGGGCATTAAAACACACATGTAACTTTGCTTCATAAAAGGACAATCGCTCCATGGTCTGAAGCAGTTATTTTGCTTGGTACCTCCCTACTCAAAACCTGGGCAAGCCAGGCTGTGGACACTCAGAGGGGTGCTGCAAGTTTATCGGTTATTTAGCCAGGCACCAGCTTGCCTTTGATCAGTGATCAGTCACCTAACGATGAGGTTAAGTCAGGCCTGGAAGTTAGAAACTGCATTTTGATTCCCTACATGCTTCGCCACACCATCAGAAACCATGTCTTTATTTTAAAAAAATATGCAAAAGCCAACCACAAACGCGACTGGTATGTTTTAAAGTGGGTGGAGGTGGTTTATCACACACTAAGGCAGGCTCAGATTCTTTCCCCGAGATGCAGCTAATTTCACGTTAATTATACTTGGGCATCTCCCCCCCTTTCTCAGGCGCAGGTCTCATCTAAAGTCCAATTTTCTCTGCCAGCAGCAGAGAACAAGGCTGGGGCCAGCTCTGTGCTGGGGGGTGAGAAGGGGCATTTTATAGTCTGAAAGGCTACAGAAACCAAAAGCTTTGTGCATTTTCTACCACATTATCCTGATTTTCTGCTGTAAACTCTGGAGAGACCTCACCCCTTGCAACCTTTTCTGTAAGCCAAGTTTTTGCAGCAGATAGCTCACTTGGCCAAATGACTAATTGGCACTTCATGCCTGCAGGTAACGGCACGAAGGCAATTCTGCACCTCTCCAAGGGGCGGGCAGTTATTTCACTTCTCCAGCACCCTCCATCCCCTGGGCTTGAGCTGTGCCCAGCAGTAACTCTGTGCCCACAGCAGCCGCATCGCCCAGCTATCTCCCTCTCCCCATCACCCCAACCAGCAAAGGCCTGGTTGTGAGCAGCAGCTCCTGGCCCAAGGATGGCCAGACACTGACACACACCCCAAAATCATACATGATGAAGGGCTAAAAAACACATGTCTCACCTTAGCGAGGGGGTTCCTGTTGGGGTGATGTAGAGTGCAGGGAGCCACATCCAAGCAGCCAGCTGCCCACATGGTTACAAGAATTCTATGATTCTATGAGGAAGGGCTGAAAAGTACATGTTCTTACTGCTTTTGAAAGAGAAAAATCAGATCCCAGAAAATTTCTGTTTCAATCAGGATGTTTAAGTGGTTTTTAAGCTGTCCGGAGGGAAAGGGGCTGCTTGAAGCAGGGGTTTTGGCTTTTGATATGAGCTGTGCTGGTGCTTGGCTCCACTCAAGGTACAGGTTTTCTTTACAGAAAGGGTGGTCAAGAATTGGAACAGGCTGCCCAGAGAGGTGGTGGACTCCCCATCCCTGGAAGTGTTCAAAAAACGGGTAGATGTGGCACTTCAGGACATGGTTTAGTCTAGTCTACCCTTGATTGGTTTAGGTGGGCTTGGTAGTGTAGGTTAATGGTTGGACTGGATGATCTTAAAGGTCTTTTCCAATCTAAACGATTCTATGATTCTACATGATGGGAAGCTGAAGGACAGGGATCAGCATGGAAAGGAGCCGCACTCATGCTCAGGCAGACCCTCGTGCTCGGCAGCACCCAGAGCAGCAGGCCCGCAGCCAGTCCCCAAACACCAAACAGGGATGGGGTCTGGCAGGATCCGGCCCTCGGTCCTGATGGCGCCAGGGACCCCCCGCTGCACCCAAGCACCTGCAGCCGGAGCAGAGACCCGCGGTGCTGGCACGCAGGGACAGGGCAGGGACCACGTCGCACCAGCCCCAGAGCAGCGCCAGACCCTCCGCTGCGTTAGAATAGACGAGCAAAAGTGCTCCTTAGTGGAGCCACTCCAGCTTCCCTCTCAGGCAGTGTTTTTTATTAGCAAATTATTAATAATTTTTACATTATCACTTTCCACAAAACTACAGCTTTGTTTCCTCCTGCCCGGGGAAGAGACCACCCCACCAAGAGAAATGGACAGCAGAACAAGAATCATCCCAGACCAGCCTGACCACATCTCAAATCCTGGTTCTTCAGGGTTTTTTTTACCCATTTTACCTTCTTGTTCTCTAATCTATCTTCTCTTCCTCTTTCTTATCTCACTTCCAGGACTTTCTCTCCCTTTTTTCCCTTTCCAGCCCCCTTCCCTGGCAGTCCTGTCCTCCTCTCCCTTTTTGCAGCATTGCAGGGAAAACCATCACCCCTAAATGCAGCTGCTGGTACCCGGCAATGCAGGTGATGGCCTCATGTGCCCCCCATGTAGCCCTTACCTTGCAGGCTCAGCAGCTATATTGCAGGCTCACAGCTCTTCCCTGTCTGCATCTGAGCAGGCAGCAGCTGAAGAAACTTTCTGGACATTGGCAGGAGCCCACGCAGTGCCTCCAGGAGCAATCACACCACCAGCGGCCACCGAAAAGGGAGACGCTGGGTTTACCCAGGCAGCCCTCCACTGCCAGAGCTTTGGCAATGAAAGATGCTCCTAAATTATTAAGCAAGAAGAGGGGGCTGCCTTGCTTAAAGGGTTTGTGCTTTTAGGCCATTACACGGTTTGCCACAGAGGCCAAGGGCGAGGGATTGACCCAGAGAGGAGAACCGGAGGTGAGGAGTGCAGATGCACCCAATGCAGCAGGATCAGGCTTTGGAAAGGGCTTCAAAGCCATTAGCTACACCGTGGCTTAACCAGGAAAGATACCAACCAAAGCTGCCAAATAAAAGAGAAGATAAAAAGCACGAGCAGGGTGGTACCTTGCACGGAGTTCCCATCTCTCAAGAATTCAAAGATCACAAGTCAACACTTAAAAAGCAAGAATTTACATATAATGTACTTGGGCTCTTAACTTCTCCTTCAGATTGGGAGCCTGTAGGGTTGTGTTTCAGTTTTCCTCCCAAACCACTTACTGCATAATGAAACCTGACGTTTTGATGTACTTCATGTTACTCCAGGGAGGTGGAGCTTTAGAAAAACACCAAATATATCAAGAGTCGGCAGCACCGCTTTCATTGCCCTCTGCAGCTGGCTGCGAGGCTAATAGCCAGCAAGAGGGCTCCTCCGCTGCGGGCTGCTGGAGCAAATTAACTGTCCTGACATCTCTGCTGAAGGGGAAAACTGTGCAGTGTTACCAACCCAAAAGAAATTATAGCAAAACGTGAGGGGCAGAATCTGATTGGGAAGGAAATTAATGACCAGCCGCATCGTTCGCTCCCCACCGCTTTGAGGGAAGCGTGGCTGAGGCAGCACGCCGCCCTCGCGCCGGGTAACGTTACAGCATCGTCCTGCCCGCCTGCAGACAGGCACCCAGCCTTGCTCTGTGCTAGGAAAGCACAGTGCTGTATTGCTAACCAAAAATGAATGCAGAGCACTGCCAGGGGTCTCCGTATGCACAGGCTCCAGCCAAACTCTTGCCTTCTCCGAGGGCTCTTCTCATTCTTGGTTTCCCATCCACTTCATGTTTTGATACTCAGAGGTACAGTTTTAGCCAGGTCTTCTGAGGAAAGCAGCCCTTCTCTCTTGCACTGCACACGCACATGCCCCAACAGTGTTTCAACCTGCTCGCTATTTTTTAACATAATTTGATAAGGAAAAAAAAAAAAAAGGCAAAAACCTTAAAGCCTGCGGAAGTCTTGTGAACACAGAGATAGCAAATAAAGATCTTGCCATCACCCTCATGGCAGGACAGGCTGATAAATGAAGCCGGCTTGCAGCAGGCATCAGGGAATCCCACGGCAGAGTGTGCCCCCAGAAGCTCATCTTGCCTGGCTCACACAGCTGCCTATTTACAGCACCTCTGTAGAACTCCTGCTATGGACAGTTATAGCATTTCAGAAATGCACGCAGCGTCTCTCTCGTCCTATGTGGCAACAGCTTCGCGTTGCAAACAGTGGTTCTGGCACTACATGTCAGCTACACGGGTACCAGCGGGGCTGAAGGGTTCAATGGAGAAAGGCCCCAGAGGACACGGTGACTCTGCACAATGATCAGCAGATGCCCTTTGTGCCGTGGAAAGCACGGCGTAAGCAAGGTTATGGCAATGAGCAGGTTTCTCTGCATGCAGCACGGTCTCCCTGTGATGTTCTCCGCAACTAGGTGCCTACTCGGTTTGAATCATGAGCCTCCTGTCTGATTTCCTTCCATGATAAGGCTTTTAATAACTAACTGCATATACAACAAAGTAAATATTCAACCAGCTCAAAGCTAGATCGCAGATCAAATATCTTCAAATCTTTCTTCTTTCCCTTTTAAAAACAAAAACCCACACATGCAGCCTGCAGGGGAAAAGAGTGCTCACTTAGCACTTCCCTCAGCTCATCAGATAAATAAGCAACTACCAGTTTTGTACTTTACAAAAAATAGGCGAGGCTGCTGCTCCGCAGCATACCGTGGTAATGTGATGGTGAAGAGCCGGATGCCTCCTGAAGTCTGGCTCCTCACCTGCGAGTGCTCTTTAGCTCTGTCCTCCAATCATAGAATCATAGAATCATAGAATCATCTAGGTTGGAAAAGACCTTTAAGATCATCCAGTCCAACCATTAACCTACACTACCAAGCCCACTCTAGACTAATCAAGAGTAGACCAGACTAAACCATATCCCGAAGTGCCACATCTACCCGTTTTTTAAACGCCTCCAGGGATGGTGACTCCACCACCTCTCTGGGCAGCCTGTTCCAATGCCTGACCACCCTTTCCGTAAAGAAATTTTTCCTAATTTCCAGTCTAAACCTCCCCTGGTGCAGCTTAAGCCCATTTCCTCTTGTCCTATCGCTAGCTACTTGGGAGAAGAGACCAACACCCACCTCGCCACAACCTCCTTTCAGGGAGTTGTAGAGAGCGATAAGGTCTCCCTTCAGGCTCCTCTTCTCCAGGCTAAACAACCCCAGTTCCCTCAGCCGCTCCTCATAAGACTTGTTCTCCAGACCCTTCACCAGCTTCGTTGCCCGCCTCTGAACACGCTCCAGCACCTCAATGTCTTTCTTGTATTGAGGGGCCCAAAACTGGACACAGTATTCCAGGTGCCGCCTCACCAGCGCTGAGTACAGGGGGACAATCACCTCCCTGCTCCTGCTGGCCACAGCATTCCTGATACAAGCCAGGATGCTGTTGGCCTTCTTGGCCACCTGGGCACACTGCTGGCTCATGTTCAGCCGGCTATCTACTAACACCCCCAGGTCCTTTTCGGCCAGGCAGCTTTCCAGCCACTCCTCCCCAAGCCTGTAGCATTGCATGGGGTTGTTGTGACCGAAGTGCAGGACCCGGCACTTGGCCTTGTTGAACCTCATACAGTTGGCCACGGCCCATCGGTCCAGCCTGTCCAGGTCCCTCTGCAGGGCCATCCTACCCTCGAGCAGATCGACACTCCCACCTAATTTGGTGTCGTCTGCAAACTTACTGAGGGTGCACTCGATCCCCTCATCCATCTCCGGCCGGGAGAGGAGGTAGGTGCTGTCTCCAGCGTCCTTCCCCACTGAGTGGTAGGGCTGCATTCATACAGGCTCAGACTAAAGAAAAACTCTAGAGACACCATGGCTACAAAGCTCAGGCTCAAAACAGAGGGAGGAAAAATGGAATAGAAAACACATCCTCTTTCCTGGTTGTGGATCTGCAAAAGCGGGTGCCAGCCCCAGCACGGGATGTCCCCAGGAGGACCAGACAGAAGCCGATGTCCGCCCATTTCTGCAAACCACTGGGGCTTGCCAGGAGCACCTTCTGCAGGGCAAGGCGGTGGCTCTTGGTAAGGGGGTAAACTCTCCTTCCCCCATTGCTGGGGTCATTTCACTGAAGGAGGGGCACAGATCCTTGCATAAAACAGATCCTTGCATAAAACATCCACACAGGAAACAGCAGAGAGGGTTTCCAGATATTCAACAAGTCACAACTTCATCAGTGTCCCCATCCCCAAGCCCAAGCAAAACGATACCCGGCACACTCTGCAAAGTGCTTTGGGACTGCTGGGAAGTTACTTTACAGTCCCTCTCAACCAGGTCAGGAAACTCTTATTTATAGGACCTAGCAAACCAGGCCTGCGAATGACACATGTTTGGGGCCGAGCAGTGGCACTTAATTTAGAGCAGTGCTTCACAGCAAGCAGCAAATCTAAGATGGGAACCAAGTCTTAAAGCTTCTCATCTGTGAAGAGCTGAAACTTGAGAGCCAGAGGAAAAACCTAAAATTAACCCTGCACGCATGGCTTTGGCTGCCCACCGAGTGTTGGTGTCGGCTGTGGCTGTCCCTCCACCTCTTATTCTGGTGGTGTAACACAGCTGGATCTCACTAACAGCTCAGTATTTGCTCTTGGAGCACCAGTTACTGAACAATTTCCCCATGGGACAGGTAACAACTGACAGTCACTCACCTCCAAGCATTTTATCAGGGTGGGCACTCATATTCATGAGTTTCAAGTGAATTGTGTGTATCTGTTCACATTAGTTGTACTGCTGTTGGGCCCACAAGGATAAGGATTCCCTTAAATTATTTTGATTGTTATTTCTATTAAGAATTGTGTTGCAAAAGCGACTGGCAGCACCTAAAAACTAAAGTTTCCTCCTTGCCCTCAGCTTATAGGCAAAGAGCAGAAACTGGCTGCCTTTCCCTTCCCCTCCGTGCCTTTCCCACTTTCCACTGCAGTGTGCTAGGGAGAGAGCAGCCAATTTTCTTTTGCAGGTGCTCTTCTATGAGCCCCTTGGGAAGCAGCCTCCATTTTCACATCAGATGCAAGCATTCCCTTATCTGTGGCTGCTCCCCAGGTCGGAAGAGCTGCCCTCCTCACAGCTGCAAGGAGTTTCATGCCTTCGCCTCGGCGGAGCGCATCGAAGCAGAGGCATTGCACGGCTCCCGCCTCAGCACAAGGAGAGGACAGAAAACGGCCGTACCCCTGCTGCTGGGGAGCTCCCCATTTCACAGCTGCCCACTGCAGTGGCTCCTGCAGCCCCCGCTACCCCGCATTGTTCTTAAGACAAGCTGCATGGGAAATCTATTAAGCACAGCTCAAGTTATTGACAGCGCCAAGCTAACGGGCAGGGGACTGCAGTGTGTACGAGGGGAAAGGGAGGATCAATGGTGTCTTTGATAGGATGGATGAATCTGGGTAGAGCAGAGGACTTAAACATTTGGGGGAGGGTTTCTGAAGGCACTGAAGAGCTTGGTTGAAGGCTGCATCTCACACTGTGCTATGAAGCAGGCCCTGCTCGACCGCAGTCACATCCCTGGAAATGGCCCGTGCTCGGCCCGGGGACACAGCCGCTGAACCAGGCAGGCATCGTCTGGGCACAGGCAGGCTCTGATGCAGTTGGGATTTAGACTGTTTAGAGCTTTACAGAGCATAAACTGCACCTTACATCCACCTGCTAAAAAAGCCCTGACAGCTGCTAGCAGCCAGCGCAGTGCAGCGCAGAGCAGGCACAGCACAGGAAATCCTCTCCTTCCCCCCCATGGCCTCTACAACTCCCAGCACAAGCAGTTACACAGATTACAAGACAAAAGTCCTATCTGCAGCGTTACTTCATTATTTAACCTCCATCCAGCTACCCCCATGCCAGGGATCTAGTGAAACGTGCATGTAATTCTGCATAAAGAGAGCCCCGGTTGCTTGGTCACTAACAGGAGTTTGCTTCAATCTGTACCCACACTGCATTCTCCCCACACCCCAATACCCCCGAAATGCAGCTCTTAATGTCCAGATAGCACCGTTGTACGGGTCACACACCCTGTACAGTGGAGCACTAACGCAAAGACGACCTGGTGCAACTTTCCTGGAGCCACAGCAGCGCTGAGGGTGCTCCCAGTGCACAAGCGTGGTACAGGGGGGGATGGATTTGCACGTGGATCCCCAGCACCGTTATCCGCCCCCTGAGATAGCTGAGGCCGCTGCTTCTGCGAGAAATGGGAGGTTGGGTCTTGTCACCAGATTGCTGTGATTGACTTGAGGAGGACACTGCACACAGTGGAGAAAGGGAGCTGGGAGGAAAGGAGCACACCGATGGCTTCAAACCCTGTCCTGCACCAGTCGTTTCTCTGTGACTCACCTCCCCTTTGCCTTTATCTGCCCTTTTTTCTTCCAAACTTGTTAGAGGAGGCAGGTCTAGGCGTTTAGATGAATTGAAGCAACACAGGAGCCCTTATCTCAGCAGCGATGCAGGGCTGTTTCTGTAAAAGCCAGGGAGTTGCCTCGCAGAGGCGTTACAGCCGAGCAGGAGCAGCACCACTCCCTGACCCCCAGCCTCCCTGCCTGCGAGCTGGGCGATGCCAGCACTGGCATCGGCTTCTTCTCCAGGGCAGACACGAGTGCTTAACGCCCAGGCAAATGCCCATCCCTGTTTGCTCAGTGCCTCCTTGCTTCAAGCGCCACATCCTCCTCCCAGCTTCTGCATGGTCAGAAGCACAGCGGCATTGCAAGCCATGCCAGGAGCGTTATGGTTACCACACCAGGCAGAGTATTCGTCTGCCTGCATTAAACTGCTTTGGGCATCAAGGACAAACGCGTTCAGGTGAGGAAAGCCCTCTTCCCACTAGCATAAGCTGTCATGGTACCAACACCCTCAGATGTGCTATTTTAGTCATAGGCAGACACACAGGTGGGGCACGATGCACCGTGGGCCATCTGTCATCTGGGATGCGGCCACCCCAAATGCAGCAGGCCACGCCAAGATGTTCAGTGCATGAACTCCGGGCTGGAGCAAATCAAATCATCGCACTATGCTGACAAGGCCAAATCAAACCAATGTCAGCGCTTCTGCTAGAAAACAGAAAATAAAAGCATTTAAGAGGTTGGATAATAGCTCTCCCACCTAGAAAGAAATACGGTATGGGTAAGAATGCATGGCAGAGCAAAGGGATGGCAACAGGGGGAGAGAAACATCCTTGTGTTTCCTAGGTACAAATAAAGAAAATACCAGCAACTTTTAGAATCTCTTCCTCCATCTTTCCAAAACCATAAAAATTCAAGCTTTTTTTTGGGGGGGGGAGGGGGGAATGGAGGGGGGAGTGGAACATGACAATACAGTGGGGACCAACAAAACTGAAATAAAGAATCAAGTTACCAAAAGTTTACAGATGTAAAGCAGCACTTTAGGATCCAACTTGCATTAGCAGAAACGTGCCCTTGTAGCAAAGGTGTCTAACAGTATCCCCACCTGCATGAGGGGAAATACTGCCTGCAGGTGGAGGGAGGCCATCCTGCCCCTCTGCCCAGCACTGGTGTGCTGGGTCCGCTGCCGGGTCCCCCAGTACAAGAGAGACATGGGCATACTGGAGAGAGTCCAGCAAAGGGCCACGAAGATGCTTAAGGGACTGGAGCATCTCTCCTGTGAGGAGAGGCTGAGAGAGCTGCGACTGTTCAGCCTGGAGAAGAGAAGGCTCATGGGGGACTTCATCGACGTGTGTGAATACCTGCAGGGAGGGGGCAAAGAGGACGGAGCCAGGCTCTTTTCAGCGGTGCCCAGTGACAGGACCAGAGGCAATGGGCACACACTGAAACACAGGAGGTTCCCTCCGAACGTCAGGAAACACTTTTTCACTGTGAGGGCAACCAAGCACTGGCACAGGTTGTCCAGGGAGGTTGTGGAGTCTCCATCCCTGGAAATATTCAATAGCCTCCTGGACATGGCCCTGGGTAACCAGCTCTAGGCAGCCTTGCTTGAGCAGGGTGCTGGACTGGATGACCTCTAGAGATCCTGCCAGCCTCAGCCATCCTGTGACTTCCCATGGAAGGCCCACAGGCACTGCCTTCCTTCCCCTCCCATTTTATACACGTACAGCGAGACCAAGAGAACAGCTCACAGAGTTTTCTACAGCCAAGGAGCCAGGTCAGTCCTGGCCTCATGTCACCAGTCCGACAGCCACAGGACAGAGGAGCAGAAGGGACCTTGTGTGGCACTGCTGGTCCCTTGCTACCACAGGCAACCGTGTTATACACACTCTGTGGCCCAACAAGCTCCCTTTTAACCCTGCTTAGGTTGCCACTGCATGCTGTAATGAATAGCATCAGCCACAGAGCTGGCAGGGGCAGAAGCTGGCCGCGGGCAGTAGTCACCTGTACGCCAGGCACTGACGCTTGCACAAGCAGGAGGACAACTACATGCACCTCTGACGCTCTTCTGACACAACCGAAACAGCCTCTTAAAACAGGTACCGCCAAAGAGTGCTGGATCCAAGACAGAAACTGCAGATAACGCTTCTCAGGCAGCAGCTTCAGTGCCACGTATTCATTGCCGAGCCCCACCTACCCCACCAAAGCCAGGCGACACGCACAAGACATGCTGCCGCTTGCCGCTGCAAGCGGATTGCAGTCTCTGTACTCGCTCTGCTAACCAGCTGCAAACTTCACCCAAACCTGTCTGTTCCCCTGGGGCGAGCCTCCCCGCACCCCCTCACCACCTCTGAGCTACCCAGCCCGCTCAGGTAGGGTTTGCAGAGGTGCAACCAGGCAGCAAAAGAGCTCACAGCATTTTTGAAGAGTTGCTGTAGAGCAGCCAACAGCGCTGGGCACCCCCTTCCAGGGCAGATATGCACGGGGCATTTCAGATGAGGCACGGTTACTTCCCCACGCGTGGTTTTGGGACAGCATGGTTTTTGCAGCCGCGGAGGATCACACATTGCACTTTTCAGCATTAACTTGTACACGCTGACCAGCAACAGCGGTAATACTTTTTCCTTCCCAAATTGTTCCTGTCCCCTGGCACAAAGGGTGACAGGGAGCACGTTAGCATTGTACGCATCCGCCGCTCAAGACCTGCCGTCATCACCTGCAAGCCTGCAGCCACCAGCTTCCACTACGCAGCACGCGGGGGCTGCTGTGTTTTAGGCATGAGCAGAACTGCACTGCACTCGTTTCAATCGTGTTAAGTATCTCCTGCAACAAGTAAAATTCACAAAAGGAAGAGTTTTTCTTGGACTTACACATTGGGCTTCCATTAAGGGAGGCAACAAACCATTTTCATTATGCACACTACAAACACTAGGAAGCAAGTACCCCAACAGAGGCTAACTTTCCTCTGCTTCCAGAGACCTCGTATGAGAGGAGCTATATCCATCACTAAAAGCCAAAAGAAAACGGTATTCAAAATGGGCTTTTTCATGCTTTCCTCCTCTCATATGCTGTTTCAGTGCTGTTAAAAACATTACACAACTCTCTTGTTTAAAAGCCAGGTTGGTCCTTCCAACCTTTAAAACTCCTCTACTCAAAATGCCAAGTTATATATAATAAAGGTCAGGTCAGACGCACACAATGAGTAATACTGTAACAGGCCTATTACAGACTTTCTTTTTTCCTTTTTTAAAATAGTAACTTTAGCTTCAGAAGGAATGCCTCGGAGCAGACTACAGGCCCTCCAAGGCCCATTCGCACTGAAGCCGGTTGCCTTTCCTTCTGCACCTGGCAGTACACTCCGCAGCACTTTGCACACTCACGATAAACTGAGAGGCCAGGCCTTTCCTTCCAGATGTCAGTTTAGTACCGTGCTCATTTTCTCAGCGTAGCAATTAGCTCTGTTATCTTCCTTATTCCCGGCACACATGCACACAGCCCACGAGCCATCGTAACACCCCAGCAGTGCTCACACCATCCCTGTCAGACAGGAGGGCCAGGCTCAGCCCTCTGTTATTCATCTTACCTTCCAGGGAAATACCCTGATAAGGGAAGCATGAAGGAAGCCAGGTGGAGAAGGAAGGAAATTACTCTGCCTATATATTCATAGATACAGAAGCAGGTGTCCCAGCTCATTTTGGAGCTGTCATTCTAGAGACAGCACAGACCTGGACTGGGGCAAGCAGGTAGCAGAAGGAACCGACTGCTATTTCAAGCAGACCAAGCAGGTCCCCTTCCTTCGCTGCTAGAGGCTTTCTCAGAGACCGCTGTGATGCAAACCCGTTACAAGCTCACAGGTTAGAACTGCTCAGCAGCAGCACCAGGCTCTATAAAAAGCAGCCAGCAAAGCCCTAACTCTTTCTACAACACAGATGATTAAATTTGCATACAGGCAACAGCTTTTGGAGAGAAAAATCTAAACAGTAAGTCTAGCCAGAAGCTAAAATTAATTGCTAGCAAGCCACTCACACCTGTACTAGAGCTGACCACATTTCATCAGCAAAAAAGATACTCTTGAAGATCTGTTGAAAGATTTAAGCCCTTGAACTCATAAGCTTTATGCCTCTGAACAGCTGAATAAAACGAGCTCTTGCTTTCTGCCTGAACACCACTTAGGCTGGGGGAATCATCTTGTGTAAAAGGATTTCTAAAGAAGGTTTCTTTTAGGTATGTTCTTACCATTTAATCCAGTTACCCTCTGTGTAACTGAGAATGACCCGTAACGGGGCGGGGCGGGGGGGGTGGGGGGTGTGGAATGGGGTCTTTTTACATCACCTTAGGTTTTGCTGCTGCTGCTGCTCAGTGGCTTTCTATGCTTGCAGAAATGAACCCGAGATAGTTTCTTAAAATACTAGATACAAGTAACTGCAGTTTTATAAATGTAAAACTTCATCCCAATGGCAAGATTATTCCACTCAGGCAAGCTAAACAAGTTAGATGCACTAAGTGACCCTGCAATGCCTCCTGCTCCTTAGCAGATTATTTCACTGTCAATTTACATTGTTTTTATCCTAAATGTGTCCGAGTGCTGTTGAAGTGTTGTGATTTTTACTCTGGGCACAGGTAGCATTTTACAGACAATTAAAAAATAACTTAGAAAACAATGAATCTCCAGTCTGAAGATCAAGATTCAGACTTCTTATTCCTGATGGAGCTTGAAAGTATTTTCAGATACGTGCAGTACAGCAGAGCTGTCTACCACTGTACAGCAGACCCATCGCCGCTGTGCTGCACTCCCCGGCAGCTCCAAACTCAATCACAGCAAGGGAACAGAGCAGAGATTCTTCCCGGCGAGAGCACTGGCTACCCAATGCGTCACGGGAGCCAGCGCTGGCAAGAGACTGGCTGCAGGCACAAACAAGTAGCTCAGATTCCATCAAATGAAAGGCAGTAAACAGCCAAGATACTTTCTAATATTTACTACAATAGTTTGCTACTGGGGAAAAAAAATAAAACAAAATCAGTACTCTGACTATTCCAGCTGTATCTGCTAACAGAACCAGGCATTCTTCTATCGGTTCAGGGAAGTTACAGGAAAATACAAAAATCACAATAATACAATCTGTAATCTGCTTCCACTTAAACATTAACCAGCAATGCTTATAACCACCCTTTCATTTGCATTAAGAGATTAGCTAAAGCGTGACCCCAGGGGGAATGCCCCACTTAAACATAAGGTTTCTGCATGTCATTTTCATGATCTGCCTGTTAGAGACAAGACAGTAAAAGCCCAGCTGCAAGCTCAACACTGATTGATCCACTCGCCCATTTTTTTTTAAAACTTTATTTTAAACTGAGTAACAGCGCTTGACCCTCACAGATTACTCATTAGCTACAGGAAGTTTCAAACCTGAAAGAAAAACAATTTAATTTACCTTAAGATAACAACGGCAGTTTAGGTGCAGAGGCTAAAATCAATAGGCTTCAATTAAAACCTTCAGAAGAGAGACTTTTCCCTTTCCTTTAATAAATGAACTATGAAGTACCAACAAAAAGTGTGCAAAACGTGAACTCAGTTAAAGCAAGTAAGTACTTATTTCTTTAATACAGCATCTTCTACAACGCAGAAGCTGACTGCAGAGCCTTGCAGGAGAGACACTGCAGGCACTGCTGCTGCTCTCGTTCCGCTGGATTTGAAAAGCTTGTCAAGAAAGAGCGGGTTAAGACTCCCACAAACCAAAAAAGTACATAAAATATACAGAGACTGACTGTGTTTAATTACTATTTTGAGATCTTAAGACTGTAGAAGCTTCAGGAAAAGCACTAGCTTCCTCTCCAGTTTGATACCATGAGAAGTCTCACCCCCAGCAGTGGTCCGACGGTGCCCAGAGCCGAGGCCCGAGGTGCTGGGGCTGGGCTGCTCAGCACCCTGCCGCACACGGGGGGCCCAGGCCCACCGGCCTCTTCCAGTGGCTCAGCTGCCCCCAGTCCAACAAAAGCCAAACTTTGCAACACGCTTGGTCATCCTTGCTTTAAAACAGCTACTCAATTGCACAAGGTTTTTTTCTAAATCCGTAACTACATTTATTTCCACTTTAGTCTTAAATCGCCTCCTGTATGCTTATACTCCCAGTTTATTAATCCCTCCTGACAGTGAATAAACTTGCTGCTAAAATACTTGTGAAGATAAAAACCAGCCGCCCTATTTTCTGTCACCCTCGGAGACCCCCAGTTAAAGAAAATTAAACACATAGGCTTGAAGCTACACCATATATTTGTAAATAAAATAATTTGACAGAACAAGATTACAAAGTATGAAACAAGCCCTTTCAGGAATTTGTAAGTACAGGAGAAGTCAATGTTAAGTCCATTTCGTAAAGTTTTAAACAAATACCACTGAGGGATAGGAGTATTACCATAAAACACTTCTCCCCCCCTCCCCACCCCTTAATGAAAAAGCTTGGACCATATACATCAATTTCAGATGAAAAATCCCACCCACACGCATTGGTTTGGTTACAGCTTCAGGGATCAGTGCAGCATAGTGCAAGTTTCATTCACAGATAAAAAGATATTTGAAGTAGGTACAAGAACATTCTGCAAGATACAGGATGTGATATAACTCTCAGCAACCCTTCTCCCACCCCCTGAAAAGCGCTGAACAGTAAGCACAACATATAGAAACATGGGAAAAAGCACACGAGGAGATGGAATCTTTAAGACACAACAGGTTAATGTTTGACAGCTTAGGAAAGAGCAAACAATTGCATCAGGAAGAAAATGATTGTTAGTCATTAGAAGATATGTACAAGGAAGGTTTGTACTTTGATTCTGTAGAAAAACTGAAGCTGACAAGTCTCCTTTCCTGAAATACAAAGAGAGGTACAAAAAGCACTATTAACTGAAAGTGCCTTCTCAGAATAGCCCATTTTCCCCTACTGCAGGTCATCACTCCCTCATCTTTCAAGGAATAAGTATACATAACTATTCATTTCAGCTAGTCTTTGAGTATACACAATTGTTTATTGCTTATCTGGCAATTTTACAGCATCTTCCTGGTCCCCAGTCTCCATCAGAAAGCATTTTCCCCTTTTTATGTTTATTTCAAAGTAGATAAAATACTTTTCAGTGCTTAAAAAAAAACCCAAACATTTTTAGAAATTGCCCAAGCTAAAAATATTAACGCAATTTTCACCTGAAGCAATGTACTGCAGACTATTAATGTAGAGTGCCTCCCTAAAGATGCCAAGTGCATCTTTAGCTACCAGAAATCTCATGGAGGGCTACAGCTTTGAAGTGCTCTGCTAATTTTTATAAAAAAAATTGACTGACATTTACAGCGTACAGAATGGGAGACTAGTGCAATATGCAGCATTGATTGTTTATTCAATAAATATTTAACCCAATTATTGCCAACCAAGGCAAACAGTGCAGAAATTGTCAATTAAAGAGATACAAAAGTTTAACATCTTCTTCTATAAACTCAGTTGCTACTATAGTCATACAACTATTTCAAAGAGGTTTTTCTGCTTCAAAATTGACGCTACCATTATAAAAATATAGAAACAGCATTTGGGGGTTTAACATGTCTTTGCAAGTCTAACTTTTTACATTTATATAGGAACATGACATTCTGTATTCAAGAACTTATTAAAAGTAAAAACGAATACTATGGTAGAGACATTTTCTGCACTGACAATTTCATTATAGTTCTTAAATACATCTTTCTTGGTCCTGGGTATACATTTAGAATGAAATAACTTGCATCTCGCGTTTATCCTGAGGTCAGCTGTGTAAAAAGGAAAGCCATTTTTATAAAGACATTTGCAGGCTTTTTGTTCAAAATATGAGGTTATTTTTAAACAAGCCAATAAAACTCCTGGGAGGGCAGGGGATGGACACCAACCCTCTCACCAATGTTTTAAGAAACAATTTAGTGTCATTTTTGGGAGTTGCTTCCAAAAATATATAGCCTATCACATCCAAATGCTATCTATATCACCCAACTAAAATTTCAGTATGCATTTGCCAAATTTGAAACTTAGAAACTGTTCTGAAAAGAAAACATATAAATCCCCGTGAAGAGTCACCCTAACAAGACCCCGACCTGCAATGCAACTCCTGCAAGTAGAACCCCGCCGAAGCCCATGGGAATCTGCAGAGTCTTTGGGTCTGCCTGCACAGGTGAGGACGTGCGATTCGGGTCTCCATCACCCACCGCGGGGTACAGTTATGACCTTGTGAAAGCTCCACTTTGAACACAGCAGTTATTTTCAATAGCACCAACAATCTCTCAGATACCAGCATCAAATACAGACAACACAGAATAGGTGTTTCTTCCTGAATCAGCACAATTGGTACAAGGCACTGCTTGGCATAGGAAGTCATAAATAAGAGCAAAACAAGACAACTTCCAAGTTTTGTGACATTTAAGTTTGTAAGTTATGTCACATTTCAACTTATTATATACGGTGGTTAAAAAACCCAAGATGGTCTAAGGGAATAACCAAAACATCACTGTTCCACGCATGCTTACAGTTTTCCTCCCCATATCTGAAAAAACCCACATTAACGACATACCAGTATGGAACATTAGGAAGTATGGGTTGTTAAATTAAGAAAGTACATTTTATTCTCCAATCTTCCACAGAAGTCTAACCTAGACACAACTCAAGTATAAGTTGGAAAATATTCCGGTAACATTTGCAACAGTCTATCCCTGCAAAGGAGTGAAAAACCTATTGTCTAGAGAATTCATAGATTGAGGCACATCGCAGTTGAAGATATTCAGGCATATTTTATGGCTAGAACAGGATTTTTCTGAGGAACCTCACTACAGAATTCCCCAAAAGCAGCTCCATATGGTGTGAAACACAAATTGCAACACATGGAAAAAACGTTTGGTCCTTAATCACTACTGTCTTCATCATCATCATCATCAGATACATCATTTAAAGATGATTTAGGTGACTGGCTGTAGGAGTCTGATCTAGTGGACTGACAAGCAGTCATCTCCCCAGTAGAAAGAAGATCATAGCAGAAGTCGCAAATTCGCACGGGCTTGGATGACTGGCTCGGGAGAAGAAACCTCTTTTCAGAGCAAGGCCCGCATACAACAAAGCCGCACTTGCGACAGTGGTGACGACGGTTGACGGGCGTAAATTTTGCTTTCTGACACCGCATGCACACAGTGGCTTCCGAGTCTGGTACCCAGACGGCTGCATGTTCATTGCTAGGAGTCTTCCCGCTTTTGGAAAGCAAATCAGAAACACACTTATTTATGTGGTTCATCCACTCGGACTTCTCTGTAGCAGTGGCAGCGTAAACCGCAAAAGACTTTGTTGGTGTCTTGATAAGCCACCCGTTCCGTAAGTCTCCCTCATCCTGGATGGAATCAATAGTGACGTTTTCCAGCGGAATTATGTGCTGTTTATTGTATTTCTTCTTCTGGATGACAATGTTACCATAAACAAGAATGTCATTGAACAGGAAGAACTGCCTCGCTTTGGGCTTCTTCCTACACAGCTTTGTTAGTACTCCCTCTCCGATCAGAACACGACCAGGAATAGTCAGAGGTTGACCAGCTGCTCCAAAGCAGTTTTCCACTATACTTATTCTTCTAGTGTTTGCCTCACTGTTTGCCAAGCGATCCACCATCTTTCACAAGTATCCTAAAATTAGAAAAAAAAACGTTTGTTGTCAGAACAGGACTGATTCAACAGCAGCCTTCCCCAAGGAAGGTACCAACCCCGCATTTCTTAAAATATCTAACAGAACCCGCTGGCTCAGAGGCACCGACTTGGGCTAGATTTAAATAAGTATTAAAAACTAAGAATTTTTAGCAACCAATTAGTCTTTTTTTCAGAAGCAAAAATGTTCCATCCAGCTGACAGCTATCTTTATCACACAGACAGCACCTACAGCACTGCTCGAGAGCCTCTGGCAACAGAGTAGGAGGCAGCCATCCCTCCAGTAAGGTTACTGCATCCTGGTTTAATGCTCGTATTTCTCTACATATCCTCCTGCACCTACTCTCTGGATGGCAAAAGAAAGTATCATCTGTCATTCCAAATTCTAATACTGACAGAAACATCAACTTAACTGGGCAGCTTGGAGACCCATGTTGGTGTTAACACACCAAACAAAAATGATGTAATTGACATTGACATAGGAAAGCCCCATAACGAATCTCAGTGTTGCTCTTTTTTCAGTATATAAACCTTAAATCATGGGCTAAAACCATGAATCTACCTACTAGAAACACTTTGTACAGGCCACAGCTTGCACCCCCCACCACCTGCTTTCATGGCAAACTCTTGAGCCAGGAGCAGGGAGCAAGTCATGGCTGGTGGCCCATCGCCACCGCCCAAGGCTGCTGCCTTCTCTTTGCAGGGGCCCCACAGTCCTTCCCTCCTCACCTACTCGAACCACATCTGCATCCATCATGATCAGGTGATGTATGCAGGTAGACCAGCACAGAGGACAAGTCACACAGCTTGCAACTGCTCCTGAGAAAGACTAAGTGACCTGCACCGGCTGAAAGTTTAGGCAAGAAGGCTTCATACTTCAGGAAGCTGGTAAACTACAGAGTACATATGTTCCAATTACAGATTAAAACCATCCCTCGTCCTTCCCCAAGTAGCAAATAAGGTTTTTCTCTTGTAAGGGTAAGATTTCTAAGGCATCCAACAGGGAACTGAAAATAAGAAGTGATTCATACCTCAGCAAACCACTCCTTAGCCTACCTTTTATCCTAGAGCTTCCTGGGCAGAAGTCAGGCAAACTCCTGCCAGCCCAATCCAGACCTGCGCCCTGCAAGCTCCTCCTGAGTACAGCCATGAACCTGAACCATGTCCTTGACAGAGCCGCGAGACGGCTGGCAGAGGCAAGCACTATGGACAGACCTGTCTCTTGGCACGCAGAAGACAGCTCTCCTGTGCTTTCCTTTCCAGCTACCGCAGGGCTGATGCTCACAGCACCCTTTGGTAGAAACCACTGCTTTGAACAGGCCTGGAGAGCAGAGTAGCAAATACCCCAATGCCTGTTACCTGCGCTTCCCAATACGATCCCCGTTTGGCAAGTCCTCTATGTTCACCTACCTTTTCTTTTAGATCTACGCTGCCTGCCGTCAATACAGCATCAGCCTATAACAGAGATGAAACTGGGCTGAAACGAGGCTCAGACTTGATGCTGCCCAGACTCTCTCACTCTGTCATAACCTAATCCAGTCAATCTTCTTCCTATAAATGAAGCTCAGATACTTCCTTACAAAATAGGGATCAAACTCCTTGATAGAAATTCGGTGGCAGAGAAATCTCTCATCAGGCCTCATCTAAGTAAGTATGTTACCCGATGATTACACAAATCCACATGCCTAATGTTAGGTGTGATTAAAAAATAACTTACCAGTTACTGCTTTGAGAGTTTAATTATTTCCACACTAAAATAGTTTGACAAGTGGGCTTACTCAGATACAACTAAACTAACTTTAAGTTCTGCACACAACATCATCTTGTATCAAAGTCTGACACTGAAGATAGAAGAATCTATTAAAAATCAAAAGAAGTGTTGAGTAATATCTTTATGTGCCTTCCAGCATTAGTTACAATATGCGAGTACTATGTTAATCACTTTATGGTTAGTGGAATTACAAAGCCACCAAATCTGAAATTATTTTGATCTGTAGAAGGTCAAGACAAAACACAAACTGACTTATAAAAAGAGAGTTCAAGAGATTTAATGTGCTGCATCAAGGCACACAAGCAAGTACACCTATGCTATTTCCACCAGGTATCAGTCACACCAGGGAAAAAAAAAAAACCAAAAAGAAAAAAAGGCTGACCTCCTCCATTACCCTGTCTAGTGGCTCCCCATTTCATCAGTTAGAAAGTATTTTCTTAACAGTAAGCTTAAGTCATCTTTGCTGCAAAACAAACATTTATTTTTGTTCTACAGTCAGAATAACCAGAATAATAGTTACTTTATTAAGCTTTCTGTGGACTGAAGTGCTTGTCACTTATGTCTAGAAAGACTGGGAGTCCAAGTGGAAGGGGGAAAAAAAACCCCACAAAACAAAAAACTTATTTCCATCTCCTTCACCAGCCCTGCTTTTCTGAATCATTACTCTTCTCAAGGTTCTCGAAGCTTTGTCCATCTTTCTCTTTAAGAGATGCCCACAAATGGACACTGTACTAAATCCCCAAATCCTTCTGCAACACCAAACTTCGCTGATCTGGTTCTGCTTTGTTTCCTTCTGTGACGATGCCAATTTATGCTATCTGTCCCCCTCCCTGCTTCCTTGTGCCATTACAAAAGCTACACAGTGAATTAGATCAGAGGGTTGATCAAGCGGAGAACAAACCAGAGTTTTAGGACTCGGATTGGCAGGATAGCCGCAGTGGAGGGAGACAACAGAGGGATAGGAAGGGAGGTACTTAGACAGTGCCCTGCACAGAAAGTACATTGACTTAAACTGATCAGTAAACAGAAGTATTACAGTATTTTTTTTTCTTCTCCCAGAGAACGGTAGAAGACTCAAATGACATCAGTACAATTCATTTCTTTTAATGCTATGACTATACAAGCATATCCAAACTACACCTTTCAATAGACACCTTATTTCTTGCAAGCATTCCAAGCAACAATACTAACTTATACACATGGGGACACACAATACCCACCTTTACATGTTTTATTCAGCATTAAGATCTAGCCACTTTTTTTTTTTTTAAATATACACCTTCCAACTACCTGCTACCATATGGCTAGGAGGCACAACACTGGCACTTGGGAGTGAGTTTTTTGGGTAAGTAATTGGCTTCACTTCTACTACAGCCTTGTCTAATGCAGAGGTGCCACTCCGCAGAAGTGCTGTTGGTTTGTCCAAGCTATTCTCTATCTACCAATGAGAAAGTACTGAGGAGGGAACACAAAAGATAAACTAGGAACTTTTTGATGTGTATTTCCTGAAGTCCTAGGCTCAGAAATCAAATTCAGGTGCCTGACTGCCAAAGCCCAGGATTTGGAATGAGGGTTAATTGCCATTATCTGCCAAATAACCATCCCCATCTAACAACATACTAGCAATAAATAGCCTTTGCAAGCGCCAAAGCTGAACCAAGAGCTGCTTCGGACTTAGAAAGCAAGGAGTCAGTCACAGGGTCAGTCTAAAGTTATTTAGTAATCCCACGTTCCCTGTGAAGCAGGGAAGGAAATCAGTCAGCAGAGTGCAAAGGGGACAGACCAGAATATACTCTTCTGCAAGTACAAATCAATGTGTTACTTCTAAATTTACACTTTTATAGGAATTATCTGCAAATTACAGTAAGTTTTTTTTTTTACAGTAAGTTTTTTTGCTAGTCCACAAGGAAGAAACACCACCATCTCCCTGAACCCCACAATCATACTGATGAGTTTCAGTGAAGCAAGCTCTTGGTGTGAAGTTACAGCAACCTGCAGGAAGCACTCCACTGCTCCACAACTCCAACTCCGCACTCTGCACTCCCTGCCAATAAACAGCAAACTCGGTTCAAGGTCACCATGAAAGCTTTCAAAGCACAAGTCACTGCAAGGAGAAAACAGAGAGAGAAAAGGCTAAAGGTTTTAATTAACTGTTCTCTAGGACGACCTAAGAGAAAACAACTCTAACCAGGATCGTTTAATAATCATCATGGCTTGAAATCAAGACACATGACTCCAGAACTTGGGCTCAAGACTGTACTTTCAGCTTGTTGTGAAAATATCACTCACTGGACTTAAAGCAAGAATCTGGGGCAAGTTAAGGACTATTAAGAAAGACAAGATAATCGCATCTCTTCTAGACTTTTGTCTGTAACATTCAACAAATTCTCACCTACCAGCCTCAATTAAGGTAGTAAAAGCCACAGACTGCCGATGGGATTACTCCACCTTTCCAGGGCATGAACTTTATTTTCCCACACTAATAGGTTAGACTTTTAAGATAAGCACTCTGACATTTTTCTCCTAAGCTTTTAGAGAAATAAAAATTAAAAATCCATCTGAAATCCTATGCATGCTAATGCTCATTCACCTTCACTAGCCTCTTCTGAGAAAGGAAGTTCAAAATGGATAACGAGAAACTACTTGGAAAGTATCACCATTACAAATGAAATGTTGAAAAAACAGACCAGGAATACAAAAGAGAAGCCAGCCCTAAGTCACAAGAGCTCAAGTTAGGAGAAGAGGTACACCTTTTCTTCTCATGAGCACACAGACCAAGGAGATGTTAAATGAAAGTATTGTCTGGACGCAGAAAGGAACTTTTAACCCCAAGATGCCACAGTCCAAAAGCTATGCAAGGTTATCAACTACCAGTCTTATAAAACTGTAACAATCTTTTCTTAAAGCATATTCAGATATATTGTAAAAAGATAACAGATCATATCCTGGAACTGGGTGGCAATATTCTCCTCTCTGCCAGCTAAAATTTTCTTCTGAAGTTTCTACTGTTGGCCACTGTAAGAAGGAGATACCAATTACTGTCCTCAAGATGCAGGATCTCAAGATCTGATCAAATAAAGCAATTCCTGAGTGATGGCAAATTGCTAAAAACATGGCCCAAATCTTCCCCAAAGTGAGTAATTAAGCAGAACCATGGGCTTCAAAATGACAGGCTAGACAGCTCCACTTAAGGGGAGAGTGGGAGCATCTTACACATATTCTCAGTTTATGGATCAAAAACCTCAAACCAATTTTGCAGACTTTCATCACGTTTGACTCCAGTTTCACACCTTTTGCATACAAACTCCGGAAGGTCCCCAGGCCCTTATGCAAGGACGACTCCATTTGTCTGTAAGGACCATCAGTCCATCACATCAGATTCATTTTCTGTGTCCAGACTGCAGTGTAGTACTAGCTGCTAGTCAAAACATTGCAAAATTAGATCACCTTGTAAGAAAACTTAGCTACACAGGGCTGTACCATGAGCAAGGTTTAGCAGCCCTTCCAAATAAATAAATCTCAACTCTCAAAATGCTGTAATGCCTTCAGTTTGTCCTCCTCACACACATGCTCTCAGTAAGCCCATTTCACGATGAAGAAGCTGGGCAAAGGCTTTCATCTCTGTAGCGTAATATCCTATTTAAAGGTGATGAAATATTTCATGACACAGAAAGCCCCAACTCTTCTACAATATGCAGAGCTCTTTGACACGAAGTTATTTCTACTTTTACTCACAAGAAGCTTCTACAGAAATAATAATTCTGTTATCAAGATACCAAGATCTTCTTGCTCCCCTATTTCACTCCCGTTTTACATTTGCATCCTGTTGGCGAGAACAGTTATCTTCAAAGTGAGCAAACATTAGATGTTACTGAAATCTTTGAAGAACTAACAAGTTACCCACTTACCTAACACACAACCCATGTTGAGGAAGTCACATATTTACTACAGTTATTAACATTCCAGACGACTGCAGCAGGAAAATAATTCTGTTACGGTTGCTGTGCACCAACAAGTCACTTCCCACATAATTGTTTCTTTCTGCCACTGTATCCTGGCGACCAAACCGACCATCTCCCAGGATTCAGTGCTTCTACAGGTCTTATAAAATAAATATTCTCCCGTTTTAAATATGCTAGCTCTGCTCTTGATAGAGGCCAGACTAAACTGCACAGAAGAATAGCTGTAGTTGAAGACAGACTTAAGGAGTCAACTAAAAAGAAAATAACCCTGACTGACATAGCCACACCTAATTCAACACTGCCAGAAAAGTCTTCTACTACTATGTTAGCACTGTAGCAGCTTGCACGATCACCACAGAGCAGAGCCATAGGTAACACAAAGGTGCTGGAAGGGAGAAGTGAGATGAAAAAAAAAGCTGTTATGACGTAGTGATGCAGACTGCAAACAGCTCAGCACAAAAACATTTCCTCACCTCAGCTCAGCATGTACTACCATCACAACCAGCACTCCCTTTAGACTGCAGGGCAGGCACAAAAGGTACACAGGAGAGGGACACAACCTGAATTCCCAAGTTTCTCCAGCAATACAGCAGTACCAGCAGTGCTCCATTACTTTCTGGCCTGGGCAAGAACAAGTCTTGTCCAGTACACAGTCCCTGCTAACAAGCATTAATTAATAAGCACCTAATTTTTAGTATTATTTTTCTTCAATGCTCCTTCAAGGGAGGAAAATGCTACTAGCCTTGCCATAATTGCCAGTTCATCTATCATCATCTTTAAAATTAGCAATTAGGCTGTTAACAATTACATTTAACACACTGCATTAATACAAACCAGGCAGTCTAGATTTCTCAAGAGCCATGGTATCAGGATGCAGGCAGCTCATCCATTGCTATGTACATTCACAGTTAAGGTGACAGCTTTAAAGAAAAAAAAAAAAGTGTATTTAAGCTGCTAGAAAGAGTACAAGAGCTCAAAACTAAACACACAGAGGCCCATCCAGTCCTAAAGCAGCAGCAGATCCTGGATGTTTCCAAACCAGATTCAGTAACAAAAGTCCAATAAAAAAAATATCACTAACCACAGTACCCAATCACACCATTAGAACGGGTGAAATGAGATCTAGATATTGTTGCAGTGAAGCAAATGTAGAGAATAGAAAAGACTCAGAGGAATACAAAAGGAATAAAGAAAGGTAGAAATAGCAGATCTGAATGAAAGCACATTATACCTTGCCACTCAATACACTTCTAAATGATTATCCAGTTGTCATACAGAGCCCTTGTTCTCACACCTGCATTTGCACATACAGACATCAGCAGCTATGTTTCACCACGTACATTCAAACTAACCCATTTTCCTTCTTGCCTAAGGGTAACATATGTTTCATAATAAAAGTTTCTGTTTAGAGTCACTTAATAAGAGGCAAAAAGTTAAAAGTTTTATCATGTCTGACTCCACAACTTGAAAGCTCTGAACAGAGATTTCAAATAGAACTGAATCCTGTTTTGTTATACTTAATCACACAAGTTAAACATACATGAAAGGTACAGAAGATCAATAAAACTTTTACAAGACAGAAACAAGTAAACTGTAAACCTAAGACAGACAAAGACTATCTGCAGACCAGGTATCTAATGTGCATTAAATGACTGGTTTGTAAGATGGTTCATCTTTTGGATCTACAGAGGAAAAATATCACTCCTTAAAAAGAGTCCATCAGGCAGAATCAGTCATTTAGTATATAGTCATGTTTTTTGTTTTTTTTTTTAGTAATAGGTTTCAAGTAACTGTTATATATTATATTATCACATCAGGCTCATTCAGCTTTCCTCTTGCACTTTGCCTATGCAAGGAAGACACACTAATTTGACTTACTGTTGAATAAATACAAACAATTAAATTATCCAGAACCCTCATACATCCCTCTGATTTAAAGCTCTGTCTGAAATAGTAATATCACTACTTTTTGTGGACAAACTTTCAGCTATGAAGGCATCTCAGTACTGTAATACAGTACCCTAATCTCTATTAATATTAGATGTATTGCTCTTGAGAACAACACTTGACTTGTTGCACCACTGCCAAGTACAACACAGTGTAAATTTCTGAAGTGCAACCTGTTCAAGGAAACTTGTCAATGTCTAATGCTTTGCAAATAGTTTTAGTGTGGAAAACTGCTGAACTAAACACATGCGCAGCAGATATTCCAAGTTTCTGATACAGGTCAGAAAATTAAAATTTTTAAATATTACTTTGGCCTCACTAGTTCCACCTCCTACACAACCTCCTTCAATAGATACAGAGAAGGATGATACTATCACTTGTCCTGAATGTTTCACTGTGTCATTAATTAAGCTTTCTATGCACTTAGATCTGATTAGCAGTAATCAGAATCCAAGCGTTCATGCACAAGTCAGCACTACCTGTCAAGGACCATAAAGGTAATAACAAGAGCTGGATGAAAGATAATAGAGACATACCAGCAAGAGGTATTTAATTAAACTTTATTTCTGTCATGCAGTAAGTAGAGCAAAATATTGAGGAAAATGAAGTTTTAAGTATCCACTAATCCTTTATGAATTCATTAATATTTCATTCTGTATTTTACAGTTAAATACATGTGTAACTGCTAACTGCAGGGTTAATATTAATTATATATTTCCATTATTCACCAGTTGCTTTTTATAAAACAGTAAAAAGACCAATTTGACATAAAGTTAAGTGAAATTAAAAGAAATTTCAGCCCCAAAAATATTATGTTGAGAGGAGATACACGTATGACAAATGCTTTCTAAAGGTCTTTACCGCTGCTAAAAGCTGACATGATGGTAACAATCAAATGCCTGTACTGTGCTGGAGCTAGCTGTCCTGGATGCTATTTACAACATAAGACAACAACTGTTACTTAAAGAGAAATACAGCCTTCTAACAAGCAGTTCTCTAATAATTCTCTTCATAGGAATATTCCCAAAGCTGTTGTGTTTAACAAATTGTCTTACCATCGCTACTGTAACCAGCTGGTAAGGATGCAGAGGATAACCTGATGATATCAGAAAGATACGAATATCAAGAATGACAAAAAGCTACACCATGATACTACAAAGAAATAAGAAGCACCAAGAGATTAAAGAGACTATATCGAGGTAGAGATGACAGCACAAAAGGAGGCAATAAGGTTCCTCTGAACTTCTTCAACATAGCCTTTATCCAGAATCACTTTTGACTAATCTGGTTAATGGTTGCAGCATTCAGAAAGGTACTGGTAGCAGGACAGAAACTTTGACTTGATTTACAGACAAAAAAAGTATCACCTTTTCCTTAAGGCAATGTATGCTGTTGCCTCTTTGCACCATTTTTCACACCCTTATTAATTATTATTTTATTTATTTTTATTATTTTATATTTATATTTTTATTAATTTATTATTTATAATAAATATTAATATTTAATAAAATAAAAAAAAGCAGCAAGATAGAACATTGGAAAAGGATGGTGGCAATACCAAGGCTGCTTTGGATTACTGCAAGGAAGCGAAGACACTTGTGACATTTTCATCCAAACACTGTAGAGAAAACATAGTGTAAGCATCAATCAATACTACACTGGCAGGAAAGCGGAATAGATGATACTGTGGACCTCTCCCAAGTCTCATTTCTATGATTCTCAGTGTAATGTTTTCTACATGAATGTGTTCTTTTATATTTTCTTCCCCACTGTGAAGACAAAGCTTCCTGCATTGCGCAAGCCTGTGGAGCAATGGCTGCAGTGTGGGGAAACACAGATGAGCTAACTCACTCCCTTACTGGTATATCCAGTACAAATCAGCAGTCTTAACCTTTCATCTGTCTCAGCCTGTTGGTTAATGTTCTGGCACCGGCCACAGACTCGCAGAAACCATGCTGGAAATATGTTAACAGCAACCACATTACTCCACACTGTGCAACCTGTGAATATTCTGCCTTGCCAATATTTTAGAAATCTTTAGATTATTTCTCAGTCCAGCATTTAGTCATGTCCAAATACATCATGAAAGCAAATCTAAGCATTTGGCTAGTCAGATGTCATCATAAACCTTAATTACTATAGTAACCCAGACAGATATGTTTGGTTTTTCTTTTTAAACTGCTGCAAATGACTGTCAAAAGCCTAGACCCACTAAAATTCTTCTTGAAGGTATAATGCAGAAATCCCTATTTTAACTGCCTAACATCTTACAGTTTAATAATTCTTTCAATACATTACAGTTAATTTTAGTATACTCTAATTTCCAACTTCCAAGGAAGGACTGGTGTTTCCCTTTAATTGACTGGTTGTGTAAGAATTGCTCATAGAATATAAACAATTCTAAATGAAGAACAAGAACAAACAACAACTTCATTATCAAACCTGCACGGCCAAGTGCATTACTCTTCAAATTTGCAATAGCCATTATCCAACTGAGCTAGGAATGCCTAGATAGGCCAATTCCTTTTTGGGGATGGATATCGTTTCTACGTAGATCTTTCAAGATTTCAACCTTACATTCCCCAACCCACTCAGAAGCTAGTTTGGATACAGGAAGCTATTTTTAGCAGAAGACTACCGGTTTTGCCAAGCAGCATATGTATTAGCACAGCAAGGGCAGAGCAATGCTGTTTTACTATCCAAGTGACTCTGCTTAACAGTTCGCACGCTGCCCGAGCTGCTGTATGCATGCAAAACCATCCAAGTTCTGCACGTTAGCTTCTCATGAGGTTTGGTATTTAACACAATAAACCTCAGACGGAAAGAGAACACCAATTTAGCCTGCTTGTAAACAGAAAGACTAGCTCCCACATCCCAAATGAGTTGCAACGCTAAATAATCACAGAGGAGACCTGAGGAAAGTAAAGGCAGGCGGAAGCAGGCTGCCCCACCAGACAAGTTCAGCCAGTTTGCAGCCAGCCCCATGCCAAGGGCGAGAGGAACCGCCTTGGCCATAACGCCACGTGCAGTAACGTCAGCACCCCTGCTCCAAGCAAGAAACATGTGGCACCCATTAAAGACACACAAAAATCCAGAATCGGTGAGTCCCAAAGCTGCTGCCATTACCTTCTCCTGCTTGGTAGTAACAGAACATATGAAAGGTGGAAACGCAAACAGCGTTGAAGGGTTCATATCACAGGAAAGTACACGACCAGGAGAGCCTCAATCCACCCCTAGATCAACTGGAAGTGGTTGTGTTTTCCCCCCACACCCAGCTTCATTGGAAAGAGTCCCTGAATGCCTCTTAGGGCAGAAGAGGCCTCACTGCAGAAGCCCAGGAGCAACATTCTTGTAAGAGATCCAGCTTTTTAATGAAATCAGCTGCTTATTACCATTGTCAGACTTCTATTTATAACAAACCATGATAGCTGATACTGTTTTTGTCTCCAGGCATGACAGAGACAGAGCTGCTGTTGGAAAGAAATACGCAGCTCTCCATCCCCCACCTGGTAGTCAAGTGTCGGAGCAACAAAGGGAGCAACTTCCTAAATTCGGTTCATCTCCATGTCCTCACCGATCTGCCGACAAGCTGAGCACTCCCCAAGCACTGATACAGGCTTACAGGGCTCTGAACAGCACTTGTGAAACACCGTACTGCCAGCCGAACCGTTGCCATTTAGATGGGAAAACTCTTAAGGCCTTTCAAGATGCGAAGGAGGAGGTAGCCAGCGCACGCATGTGCAAAAACAGGTAATGACTAGAATTAAAGGAATTTTTAAAAAGCCAAAACAACCCACAGCACACAGCCACACAGAAAACCTAAAAACTTGAGTTCTGCAAACAGAGGTGAAAAGGCAAGCCTCACCCACCATGAGCAGTGTTTCCAATTCTACAAACTCATCTGTCAAAGCACAGAAAGCAAGGTCCATATCAAATATTTGCAGCTGTCAGCATACTGAAATGGGTGTAAGTAAAACAGCTGAGGTTTTGTATGGGTTTTTTTATATATATGTACACACACACATAACATTTATATAGTTTATAAATATATAGGGGGGGTTTATATAGATATAAAAAAAATACAACACACACACATATGCTCTTTTAAATTAACCAACAAACAATTAACTGAAAAAAGCCCAATATTCAGATCAAATCTTTGCCATCATGGGAAAATACCCTAGTATTTCAACTTTCCATTTGCATGTATTTAGGAACACTAGCAGTGGTTGGTTAGCTTAGACTCTGGTGCCAGCAAACTACATCTTTCATCTTAACCAAATACTGGGAACACACACCAGAACAGGGTTTCAAAAACAGCTTCCGCAGACCTTGAGCCCAAAAAAAGTTGAAGTTCCTTCCAAAGTTGTGCATAGCTGTGAGTAGTTAAAAGGCATCAGAACAACAGCAGGCAACAGACCAACACCTTAGACATGTCCCAGGAGAGTAAAGGGCAGAGGACAGGAGCCCGGCATCCTGCTCCAGCTCAAGAAACTCCAGCAGACACGAACCCTGCATGCCAGGCAGTGCCTAAAGGCTCATTCGACCAGGCTGAGATACCAAACACTGGAACACGTCTTTCTGTTTATAATTTAATGTTTCCCTACTCCAATTGTTCAGCTGTTTGAAGAGTCTCTCAGCAAATGTTATTTTCCAGTTTGGCAGCAGTCACTCACCCCTCCCTTCCAGGCTGCCTGGACAGGCGCCGGGTGTGCCCTTCCCATCCGATACACTGCCTGTGAAGGAACAGCTTAATTAACAACAGCCCCCTTCCGCCGCACTGGGACACCCATCTCGAGTAGCGAATAACTTGACATACACAAATACTACCACACTGAACATTAAATAGATATTGAGTGAGCGACACGGGTGGGAGGGAGGGAGGGAAATCAATCAAAAGGATCTGACCAGTTTCAGAGCATGCTAGATCCTGCCTGAAGTTTTGCTAACCCAGCACAACAAAGAGAATCCACACACCCTTTAAATCTTGAAATAGACATACTTAAATTCTTTGCGGAGGGGACACAGTATCATTAGTATCGAAAAAACCAGATCCAGATACAGCTGTTCCACAAGAATTGTTGCCAAATCTATCTTGCAAGCAGTTCTCCAAAACCAGATCGGTTATGTGGTTGGTTGTTGTTACGGATTGTTGTATTTGGAGCACACATGGAGGCAACTGGCTAACAGCTAGCTAGGCCGTCTCTCAGTCAGCGTGAAAGAAAGGATTTGGTCTTCAGTGACCAAAATAAATAGTATTTGCCAGCAAGCTTCTTGCAGCACCTTTAACCTACAAACAGGGAACATTTACAGCAGGATTTCCAATGTGTATTTCTTACACACAACTATACACTAAAAATAGCACCTCCTAGATTTCAGGGCACCTGCATGTTTTAGCACTGAGAGCTACCAGAACATCTACATGTTCAAATGAGCTTCCTTGAGTTAACAGACTTTTATTTTCCCTTTCTTCACGAATGCACACCTATTACACTCCTGACTGTTCACTGGGTTATGTCTTTTTACTATGCACAGGTAAACAAGCAGTGTAAAAAAAAAAACAATTCTCTGTTTTAAGTTTTTTTTAGTTTACTTTTATTACCATTATGAGGGAAGCTACTGAATTTTACTGACAGTCCAACAAGGACTAGACCATAGGTAATTGATTATAGCATGACCAAGCTATAGAGAGAGTTACCAAGTAGCCAAAGCTAGGCAAGAGCCATTAACTTCCTACAAATTACTGCAACACAAAAGGACTTCTGCTTTTTGCCAGACATGTTTTAAAACAGAGCAGAGTTTTCCCATGCAGTCTTACAGTTTACAAGCACAGCAGCATAACCACATCATCACTATTTCATTTTTTTATATCAATATTCATTATTTTCACATGCACGTGTCCTTTAAATTCAGGTTTCCTGTTATAGGAAAAGAAGCTGCACAATAAACAGGTTTCTTTTACCAGTTCAGCAATTCCAAGCATTTCCACAAAACTAAACAAGACACAAGCCAAGTAACAACACTCAAGCTCCTTCTCTGACCAGGTGCAACTACCTCAACTTTCTGCTCCTCTTGACCTAAGTTAAGAAATCTCTGCTTTAGGGGGCAACCCTCATACCACATTATACTGTAGAAATACTTCCAGGAGACCAGGCAGCTGGTCACTACTGAATAGGACCAAATGAAGCACTGCTGCAGCACATTTTCAATATTACAGCAGGAAAACCAGAATATTCAGACATATTTAGTTCCTTAAAATAAAAAAAGAAAAGAAAAAGCCAAACAATTTCTACCACTAGCTCACCAGCAAGAACAGACTAAGGGCAAGTATGGCTGGCTGTGGGCAATCTTCTTCCTACCATTTAAACCTCCTGAAAGAAGTTGCTCAAATTGGTACCAAAAAATGGCTCAAGCCCCAGTAACCATGCGCACCAGAGCTGTCATCGGGCTGCAAACCACCAGCCCAGCAGAAACCAGGGGCTCGCATGCAGCTGAAACACAGCTTGGGGCTTGGAATCAAACCACATGCTGCGATTTTCGGGAAGTTTGACAACACTGAAGTGCTGCAATCATGGACCTGTTACTGTCACCCCCCAGCAATATTTAAAATTTATTTATCCAGCAGTACTTAAAATACATAAGCCAAGTGTTGCATTGCTCTGTCTTGAGCAAGGGACATAAGCCCTTTTTTATACCGAATGCTACCTGGTGACATATGGGTGGACAGTGAAGGTCTAGAAAACCAACATCTGACAGCTATCAACAAAGGCCAAAAGGAAAGCTTTAACAATGATACTGTAAATAGAATTTGTCAGCCTTTGATGTAACCAGCTTTTCAGCTGTAACTTGTGTGTTAAAAGGGCAGTTCACTTGCCTCCATGCTGCTAACCTAGATCGGAATCAGGGTTGGGGAGAAAAGAAAAAAAAAAAAAAAAAAAAATCACTGTCACACACAGCTCTCAGAACAGAAGTACACTGAAAAATCGGTCTCAAAAGTTTTACATTACCAAGTACTGACAGCTAAGTCCGGAGAAACTTAAAGCAGAAGCAGGGGCGGGGTGGGGGAAGTAACTTCCTGAAAGTACCCTGCAATACAGCAGCTTACTGTAGGTGGCCTTCCTGGGAAATGCACTGACTGGCCTTTTTCCCTTTCACTGTTTGTCAAATGTGTTTGATGCATTTTAAAGTTATATGGAAAGCACTTGGAGTACAGACATTAGAGCACTCAGCACAACCCAGTCCTCTGAGTGCAATAAACAACATCCAGAATACCGCAGGGGCTTGTGGTCCACGTGATTCTCATCCAGCAGGCCATTTTCCTTTGCTCTTAGGCCCTTATTGCTGCAGCAAAGATGACATGATCTAGAGGAAACTTTGAAAACTGCAAAGGTTTGCACTGAAGTTAACCTGCACAGCTCGCTGTTCCGAGAAAGATGCTATCTGACAACCTGAATAGCAGTGTGTATAGTACACTCTTTAATATTAATTTGCATTAACAAATTATGTGTACACTTTAGAAATGCAAATGTCAAAGAACATGCTGTAACTTTTCCTTTTGTAGAAGGCATACTAAAGTACACTAAGTACTTAAAAGCAAAACAGTTACCTCTAGATGATATGTTTGAGGTACAAGAGGTATCTAGTGAAAGCTAAAGCTGCTGATAGAAAGATCAGATACATCACTATCTAGCAACCCCGCTGCATCCGTTTGAATGAGTACAACTTCTCAAGAGATTGCATCTCAGCACAGTAACTAACTGCTTGCATGTCATCTTATTACATTCAGGAATGGGAGGTGGATGTAGAGATAACATTCCCGTATTTGAAATCCTTAACTGTCAACTGTTTTCTCTTCTTTTACACTTACACAAAATGCCAAAATCCTACTATATTACATACACAATATGCTTAACACTGTTTAACTGTAAAACATAAAAATGCAAAGGAAAAAAAAAGAAAAAAGCCACTCTCTTCAAAATAATTTTTAAAATCCTTATTTATCATCACCAGTAGGTTAAAAAAAAAAAGTATCATTAAGTCCAAGGCAGTAGCACTTTTACCTATTTACATAACTTTAGAAAACCAGAGTAAACATATGAGTGCATTTTTGACTGTAGTACCGAAGTGTCAGGCTGAAAAACATGAAGTACTTGTCTGTTCGATAACACTTATGCAAGATAGTATTTATTTTCATAAAGGAGAATCTTTGTCTACGGCTCTCAGTCAAGCCATTTCTCATGCAAGCACTCATTTATTTCAACAGGACTACTCATGTGGCTCACAATTTGCAGGACTCTACTTGCTAACACAGTTGTCATCACGTTATAGCTTATGACGTTAAAATAATCTTTAGTATGGTGAACATGTGCTACCACATCTACCTACAGAGTAGCTTTTCACCCCCCTCAACTGTAAAAAGAAGTCCTCCACTACACCATGAAAACAAAAAGTTATTGTCGTGGTTTAGCCCCAGCCAGCAACTCAGCACCACGCAGCCACTCGCTCGCTCCCCCTACCCCGATGGGATGGGGGAGAGAATCAGAGGAGTGAGAAACACTCCTGGGTTGAGATAAGAACAGTTTAATAATTGAAATAAAGTAAAATAGTAATGATAATAATAACAATATAATAATGATAATAATAATAATATACAAAGCAAGTGATGCACAATGCAATTGCTCACCACCCGACGACTGATACCCAGACAGTTTCCGAGCAGCAATCGCTGCTCCCTGGCCAACCCCCCCCAGTTTATATACTGAGCATGACGTCATATGGTATGGAATAGCCCTTTGGGCAGTTTGGATCAACTATTCTGGCTGTGCCCCCTCCCAGTTTCTTGTGCACCTGGCAGAGCATGGGAAGCTGAAAAGCCCTTGACTAGCATAAGCAGTACTCAGCAACAACTAAAAACATCAGCGTGTTATCAACATTCTTCTCCTACTAAATCCAAAACACAGCACTATGCCTGCTGCTAGGAAGAAAATTAACTCTATTCCAGCCGAAACCAGGACAGTTATTCTACAACAACCAACTTGGCATCTGCTGCACAGGGAGAAAGTTTTAAATATATGTTTCTATTTCGAGAGCCTGGTTTTGCACCTTATTTATTCTCTTTTGGAACAATCCAAATTATCACACTTCCATCAAATTACTCAGTCCTTGAAAGTAGTAAAATATGCATATACAAGCATCATCTATCATCAAAAAAAAGAAAACCACAAAAATTAAATGGAAAAGTAAGCTTGACTATTGACAGAGCTTGGAACAAGTCACAAACATAGCTTTAGAACTTGAAGCAGTACAGAACAAGGTTTAGTTTCTTAATACAAAAATCAAGAAGTTAACTAAGCTTCTTACCTACCAACACCTAAGAAACTTATCCATCATTAACACTGGGGTTTCTTTATTTGACATCAACCGCTAATAAATGGCCTTTAAGAACGAAAACTTGCATGCCATTTGTTTGCTTGACCACCACTTCTAACATTTTACCTAAGAGATACTTTTTTTCAGAAAATCTTACCGGCAAGTATTAAAAACCTCAACCCTCCCTCACCTACATGCCATGCTTTGACCCCAGGCTTTCACTTTAACACCTCTAGCCCTATTTGGTGAGCACAAGTCACCAAAAACACTGCAAGTGCAACAAAGCCAGTGTTTGTACCCCTACCTGCTGACAGCACCCTGGCTTTATTGCCCTCACTTGGCTCTTGGCAAGGTAAATGAGACATGGCAAGCTTTGTCATATCATGCCTCACCTGAAACTGCAGTTCCATCTCTCTTTATTGCGCTGACTCAGGAGAGATGCAACCTTCCCGCATCCACTAACCACAACAGTGAAACGTAAAAGTCACAATGCTGTTTGAATATAACGACCATTTTACCGATAATAATTTTTATAAAATAATGGGCTTCAGAATGTTACAGGTAGATCCTTTGTTCATCCTGGGACATATGTAATACTAGAGTCAAGTCTTAGGCCATAATTTAAGGGAAACAATGCAGCACTTGCTAAATAATGATTTCATCACTGCATCTAATGAAGACTTGCTTCTAGGTGAAAAGACACTTCTCTCTTTGTTTTTAGATGGTATGACAGAGGAAACTGATCCAGCTTCCCCAGCTCCAAATTTCTACTCACCAGTTTTCATTTAGCATTTAAGGGACTTCCTCTGCGTGGGTTTCTATGCAGGGCAAAACTCACAGACACAGGCACACGGCCAATTTGCATGCAGAAGCAAGAATCTGGGACTCGGGCTCACGACGCTTCACTTTCACTGCTGTTTTCAACATAAGTAGCACAGCCCTAGTGCAACTGGGAAAATGTTATTTAACAAACTGAGTTGATATACAAGACATTTAACTACGTAAGGATTCTTGTCACTTGATTAGTCAACAGTATTTAGATTATATAATTTAACAGCAAAAACATTGCCTTCTGAGCTAAAGAACCAATTCCTTTCCTCATGTTGATGAGTGCATACAAAGCAAATCATTTGTAGCATCTCGGCACTGCTTACATTGCCACCTTTAAATACCTCCCTTCTTTCAGACAGCCATCCCTAAAACAATTCAATATTCAAGTCTAAGAACTTGAAAGTTGAGAATTTCAGTTCTCTTTATGTCAGGAGAGAAAGAGGAATTAGCAATCTCAGTTCTGAAATTGATTCTAGTGTTATGGGTTTGGGTTTAGACTCACTTTGCCTGCCGTATTAACCTCACCTGAACTTAAGCCGTTAGGAACAGCATCACAGCCTGGGATGTAGTGTTTGTCAAACAGGCATCAACCCCTGCAGTAACTACTCAGCACACCGGACAGCCCGAGTTAGGAGTTAATGATGCTTCTGGAACCACTCTCATCATTTCAACCAAAATATAGGCAAAGCAACCCCCTTAGTCTCTGGTTACGGATACAACAGGTCATTTTGGTTACCAAAAACTATCGCGCTGATGCTTCCATGTCAAAACTTGAGCTACAGTTGTTTTTCTCTTGGCGGCAACGAAGTCGATGCCAAGACGCGCTGCTCAGCAGACTCGCTCATCGCCGCCTTGCCCTGACGAGCAGTTTCGCCGTTTATGAATATGGGTGTCTACGCACACAGTATTTCAAAGGAGGCGAGAGGAAAAACATGTGGCTGCCTTTTCCTGAAGCGCTTTCAGACAACAGCTTATGTGCCACATGTGTCTTAAGCAGACCAGTCACATTCCTGTCTAAAACATGCGAATTTCACAGAAAAAAAAAAAAAAAAATAGCACCTCAGGCTCGCAGCCGCACCACTCG
Organism: Pelecanus crispus; assembly: GCF_030463565.1. Taxonomy (NCBI): domain Eukaryota; kingdom Metazoa; phylum Chordata; class Aves; order Pelecaniformes; family Pelecanidae; genus Pelecanus; species Pelecanus crispus. Next base: position 149,130,418 of record NC_134644.1, on the reverse strand, counting down.
CGGTTCGGCTGCTTTGCCTTTTTTTTTTTTTTTTTTTTTTTTTTAAAAAAAACACAGCATCAAGACTTTTCAGGCGACTCGCTCCGAGAGCGACGAGGAGTTTAAGACGGCGAGGAAGGCGTTTCCCCGCGGCGGGGCGAAGCCTCCGGGGGATCGGGGCGGCGGCGGGGCAGGCAGCGCCCAGCGCCCCCCGCCCCGTCCCGCCCCGTCCCCTCCCGCCCCGCCGGGCCGCGGCGCCAGTCACGAGCCGGGGAGCTTCAGGCACTTACGTAACGCGCGGGGCCGCTGCCGTTAACGCTCGCCCGCCGCCCCGTCCCGAACTCGTTCCCGAGGCCCCGCAGCTCCCTCAGCGCCCCGGGACAAGCCAGCGCCCGCCACCGCCGCCGCCCCTTTCTCCCCCCAGCTCCTTCCCGCCCCGCCGCCTCCCTCCCGCCGGGAAGCGGCGCTGCCCCCGCGGGCGGCCGGGAGCGCCCCAGCCCCGCGGCGGGACAGCCCCGCACGGCGGAGCCCGGCGCCCGCCGGGGGAGCTCCTTCCCCGCCAGGCAGCCCCCGGCTCCCAACATGGCCGCGGAAAAGCGGCCGGAGCCCCGGCGGGGAAGGGCTCCGCGAGGAAAGTTTCCCTCTCCCTCCCCGACCGGCCCCGGCGGCCGAACACCTCCCACCCAAGACGCGGCCGGGCCCGCGCCGCTCACCCGCTGCGCTGCGCTGCGCTGCGCTGCTCTGCGCTCCGCTCCGGCTGCCGCCCCAGCGCCCGGCTGCCGCCAGCCCCGCCGCCTTCTCCCCGCACCGCCGCGGTCATACACCCCGCCGCCGGGGGACGGGCTCTGGGACACCGCCCGCGCGGGGCGGGGCCGCCGCCATCTTGGGAGGAGCCAGGCGGCGGGAAGGGCTGAGGCGGCGCCGCCGTCCCCTCCGCGGCGGGCCGGGCCCGAGGAGCCGCCCTGCCCGGGGAGAGCAAGGGAGGGCCCGGCGCTTCTCAACCCGGGAGTGACACCTCGTGGAAGAGGGAGTCTCAGGAGACGAGGGCACAACCACTTTTTTTTTTTTTAAATCCCGCATTTCCATTCTTTGTGCACTGTCCCGGGTCCGTGTTGTGTGTGCGTGGCTCCAAGAGCGCTCTCCCAGAAGTAAGGAAGGATGGTGACGTTTTTCATTACCTGTCTCTCCATAAACCTTTTATAGCACATGGAGGGGAGTTATTAACAGGTTTTAGTTGGAGAGTTGCCGGTCAGCTTGGAGAAACTACAGCTGGCCTGCTAGTACGACTCCCACCAGAAATGCCGCTGGAGTCATAAGCACAAGGAGCCCCTTCCCTTCTCCATATTACCACTTCTAGCATCGATGCATCAAGCCATCCAGAGCAGTATTTTCCAAATCTAGCCTGCTGATCAGCAGCTAGCCTGGTCCCTCCAAGACTTCCAGACGTTGATGGGTGCTACCAGAGTGGGAGGTTGGTGGGGGTGTTTTGGGGAGCTGTGGGGCAGGAGGGAAGGGGGCACAGCTCCCCCATTTTGGTGGTAGTGCTGCACACTGCTGTGGTGCCACTCCAGTGCCCAAGTCTGCCCTCTGGAAAATGGCCCGATGGGGTTTTTTTTTTTTGTTTTTGTTTTTTTTTTAAGAAAGTTTAACTTCCATGCAATACAACAGGGTTTCATTTTCCAAATTTCACATTATTGGGCAATAATGTGGCTGGCTTTTCTGGGGAAAAGAAATAGTAGTTAGGTGTTGGGGCTTTCCAGTGGTAATAATGAACCCACTGAAGTTCCTCAATTTCATCTGAATTTTTTATACCAGCTCAGATGGGGTCATGGATCTGCAAGAGCCACATCACCAAGCTGGGTCTCTCCCGCTGTGGGAGAAGGACATGGGTGGCTGAGCACGCGTGTCCTCCCACCCTGCAGCACGGTGGCCTGGCCCTCTGCTTCCCCCCTCAAATCCCGCCGGTGCTCAGCCCGAGCCGAATGCTGCCCTGAGGGTTTACCGAAGGACAGAAATGAAGGAATGGTGTTCTTTCACTGTTGTGACAGATGTAGCTTCTGGACGTGGGCACATTCAAAAGTTTCTGCATGGGGGTGTGACAAGTGACATGGACAACTGGAAAAGACCACTAGCATACGTTCAGATATGTTCCCAGCTCTGTGAGTAAATGTCCTACAGAACCAAAGCAAGCAGGGCTGCTGAACCCACATTACTTCTGCAAGTAACAGATCTGACCTAGACATGAGTTAACAATGTGCACTCGCAGCCCAGAAAGCCAACCGTATCCTGGGCTGCATCAAAAGCAGCGTGGCCAGCAGGTCGAGGGAGGTGATTCTGCCCCTCTGCTCTGCTCTGGTGAGACCCCACCTGGAGTACTGCGTCCAGCTCTGGGGCCCTCAGCACAAGAAGGACATGGACCTGCTGGAGCGGGTCCAGAGGAGGGCCACAAAAATGATCCGAGGGCTGGAGCACCTCTCCTACGAGGCCAGGCTGAGAGAGTTGGGGTTGTTCAGCCTGGAGAAGAGAAGGCTGCGAGGAGACCTTATTGTGGCCTTTCGGTACTGAAAGGGGGCCTACAGGAAAGATGGGGAGAATCTTTTTAATAAGGCCTGTTGTGACAGGACAAGGAATAACGGATTTAAACTAAAGAAGAATAGATTTAGACTAGACATTAGAAATAAATTTTTTACAGTGAGGGTGGTGAAGCACTGGAACAGGTTGCACAGAGAGGCGGTAGATGCCCCATCCCTGGCAACATTCAAGGTCAGGTTGGCTGGGGCTCTGAGCACCCTGATCTGGTTAAAGCTGTCCCTGCTCACTGCAGGGGGGTTGGGCTAGATGACCTCTAAAGGTCCCTTCCCACCCAAAGCATTCTATGATTCTATGATGAAGAGCCAACAAATGGTGCTAAAGAGAAAGCGCCTGGTGAAGGAGAGCAAATCTCCCACTGAGACAAGAAAACCATGGCAAGCCGCTTGGATTCTATGCAGAAAGCAAGCAATAGCTAGAAAACGAAGCATGCATGAAAAACATTTTTTATTAATGCTTTTTCTTTCTCTAAACAATATTGTGGTAGCTTTTTAAGCCCTGATGTAGACCCATATATGTTGCCTGTCAACAACAATTTTAGAGTGTTTCTGCAAAATATGTGAGTTTTTCACTCTTATCACTTCCTCACTCCTTTTTGGGATCTGTTCATTTTGTTGTAGACAAAAATAGAAGGAAAAAGCCCCAACAAATAAAAGCTCCGTAACGCTCAAGAGAGACCACTCTGTTCTTAAAACTCAACAGCAGCCGTAAATGGTGTTTGATATGCGTTTAACTTTGTGCCCTGTCCCCAACAGTGACCACGAGTGGAAGCTTAAGAAAAACAAGTAAAAATAGAGCAATTACGTATTTATCTCATTAACTGAGCTTCTAATAAGTCTTCTTCTGGGGGGAGGGAGGAATGTGGGCTTCACGTGACAGAGGTTGCAATTAATATGTTCCTTAATAGACACTAGCTGATAATGAATCCATAGATTTATCTAATTCCTTTTTTCACCTTCATAACGTGTCATTTATTCTTTGAAAATTCATTATTCAGTGATTGAATGATTCAATTTATTGTTTAAAAATAAATTAAAATACATATTATCTATAAAGATACGTTACTAAAATTTTGCTGCCGTCTATTTCTATTCATTCTATAGGATTCGGCACACCTAAGAATGTGGTTTGTATTTGGAAAAGCTATTACACTTGCTTGCTAACCTTTGAGCAGTTAGTTCTCAGCAAACCACCACAGCCAACTAAGCAGCCGACTAGAGCCAAAGATGAACTGCGGAAACTTGCTGTTAATCATTTCTGAACAGCTTGGTTCTTCAAGCAGAACTCAGGTCAACGAGTGTTTTAGCTTCAGCTGGGTCAATGTGGCATTAGAATTTTACTCTCGGCATAGGAAAAAAAAATTGTTAGTAGCAAACAGACTACAGTTGCAATGGAAATAGTTGAGTGAAAAATAAAGATTCTCACACCATTTTTATGGAATTGCATTGAACACTCGTAAAATTGATATATTATGGTTCTTATTTTCCATGTAACATTAATGAGAAGCGTCAGTCAAAAGAACATAATTCAATAGTTAGCTTTAAGCATTTCCCTTTTAAAATAAAAACATGTAGATGTATGGGCATTTTTTTTTTATGCTGTGAAAAAGCACATTTGTCTATCTCATGTATTATAAACAACATGTCCAGTAAAACAGGGCCATCTGTAATTTTACATAATTTAAAAATATTTTGTCAAAGCTTATGTTAGTAACATGAATTTCTGGCTGCTAGATATCTTCCAAAAAAATTGTTGCAAAGGTTTTGAGAGTTGCATTAAAATCACGTATACTGTTGCATAATGAAGAGCTTGCACAGATGTATTATTATGAGAGCCAGTATCTGTACATGTACAATAGAAACTAAACCTGGGGACTCAAATTCAAGACCACAGATTGATTCCCAGCCTCTCTGGGTTAAGCGTGTTCTCTAAATTTAGCCCCAAGCTGTGAACTTGAATTCAGATGGGTATCTGTAGTTTTTGTCTCAGTTTTTGGCTGAGCTCCGTCCATGTACAACTACTACCAGAGTTTAACCGACTGTAAAAGCTAAATTGCAAATTGATAGGTTATTTTTGAAGTGAGATCAAGATACACTGCAATGCAGTGCTTTTTCTTTCTGACCCTCTGCTGTATGTACCGTACAGATGAGACTCAGAAATAACCATTTTACACCATATCTTAGCAGATGACAGAGCCAGAAAGGCTCAAGACAAGCTCATTTTCTGACGGATTTTTTCTCCGACACTGACAGAAAGGGATCGCTGGTTTTGACACAGTCAGGATTTCTGCTCACCATCTGTATATTCAAAATCTCTTTGCAACTTGAGGGCAATTTCCGACCAGCCAAGGGAAAACGAACAAAATCCATAATTTGTGATCTGATTTTTTGTATGATGAGAATGCATCATAACCAAGAAGCTGCACTCTTTGTACGCCTAAGGTATGAAAGAATTTGGCAAAGAAGTAGCTACCACAAGCAAGGCCTGTCCCTAAAAATAATGTTTATAATAGAAATTCATATAACCATAGAACAACCTTTCATTCATTTGGTGTTCATCCCATTTTCACTGCAGAAACTCAGTTCTCTTCCAAACAGCATTCTTCTTCCTCAGTTTCTACAGCCAAACTGCTAGCCAACAGCCTGAGAAGAAAGGGCCCAGAAGCTGAACCGGAAATACCTCTTTGTTTCCTAGAGATCAATGTGTCTCGTTCTGTCCCTGCAAATATTTGTCATTTTTAACTTTAGCTTTCATTAAATAATCCATAATGCTGAATTCTAAACTTGCACTGTTGAAAGCAAAAGACGATTCTCTACTCCTTATTAGAAACTGATCTGATAAAATAGATTTTTTTTTAAAGGGGAAAACTCCAACAGCTCCTAAGTTTTATACTTTTTTTTCTAAGTGCCATAAAGGCATAGCATTTTTGTAGTTCAAAGCATATTCCCTTACTAAAAGTTTAGCATATAGGATTTGTTAAGTATACAAATCATATTAATCTGGATTTGTGGAGCGTTCTACGAAACACTGAAGAAATTCAGTCCCATGCGTTTGTTTCTGAATAAACCATTTGCTGAAATTTGGCATTCCATCCTGAAACTGTCCAGGTCAGAGCTATGGTTTAAGAGGATGAACTCCTGTGTTCAGCTGGGGCAGAAACGAGCAATAGCTCAATTACGAAAACATGGATGGCGGGTGCTTTTACATCTCCTGACACTAGAAGACAACAAATAGATGTTATGCTGTACTTGAATCTCTGGGGATTTTTAAGCAATGATAACAGTGTCTTGAGTGTAGGCTGGCAGGGAAGGAGTTTCAGACCTCCATCCCTCCAGGAATGGTTTGCAAGGAAGCTTCCCAACAGACTTGAGGCCCAAATCCACATCTTAAAGGCACATAATTGAAATAAAGTAAAATAGTAATAATAATATAATAATAATAGTAATAATATACAAAGCAAGTGATGCACAATGCAATTGCTCACCACCCGCCGACCGATACCCAAACAGTTCCCAAGCAGCGATCACTGCTCCCCAGCCAACCCCCCCCAGTTTCTATACTGAGCATGACATCATATGGTATGGAATAGCCCTTTGGTCAGTTTGGATCAACTGTTCTGGCTGTGCCCCCTCCCAGTGTCTTGTGCACCTGGGAAGCTGGGAAAGCTGAAAAGTCCTTGACTAGCATAAGCAGTACTTAGCACCAACCAGAACATCAGTGTGTTATCAACATTCTTCTCCTACTAAATCCAAAACACAGCACTACACCAGCTATTAGGAAGAAAATTAACTATCCCAGCCGAAAACAGGTCAACAAGGCACCCTCCTGCATGATAAGGCCTTGAAAGGCTTACAAGCTAGAGGGAAGCTGGGCTGGGGTCTCCGTTCCTGGGATGGCCGTGAAGGAGCACAGCCACGGCTGTATTCTGCGACAGCCCCAGCTTGCCGAGGGGCTCAAGGGGCCTTGGTAGAAGGACAGCGTACTCCCAGAGCCTGCGTGACGTGGTAATGAGGAACATCAAGCTACCCGAACTGGGACAGCTCTGCGCCTGCCCAGAGGCACAGCTCCAAGCACCTCAAGAACTTGAAAGACAGGGGTCTGTAAAGATTAGTGGCAGCTGTTGGGCAGCAAAGTTACTTGCACTGTGATTTTTAGATTCATGGGGTGAATTCCTCCTCTGCCTCACATTAGCTGCTTATGTCCTTCACTTCCACTACACAAAAAGCAGTATTTGCAGGCAGACAGATTTCATGCAACTTCTGCAGGTACAGTTCATACCTCTCATTTCCAAATACTGCATCCATTATGAAGCCCCTTTCACATGTCCACCATTGGCTCAGCCCTCCTATGGAGTTTGGGGGGGGGGGGGGCAGGGTGGAGGTGGTGGTGTTTGGGTGGTTTTTTTTTTTTAGTTAGAGTGAAAATATTCTGAATTAATCTGGAAATCTCTAGATTTTTATGGAGTGAAAACAGCAGCCAACCTTTGGGCTTTTTGGTTAGAACAGAGACCAGACTTCTAAACCAGAATGCTATATGCAAAGACTTTGTTGAAGGAACAGGGTCTTTCTGACACTGAAGAAGCCCAAGAGTTATATCTTAACTATTTTTCCTTCCCTTTCATTTAATTTTATGCTTATTTAAGCTTTGCAATCTAAAATAGGCATGGATGCCCTAGACCACAACGTTTTGCTCTGCCTGGGGTAACTAAAGAAGGTGTGAAATTACAAAATCTAAGCTTTCACGCTTCAGCCATAACTGATTATATGCAGTAATATGTCAAGGAACAGCATCTAGATATGCTCTGGCAAAACCAGACGTGCACTCTGAATTTTTAAGCATTTGGATTTGGTTTTTTTTTTTTTAAACTACAGACTGAGAGAAGTCTGAACAATCTCCCCACCCTAGCCCTTACATTTTGGCTTTCATTCTCCAGAGCACTGTGATTCTGATGTAGAAAACCATACAAGATGGATCAGTACACAGAATTTCTCCTCTCTATTACAGCCCCTCTCCCATTGGCACAGATTAAAGACTGAGTTGTAGCAGGCAGCAAACGCGACAGTCACTATATGACTGAGAGTCACCTGTGGATGTATTGCCACCATTGCTCCACTGACAAGCCAATGTCATTTAAAACATCCTTTATGTTGCTTTAAAATAATCCTGAAAAGTAGCTGTAAATCCTGAAAAACTGAAAGCAAAAATTATTTTGAGTCCTTTCTGCCATCTTCCTAAACTATAATAAATTATAAATTCCAAATCTCTGACAATAAAAAAAGAAATCCTGCTATTTAATGCATAACATAATCCATTTATGCATAACATTTCATCCATAAAATGGGCAACTGGATGCTATGGCTATAGTTGATTCTGCCAATAGATGGACTGGTACTTTAATTACTTCCTAGGGTCCCTTTCGGCCCTATTTTTATGATGCTGTACTGAATATCTGAGTGAAATCATTGAGATGTTTGCATAACAGATCTGTATGCCTAATTGACCCGATTTGTTCCTGCTAAGATACTGCCCATAGGGAAAAGTAAACAGAAGACACGCACTTGTGGCTATTCAGGAAAAGCAGATCTTTCAACCTACTGGAGCAAGTTGTCAGTGAATATGAAGGTTAAGTGGGCATAATGATTCATTAGGTGCTTAAAGAAAAAAACATTTAGGCTGATGATCTACAACTGAGCTAATTTAATGAGAGGACAAATCAATTGGAGCTGAACTAACGAAAATACCCTGTCTTGTCACACACTGCCTAACTGCAACTTGAAATAAGCTGCGGATTTTGAACAGCCTGATTAAGAAGTGAGTTTGCTCAGCAGAAGGTGCACAGGGCAAAATAATCCTCGGCTTTTTGATGCACGAAATAGACATGCACATCTATCCTGCCTTTGACTGTGCAGATAGAGGCCCATCCTAGAACAGGGAATCTAAACTATCCATAGATTAACCCATATAGGTATATATAAAACCCATATATATATATGGGTTATACAGGCATATATAACTTGCCCCTACTGGAGCAGGATGCTAAACACCATGTGCTTCAGCTGAGAACATAAACCAGCAAATTATCATCTGCAAATGGTTGCCCATTTATGAAGGCAAATACCAATCAATGGATAGCCCGAAGTATAAAGGATTGCTTGTACGTTTTGTCCTGTTTTATGTATCTGTGGATGTTATTTATGACAATTTTTTACTGGATTGACTTCAATGGATTCAAAGTGGTTGAGGATCAGCCACATGTAAAAAAAAAAAAAAAAAAGTCCGTAGACTTAGAGCAAGATTTATAAAAGCTGAAAAAAGTTGTTTTGAGACAGAAGTACAAGTGGTTTTGAGAACACACAACTGCCACCAGCAAACACAATGGAAAACAGGTTCTGAGAACATTCAGCATAACACTGTATCCCCCTTCTAAATCCCTTTATAACTTGTAGTTCAGGTCTTAACCTGGCATCAGAACAGTAAGAAAAAAAAAAAATCCCTTCTAATTTGGCAGACTGCTTATAATCAACTAGATGCTTCCTTTTGTATCCTCCTTTGAAAAACACCAAGACAAACGTAAAGGAAGAAGAGTACATAGCACTCGCCTTTTACAGTATAGCATTTCCTATGTTTATGCCTGGAAAGCGTTTTCCGGTACTGTCGAACGTTGTGACGCTAGAGAGGACCAAAATAAGATGCAGATATTCAGATGCTAAGTTGTGAGGGAAGCAGGGACAATCTGAAGGATGTATTTCTCAAAAGCGATGATTGAGGTTTTTGCATTTTTTTCTTGAAAATGAATCTTTTCTTTAGTTTGCTTTTACTAAGACTATTAGATGGCTAAATGGGAAACCAATTAAAGCAAGATCACTGGACAAGTGATGTCTGATGTTTTTCAATTTGGTTAGCACTTCTGACCCCATGGCTGTTACCTACCATGGACGAAACACGATCTGTTACAGGAGTAATACAAATCTGATGTTTTGCTACCTTATACCTGCACATCTGGAACAGACTCCAGTGAACTGCTCTGAAGAGAAGGACAGAGATACAATTCTATGCTTAACCAAAAGACAGCAAGACCATAAAGATAAACCATGTACAGTCACTGAGGACGACACCCACTAAACTACCGCTTTATGTGGGCCAGGCTAACTAGACATGATGTAACTAGGCATGGAAATTATTTCACAAAGTGTTAACTAGCAGGTAGCAACAGATTTGCTAGTTTTGCTAGTCATTTGTCTGATAAAAATGACCAATAGGTTAGCACCAATACGAGAAAATATTTTGTCAGATTAAAAAAAAAAAAAAAAGGCAGAAATAGGACAAATTTTGGTAGGATGTGGAATTATAAATTATCAGAACCGATGAATGAAATTTCTTATATGGCACCAATTGCTATCGAGAAATAAAAGGAGATAATACTAGTGAAAGCATGCAAATTAAGACTATGTTGTTTGACAGGTATTTAATGCCTCCATTCACAACATTGTCCCTAAGGGCAGAATCAGCCATGACCATCCGAGAGAGAGCGCTGTTCCCTGAAGGATACAAAGGAGACACAGATTGCTTATTCAAGCAGCCTCCTGTCATTTGCAATTCCAAGCGCTGCTTTACTTTCTGAGGTCGCTCAGAAGCCTTGTGACTGAAGTCATAACTTGAATTTATTTATTCCATATCCTGTTTACTAATTCACTGATAAGTCCCTCTCACCATGCTAACCATTCACTGCATCACATGGCTTCTTTTCTACACTACAACAAATCAGCCCTTCCATTGATGCCTTTGTAAGCACGTTGTCAAGATTTGTTCCACTTCAATACCAAGGCAAAGCGCTGGCCTTGTGGCCTGGAAGCAAGATATCGCTGTAGCGGCTCGTACTGGTGCTACTGCCTGGTTTTCCTTCTCTTCCTCCTTACTGTGCTGCGCTCCTGCCAAAAGTTAACTTTACAGGAGAGCGATCCCTGTTGAGAGGACAGACAGGGCTGCCCCTATTGTTCTGACTCAGCACGCTCGGAACAAAATGCGGACCAACTGCAGAAAGAGACATTTATAACGCTTTCTCCAGAACATAAAATAAACAGAGTGAACGTGCAGCTGGCCTGGTAGCAGCAACAGAGCCTAAGCCTTTGCTCTTCATTTGGCAGGAAGAGCTGCGGTGCCTGCATAGGAAGGAATTATTTTTTCACCAGACCTCTCTGCCACATTCAAGAACAGCAATGATAACATACAGCAGCTGACTTGAGAAGTGGACAGAGCCTGTAAGATTTTACTTTTAGAAAATAGCCAGTATACTGCCAATACATGCATTTTTCTAGGTTCCTATAACCTTGATTATTACACCTCTAGTAACACAGAAACCAAGATCCTGAGCGGAACAAATTCAAAGAGAAGTGTCTTACTCAGGAGTAGGAAACTGCAGAATTAACTAAGATGCATATCACAAACTGACTTCAAACATGTAAAGTAGAATCACTGAATGAAGGATTTAATGCTGGGTTCCTAAGATTTCTACCATGCTGACAGTTCCTGTGATTAAAAAAGCCACGAATCTTGTTCTCAGAAATTCATTATGTAGCATTGTACACTAAAATACAGGACGCTGTTATACAACCAAACATCTGGGGAGATTAACCCCGATTAAAAAAAAAAATCTCTGGGAAAAGCAGCTATTTAGTAGAACAAGGACGACAGCAGAATGAACTACCAGATTTGTTCAACTGAATGAAGCTGTATGTTAGGAAGCATTATTTTACCAAACAACAAATCAAGCAAGTATTTACCTTGATCCAAAGAGGTGCTGAGTACAAAGCTCCCGGTGCTTTCCCACCAAAAAAAACCCCAGAGCAGTATCTTTACAGAGAGGGAGGACTACAATGACCTGGAACATTCAGGAATATGTTTCTTCACAGTACCGAAGAAAAGGAATTCAGGGAAGCCTCGTAGGAGGGTGTCCTGAGACATGGTGCATATGAACAAAGGGGCAGTCGAGCCCACGTTGCAATGACAGCTGTGGGCAACAACAGAGACGAGAGGGCAGGAGGAAGGTACTGCCAAGCTAAGAGCAGCCTGAAAAAGCCTTTGGCTGAGCTGCAGATAAAAACCGTATAAGGGTTCTGCTCGTATGTTGTAAAGCTATCCTCCCACTACCTACAGTCACTTCAAGGCTCGATCTCAACACGCCGGTAAGTAATTTCTGTAATACCGCTCTATTTCATCATTCTGAAACTCTACATAAACACTACATAATTACAACAGCTAAAGTTTTTCCTGACAGTTTTCATGCATTCAAATATATGCGCCCATTCTTCCAACTATGAAGCATCATTAGTACTTGCAAAAAGTCTGCTCCTTGTGCTAAACAGAATTGCTTAGCTGATTTTATAAGGCATTTACTGTAGCTGCTTTTGGGTACAAACAAAGCAGACTTTTTTTTTTTTTTTTTTTTTTACTTTTTTCCAGTAAAGCGTCAGAACTGTCAGAAGTATCCATTAGCAAAGAATTTGTCCAAGAAGAATTCTATCATACTGTTGTTATTACAGGAAAGACAAGAAAAGTAATCTCAGACAAGGACATATGACTTGGCAGACATGTGAAGCAGAGATATCAGCCTAATATTCCAAGAACAAACTCAACTACTGCCAGCAAGCTGACATCTACAGTTCATGTGCATCTGCTGCTTCCCATGAACTACAGTTTGCAGGAGTGTGAAATTAGACACTTAACAATTCTATCAAGTTAAGACATTAAAGAAAAAACTCAGCACTCTGAACTCATATTAAAAAAAAATTTAATATGTTTTTTTCCAAGATCTAATATATAAATGCAATGGTAATAACGTACTCTTCTTTTGTAAGCTTGGATGAAATATATTGAAGTCCACTTTTCGCATATTACATAAATAATCATCTAAAGCAACCTAGAAAAGAAGAAAAAAAAGCTTAGTCCATATGATGCACACAAATAATTGGGCATGAAGTTTAAAAAGCAATACATGAAACCGAATGAGGAACTGCAAAAAGGCTTGACAGTTTGCCTGTTTTATTAAGCGGTAGCATAACCATCACATTCAAATGATAAAAAAAAGGTAGGTTTTGTGAAAAGAAGCATTATCTTTTACTAGACTAAACAGCAAATTATAAAAATAGAGAAGATTTTAGGCCCTTGCATCAGAACGATGGTCTATGAATATACAGACATCTTGGGCAAAATTACATAGTTAAAGAAGGATTAGAAATATTGATCAAAACTATGAGGTTCCAGAGTCAGACACACATTATGATATTCAGAAGTTTTAGGTACTACATCCTCCCAAAATAGACACATGAAGCATTAGTTAACCATGCCTAATTTGATACTCTACTCTTCACAAACATATTAGCACAGAAATGAGTCCATCACTTAAAGAGTGCATGATATCACACCCACCGTACAGAAAAAAGCAGGATATGCCTTCACAGGAACTTTCTTACTGAAAGATCTAGCCTGAAAGTAAATGGGGTAAGGTGGGAGGAAAAAAAAAAGAAAAACAAACACAAATGTACTTATCAGGACAATTTAACATTTCAGATTAAACATCAAGTACTATACGTAATGGTTAGAGCCAACAGACTGTATTACAAGCTTCATCCCTTTTTATTTTGACATCCTGAAACTATAATTTTCCATTATGTGCAAGCCAGCACCATCCCTCACTGTATACAAAAGTAATTACACAGAAAGCATGTAATACTGGGAGAGGCCTGCTAAAATTCTTACATGTTTTGACAACCTTACAGTTTACACATAATAAACCAATGTAAATTACCATCCCTTGTTCTGACAAAGTTCCAAGTTGCATCTGATTTAATCAATATGCTTTAACACTTCCCCCCCCCCCCCCCCCCCAACTAACTCTTTAGATCCCAAGCGACAGAAGTGATGGAAGACCAGAAATGCATTTCTCTGAGTGCATCTTTTTGGTCGAGTGTTTCCCAGAAGTCCAGTTACACTCCATTTACATTTATAGGACTTTGGAAGGATCTCAATGCCTCTGGTCCGCAGTATCTACATATGAACAGAGTCTAAACCATGGCTGAATCAAATCTACAGTTTCAACCCATGTACAACTCGGGTACACCTAACAGAGCTGAAGAAAATCTTCCTGTAATGCTTATTTATAAAGACAGAATCCCTCCTTGTTTTGCCTTTCCTTGCAGGTTAAAACAAACCAACCAACCCGCTACGAATACTGATGAGAATGTATGAATTTCTGTTAGTTTTCCATGGATCTTTCCAGACAACAGAGAAAATGAGGCTGACACTTTAGGAGGGAAAAATACTGAATCTTTTCAGACAGCAAATTATTTTAAAACTTTGAAATGTAATAACATGTGTGTGTGTATAAAAGGAAAATGCTCTACCCTGATCTAATGCTCTGCTTTACTATTATTAATTGTGAGATGAAAAAAGAAAGCAATCTTGCTTGACCTTCTTAACCCAGAATGGGTTGCATGTCATTCAGAAAGCATGTTATCTTCCTTGGTAAAGCTTGAGTCCATAACGAGCTAGCATAATTGAGATACATGCAAAAAGCCAAAAGGAGACCTTCTTTGAAAAAGAGGAATGGGGGAGAAGGTGCTTAAGAGAAAGAGGGCAAACATGTAAATGTATTCGCAGGCTTTCAAAGGGATCACTGCAGGACTGTCAGAGCGCTTTTATTCTAATAAAATACACAATTCCCGAAGATAACAGCAATCTTCATCTTATCTTGCCCTCTGCTGGTCATCAGTCACAGTACCAAGAAGAGCTGACCACACGTCAGAAACTTTTCTCCGAAGATTAAGTGCCACATTACTACAATATGCTTCATATAATATCGCTGAGACTTAATTTAGCATTTGAGGATTATGTTTCTTCTGACTGCAAAAGGGGGCTGGTAACTGTTACCCTCATTCTCCAAAATATGAAGTTTGTGTAACAAATGCTGAGATTGTTGAAACCTCTCTGCATGTTTAAACCTTACCCCCACCCTGTAATTCCAACTAAGACAGAGGGTAAGTGGCTGAAAAGACCCTCAGGCAAAACAAGACGGTGATTTTATATAGGAGAACAGATGCATTTAAAGGCACCAGCCCAAATGCCTTGAAATACCCAGCAAACATTGCCAGCAAAATTTTATCCATTAGGGGAGAAAGTATCTTTATCCTTGCATTCACAAAGACCATCTGATTATCAAAGAGGCTAATACCCTGTTATTACTGCCACTTATTGCCAGTTCAAGTGGTTTGAACACTCTGGAGATCCTGCACTGTCAATTATTCTTCACTGATGATGATGGAGGCTGGAAGCAAGTATTCAGTGAAGATTTCTTTTATTGTAACTAAAATTATATGATCTGTCCATTAAAAAAAGGGGGGGAGGGGAGTGCCAAGATCAACATTCAATTGAGTAAAAAGCTAATGCTGCCCTAGTCTGGTTTCTTTGTGTTTATATTCTTCTGTATAGTCTCCAATTACATGATCACACTGCATATTTTCCATAGGACCCTCCCAGTGTTTAACATGGGCAGGGCTCTAGGAATGGAGTGGGAAGAAAGAGGGGATAAGGTTCTGCCTGTTCTCTTCAGAAGCTGGTTGGCACGTTGGAAGCCAGGAGACCAACACACTAAGAATTGTCAAATTATCTGAAAGGCTCTGAAGAACTGAATTCTCTCCCTCCTTCTGTCCCAAAGTTCCCATGCAATACCAGCAACAAATTTTAAACAGCTGGACAATAAATGCATATTGCTTGTTTTCCATGCCTTCCACCCCTGATATGAGGCATTTCAGGCCAGGTACTTGGCATTTTTGTAAGCCACAGTTGCAACCAATGTCAATGGGTTTTACACACTGTGCATTATGCATTGAGGGGTGGGGAATTAAAAAAAAAGAAAAATCAAAATATTTCAGCTTGAACAAAGATAGTGGACAGTTTCGACCTCGCGTTTTCTTTGTCTCTGTTCCCTGCTTCTAAATGTAATAAAAAGTTTCCTTGGGCACGTGACAACGAAAGCTGAGACATCAGGTCTCAACATGAACAGGAATGCATTAAATGCAAATTATAAATAGTCTGTATTAAAAATAAAGCCCAAGGCTACATATTATTATCATCAAAAAATAAAAACATTAATCAACTAACTAACCACTGACTGAACAAACCAGGGATGCCTCATTTTACCTTCAGAAAAATGAAGAAGGGCTCTCCTATCTCTACTGCATAAAATACTGTTATCACAGGTAATGCTGTAATTGAGGATTATATTAATGGTGTAAATGTAGAGATAAATCTTGCATCTCTTTACTCTGAAGTGGTATCTTTTCAGATTACCTTGATTGGAAGTATTGGGTGCAATACTCAATGTATATGCGTACATGTACTTGTAGCCTTAAGAAACTCTTTCCAGTGCTTCTTGCAAGTTTTGTTTTCCAGATAAAGGCAGACACAGCGTTGCTGATGAAACAATTCTTTTGCTTTTCTATATGTAAGAACAAGCAATTCAGAGTGTAGCTAAAATAAGAGCATAAAAGAAAAACAGAGTAGGACTCTGCAGTTCTTCAGGATTCATTATCTACTGTTCCAAGCAAATAAAGTCTCCTAATTCACTTGGCTGTGAGCCAGCAAATAAATAAACAGAAAGCACCTTTCCCAACATAGCTTTGAGCATGGTTGGTCATGTTAGGGAATGAATCCCCCCTCCCACACACACTAACCAGTACTTAAAGGCAACATGCTCTGCTTTCCTGGCAGCCATTCCACTGCGCTGTGAAATACCACATGCAGAAGTGCTTTCTATGGTGCTGATCCCATGCTGGCATCTAGTTGCATTTATAGAAGTCTGCTTGAAGTTTCTCTCCCAGTAATAAGGCTTTAGGCAGTAGTTATATATATGCAATTGGACCTGGCTGTGAGTAAACTGCCTCCTGTACATACAGATAAATGTAATATTCATACAGAAGTAGTTGTAATATTTAAAGCTTTTGTGTGGTGTAGGTTTTTTTTTTTTTTAATTTAAACACTCTAAGTAACTAAAGGTAAAATATTTGAAATTAAGTATACAGCTGTAAGTCTTCTAACAACACATATGCACAATGCTTTGGGAAGATTAGCATCAATTATGTTTATTTAAATAAACAAAAGGGAAGGAATCTCACATGTTCTAGATGAATGTGGGCCTGGCTGGCAATGTCATAAATTACATCTCTCACATTTTTCTCTTGCTTGCCTCTTATGAAATCCTCTTGTGAAACTCCATGCTAGACATAGGAAGGAAAATCAAAAAAAGAAAAACCCTCAATAAAATACCAAGTTTCAATTTTAGCTTCTCAAAAACCTGTCTCAGCAACCAAACTAATGACACGACTGAAACAGGCTAATGTTTTACCACTGCCCCCACCTTTTTTATTTCCTTTTTTTTTTCTTTTGGTCAGTCACTTGGAAAAAAAAAATATCAAGAGAACAAAGAGAACAGTTGGTACAGACTCACTCTGCATGAATTTGTTCCCTGAAGACTTTGTGGTCAGTCAGATAAACAAGTCAGATTTTAAAGTTTTGGGAATTTAGATCAGTTTAGATGCCCAGTTTTTAAAACCATAATCCAAGAATTGATATTAAGCTGAAGAAAGCCAGTAGCGGCTAACACAGGACCCATGCTGGCTTACGAAATAAGGCATTCTATTGGGATTGGTGTGCACCACCAGGCTTGCAAAAATACCAAACCGACACCACCCCTCAAAAAAATAAAACCAAAACCAAACAAAAAACAGAAGCCACCAAAAAAACCCCACCCCAACCCCTCCGAAAAAAACAACCCCAAACTTATTCTTTGACTATAGTGACCAATGTAACACATAATATGGTATATTCAGAATTGCACCAGTTGCCCGTTCCTCCTCAAGAACAGTCAGACATGTGAAAGCTGTACGAAGGCAGGCAGGTAGGCTTCACCAGGAGACAGAGACTCCAGCAGAACTCTGTGATACTTGCCAGCAGCTGAAATGCTTACAAGATGCTCAGTCTGCACAGAAGGGATGCAAGCTGTTTTTACAGTTTCACTGTAAAACACCTTCCATGGCAAGGAATGAGTGTGAATTTTAAGGCTGTTTGAAAAGCTAAAAAAACTTGGAAGGCCTCCCATACCATCCAGTCCCAGAATGGCTGAAAGCAGGGTGCAGCTCCTTTCTGCAGTCTTACAACCCTGACCTATATTAGTATCTACGTTTTCTGCAACTACCTAAATTACTAAACTTCAAGTCAAAAATTCCAATTGCATTGAAATGATATTCAGAAAATACTAACACAACTGCCTTAAGCATCACTGTAATTACATAAGTTTTAATTAAGTATAAAAAGAACAGCATTAACGTTTAAAAATAAAGACTGGAGATGAAGGAGTAACAGCTGCACTGTCAACAGATCTAGCCAGAGAACATTAATAAGAAAATTTGAGCTTTAATCCCATTTTACCCAAATTGCAAGATGTGCTAAATTCCAGTGCAAATTAGGTGTACAGTTTAAATCAAAGGACTATACCATCTCCTACAGCAATGTATGGAATGTATGCTTATAGCTGTCAAACATGTAACAAAAAAAAAAACCCAACCCCCAAAAACCCAAAAACCAAAACCACCAAAACATTTTATGAAAAGGTAGTAAAAAGAAACCCAAGAAGGTTGTTCAGAAGTAAAATTTCTCACAGTGCTTCCTTTATGGAGATAGGAAAAGAAAAAAAGAAAAAACCAAGAAACCGCAAAACAAACAAAAAAACCCAAACCAAAACCCAAGCCCCATTCCATGTGTGTATTTCTACACATTAATGGAAAAATTCCTGAAAGCTAAAACACTACTACATTTAATTAAAAACAAAAAAAAAACCCCAACAACCAACCAACCTAGAAACACTCGAGTTTCATGAAGGTCACTCCTCTCACCTGCCATGACAATGGCATATTACTAGGCCACAGCAGAAAAACGGTGTTCTGTTTCTGGCCTAATAAATTATGATCTCATCTCTAGCGTTGAGAGACACAGTTAGAAACACTGTACTGTTCAATTCCAGACAGCTTGTTTCTCTTACCAACATACAAATGTCCATGGGAAGAAAGACCTTTTTTCTTGTACTGTGATATGGAGTTGCTCTCAAACAGGTAACTATGCCTTGCGCTTTCCCAATGTGACTGGCTGCATGGTCAGCATGGATGTCCCTCACACCTAAAATTGCAGAAATAGTATGTTTAGAACATACTGTCAGGCCTTTTGAGGGATATAGTCTTCCTTGATGCGTATCACAGTTGTATTTAAGGAAATCTAAGTGCGTTGGTCCATGATAGAACTGTCTATGTTCATAAATTGCCTTGTGATCTCGTCTCAGAGGTGCAAAGCAGCACGCAAATTCATCAATTTCCACATTCAGGAGCAAGACACCTCTTAGCTTGTTCCAGTTTCTGCAAAGGTATACGTAGTGGAGTGGCACCTATTCAGATATAATACATCCGTACACAAACTCATTTTCATTGGCATGTCCTCTCCCAGGGTAACAGTATTCCAAGAACTGTTTTTCCTGCCAGAAAAATCATTCAAGTGTGAAATTCCTGACAAGTGTTAATGCTTACAGCATGGTTGCACGATTAGCTGCAGCTGATTCAGCAGTGCACTGAAGCCAAAGAGAATGGTCCTATGCTTCCCCCCGGAACCCATATTTCTGCCACCTCCCTTATGCTGTGATGGGCAATGAGGCAGTGGCATGGCAAACTGAATCAGATCACCAAAGCAACGGAAAACTAGCTTTAGTTACTGCATGGTCACACAACTGAGAGAAATGAAAGAAGAGGGAGATGAGTGGGGCAGAGCAGCACCATCGCTCTTCATGGCGAGACCGTGCAAGATTGGCTTAGACTGATCATAGAGCTGTAATGTTTTCACAGGACTGACCTGGGATAAAATGAAAGAAAAATTGAAATTAAAATTCACAAAAGCTCTAACAGGAGCAGTATTCTACAAAGAAAGAAATGAGGATACAAGAATTACAGACCGATGAGCCTAACTGACACCTGAAAATGATAGTGTGCATACCAGATTCACTGCCCAAGCCTGCCTGAGCCTTGCATGGGTCTCAGAAGCCTTTGTGAAACAGTGGCTACAGGCAGACTACATGGACTTATTTTGGAAATGGCAGCAGAAAGCAGAGTGTGGCTTGAAGGAATCAATGGATATAACTTACTGATACTGACTGGGCATCTCAGGCTTTACATGTAACTAGGAATTAAAAAAAAAAAAAAAAAAAAAAGCTCAAGGAGTAGGAGTTAGCAGTGACTCATGCTCAGTCTAGGAATATATTCCAAAAGTGACGTTCTGAAAAGGTTTAACAAAATTATTGAGTAGTACCAGGCTCCTAACTACTTAGGCAATAAATCAGAGCACACAATATTAATACTTCTAATGACAGGAGCTGGGAGGAAGTACCAGCACTTTGGATGACAAGATTACCAGTCAAAATGAGCTTGACAAAAGTAACCCAAAATCAGTAATAATAAAGCAGCACTACTACTGGGAGAGAGACACATAAACTGGAGACAGGTCAGCAATAAAGCAGCTAAAAAGCCTAAGAACTTTAGCAAACATGACCTGTAACGAAACCAGTTCGCCCTAGTCTAGAAAAGACTGCTGACGGGAAACACCAAGAAAAGGGCTGTGTTCAATTAATTTCTCCATTTGTGGAAAAAACCCACAGAAGTTAACTGTTTAATATGCAGTGAAGGAGAATTCTGCTTAGATATTTTGTTACACTGGTATATTTAAGAGAAGTTAAATATGACAATAGGGCACCTAGAAAATCCAGAGCCCCTACAACAGATTTTCAAGAGGAAGATCATCTGACTCGTATCAGGAGTGACCCAAGCATGACTGAACTTCTTCAGGATAGAAGACATTTCTCAGAATGAAGACACTGGTATTTCTCATACTCCTACATTTCTTCAATCGGAAGTTCAGAAAGATACTTGCAACATTTCACTGATTTCCTACTAAGGAAGTGAACATCAGATATTACGAGACAGGTTCCTTATTTCTTCCTAAGAATCTCTTTTTACTTTTTAAATTCTTTTAACTTCAGCATAGGCCTTCCATCAGACTACTCTGATAAGCAAAAGGAAAATATTGCTGCTACAATACTAAAT
Organism: Pelecanus crispus; assembly: GCF_030463565.1. Taxonomy (NCBI): domain Eukaryota; kingdom Metazoa; phylum Chordata; class Aves; order Pelecaniformes; family Pelecanidae; genus Pelecanus; species Pelecanus crispus. Next base: position 149,109,662 of record NC_134644.1, on the reverse strand, counting down.
GCCACTAAATAATGATAATTCTAACCCTTCTTTTACATCTGAGCTCATACAGGGAATACTTCCATGATGTAGATTGGATATTAGGAAAAATTTCTTCACGGAAAGGGCAGTCAAGCATTGGAACAGGCTGCCCAGAGAGGTGGTGGACTCCCCATCCCTGGAAGCATTCAAAAAACGGGTAGATGTGGCACTCTGGGACATGGTTTAGTCTGGTCTACCCTTAATTGGTTTAGTGTGGGCTTGGTAATGTTAGGTTAATGGTTGGACTGGATGATCTTAAAGGTCTTTTCCAACCTAACGATTCTATGATTCTATGCAACAGACACCTAAAAGAAAGTCACTCTTTTCTTCACTGCAAATGAACAGTTCTTTCCCAGTCTGTGACTTTCATATTAGACATGACACAGGTACTAGTTTTTAACCACAAGGATCATATCATCTTTGTTGCATTTTTTCTAGCTATTCAATTATTGATAGTTAACCTACTTTTAGGAAGAGAGGATTCGGACCCAAATTTACAACATCACCAAGGAAAGTTTATAGGTTGGGAAGTCAGCTGTTTCAAGATAACCAGTGTACATCACTGCAATATAGAACAACAGCTGCAGAATAACTACAGCACTTTGTGTTCTGACAAGGGGGACAATCAGAAAATATGGTGAAGAGCTGAATTTACCACACTCTGTAATAGGAGCAAGAAAAGAGAAAATAGTGTTAAGCAACAAAGAACAGAGCAGTAGGAAACTGCACTTCAATGAGCTTTCCACTGAGCAGCTTCTCAGGAAAGTATGTAGCTCTAGGACAGGTGCAGTAAGATTCCAGATTTATGGTTGACCATTCAAAAGATCTCTGAAATACTACCCAAGACAACTTTTACTGAAATTAAACTCCAGTGGAAGAAGAGTGGGCTTTTTGAAACATCAATAAATATTGTAGCTGTGCTAATGAGTCATCAACAAAATCTAAAAAAGGTAAAATGCCTACCCAGCATTTCCAAGGTGAGGTACAAGAGAGCACTCTGAGTGTTCTCAGCATATGTTTCAAGCTCCTGGATGTTACGGTACGCTCTATCATCCAAATTCTTCTCCTATAATATGAACACAGAACTTCAGTAAAATGTAAATGTAACTGCTGTTTGTGCAAATTTATTACTACAGTCAGGTCAGCCTAATTCACTATTAGAAAAAAAAGGACAAAATTCAGAGACAGAAAGAGACTATAAACTCAAAAGTAGTCATTAAAGCTTATAGCAAGTCTAACATAACCACGTAACTACATGTAACTGGAGCCAAGTCTAGTTACTGGAGTAAATATAACCTTTTGCAATAAGAAATCAGAATTCTTCATAAAAAAGATACAGCCAAAACAAAACATCATACGGTATTCTTACACTACAGGGTTGCCAATTTCAATACTTAATTTGAATCTGAAGCACAGAGAAATTTAGATAAATAGAAGTGTATTTTTTAAAGCATGCACAAAAATCAATCCCTCAAATACACACACAAGTTTCAAAGCCATATGCAAATACCCCCCAAAATATAACATCCTCCAGCACTCTTCCTGTCCTAGTGGCTTTTGTGGTTAAAACATACTGGCCTTAAGATTAAAAAACTCTGAAGCCTTTCATAGCAATGACACTCCACAAGTAACTGACCATCAATTTTCTCAAGGTATAACTTCACGAGACACTAACTTTAGCAGCAAAGCTAGCTTAAGAAATTCCTGCCCTCAGTTACTCATTCTTGCCCTTGTGTCAGAGTTGGTAGCAGCATCACTGTACAAGTGAAATTCTTCCTCTTGGTTCTCCCAGAAAAAGTGTGGTTATTTTAAAATTCCTGTGATTTAAATGCTCCAGTTTACAACACTGCTTAGAAAAAACTCCACAGCCACGATAAGGAGAAGCAGCTAAGTGTGGCAGAAAGGTTCAGACGGGTCATTTAATTTTTGAGATTTTATATCCATGACTCATCACAAGAGAAGGCTATTTAGGGGCAAAATTGACACGGTAAGAAAAGAGGTGAGGAGGAATAAGATGATGCCAATGATGTAGATTTGTGCAACTTTTTGGAATATGCAAGATGTCCTTTCTTTTGGGGCAGGATTGGAATGGCACAAGAAAAGACCACGTATGGGTTTCCCTTCTTGTGCATCTTCATTTCCATTTCTATTAAAATGTAGTTTTCAGAATTCTTACCAGTGGCATATGGAGACCTAACTACTTAACCCCATAGGATTGAGCTTCTCTCACATACAGAAAGGTATCTAAGTGTAACTCCCAATGGATTACCTCTAGGGGTAACCACTTCAAATTAGTAATAGAGACCAGCAACAGAAAACATGAGCACAGATACACTGGTTATCAGAGCAGGGAACAAGAAAGATGTCGACCCACAAACTACATCTATTTTAAAGCAAAACTATACAAAGGATTCTATTAGCTATTTTGGCCAAAAAGAGCAGAAATTATCAGTAGGGATGTTAAGGGAGAATTAAAAGGACATATAGCAGTACCATTCTTAAAGAGAAATACTACTGTCTGGAAAAGATCAATTAGTTAACCTTTTGTTTTACACACACACATAAAATTACGGGGAAAAAAACCCACATACAACTAAAAAGAGCATCAGACCTTGAATGGTAAATACTTACTCTTTCATCAATGATCTTCATGAACCACATTTTAGTCAAGTTATGCCTCTTGACAGCCTGAAAATTATCAAATAAAACATCCATGTTAATGTATACAAAGTGATGGCAGTACTGCATTCTGAAGGCTGAAATATATTTTAGATAATCCTTTTCTTACAATGATTGTAGTCACTGGGTTAAATCAAAGTGGCATGTCAGTGGAAAATCACAGAATCACATGATCGGCTTCTTCAAATATAAAAATTTTTAACTGGCATGTTTCAAGTTGTTGCACACAAAAAATGAAATCTTGGACATCAAGCCAGTTAACTAAAAGCATTTCTTTAAAAATATTTTTGAAACTAATTTATTCTTTCATGGAGTCATATATTCCCAGAAAATATTTGCAGATAACTATGTTCATCCTCCAGTGAGAACAGTTTCCTCCAGAGTCAAGCAATAAAAAGATTCCCCCTGTAAATTTTCAAGAAAACATCAGTACAACATACCAATACATACGGTAAAGACAGCATCCTAACAAAGTAATACAACGAATATTATGGCTTTGTTTAAAAAAGTAGCCCACAGCATCTCATATTCACACATTCTTGTTTTGGCTCTGTTCTTGTATATTTGGCTTCCTTCCTGTACCACTTCATTCTATCAACTTACCTTCAATCCGCTTACACAACACTGAATTTTGCAGACCACACTGTCAGAAAGGCTACAGTCACACATATAAATATTTAAAAACAAAACTTATGGAGCATATTTCTCACAATCTTAGCCTTTATAGCTCACTTTCAACTTCTTTTCATCCATTATATTTGTAAATATTTTTTCAAGGTTTGACAAGACTAGATCTTCTTGTTAATTCAATAAACTCTGCTTGAAGAACTACTTGGTATGTGAAAAGGCAAATTTTAAGTTACAACTACAAATGTCAGTTTTGCTTCTCACTTGTTCATCTTGAGTATCATTTTGTAAATTAAATCCTTGAAATAGTCACAGGTCAAGACTTAAAGCACCAAACTGAATTCTGCTCAATTACCCGATTTGTACATTACATCCATTTTGAACTACCTTCATTCAAACACACAAGTCCTCAATTTTTCAGAAGTTTTGAAAATTGGCTTCTTCCACAGAAATGAATGGAGAATTAGGCCTCATTTTTCCTATGTTCAAAATGGACAGATAAGTAAGAACAAATATCATACAGTTGCTATGTAAGTTTATATTAAAGTCACTGAGAGTTGAGCTATTAATAATTCTAGAAATACTATCAAGGGCTATTTATATACTTTACTAGTGCATAAAACTCTTGGAATCCAAATGTGAGTATTCTGGGATATACAAAACTTTGGGAAACATTTAACATGACAAATTTGTATTTCTTCTAGAAAATCAAAATTGTCCTCATACAAACTCAACAGCAAGAAAATATACATAAAATATGCTGTGCAAAAGACATGCTAATTCTATTAACAGCTCTGCAATACTTGTGAGTTCAGGTGTCTTTCCAAATCCTTCTTTCTAAGCATTGGAATGACACTCTTGAACATTTGTGAAGCTGTGCTCCTCCAATAGGTCATTCTTGGGGTACTTGCTGAAATGTACAAATAACATCACATCTTGAGTGCAAAGGTCACCAGGTCAGATTGGATCTTTAGTCCACTCCAGCGCTCAGCCGTGTTCAGAGCTATCAGAGCTCCTAGAAATACTTTCTGAATTATTTTTCAACATCTCATTTCACAACCAGTTCTGTTGTCTTATATTGGTCTTCCTTTAGAGAAATCATATGTAAGGTGAAATTTTACCACAGAGGTAGGCTAATGCTTTCTTCCACTTCAAAATCAATTTTCTGTTTTGTGAGAAAGGAGTCTGACCAGCAGTCTTAGCTGTTGGAAAGGGTTGCTATTCATACCTCGATATCTGAATGATTTACATCTGAATGTTGTACTAGTTTTGGCTGGGATAAAGTTAAATTTCTTCGCAGCAGCTTTGTATGGGGCTATGTTTTTGATCTCTGCTGAAAACAGTGTTGACAACACAGGGATGTTTTCATTATTGCTGAGCAGTGCTTACACAGAGTCAAGGCCTTTTCTGCTTCTCACCCCACCCCACCAGTGAGTAGGCTGGGGGTGCACAAGAAGTTGGGAGGGGACACAGCTGGGACAGCTGTCCCCAACTGACCAAAGGGATGTCCCACACCACATGATGTCACGCTTAGAAATAAAACTTGGGGGGGCAGGTTGGGGGGGAGGCTGCTGCTCAGGGACTGGTCAGGCATCGGTTGGTGGTAACTGTTTTCATTTGTATCACTTGTCTTTCTTGGATTTTATTTTTCTCTCTTATTTTTCCTCTTTTCCTTACAGTTATTATTATTATTATTGCTATTACGTCTTTTTAATTAATAAAGTGTTTTTATCTCAACTCACCAGTTTTTTTACCCTTCCAATTCTCTTTCCCATCCCACCGGTGGGAGTGAGTGGCTCTGTGGTGCTTACTTGCCAGCTGGGGTTAAACCATGGCAATGTTTTGGGTTTTTTGTAATTTACTCTTCTGCTAGTAAACATTTCCATCCCACATTGATACACACACAAACAGCACACACAAGCAGCCTGAAATTAAAAATGGTCAAAAGAATATATGCAATCATACCGAAGACTAACTTGTACCTAACCCACTCAATCAGACAACTAAATGAGAGGCTATCTTCAGAAACAAAAATAAGTTAAGCCACACTAAAGCAAGTTCCTCCTTGGAAAGGAGACAAAAGCATTTTGGGAGAAAACGGTCTTGTTCCTGGGAAGTTTGCCATAGGCTGGAAGAGAGACAGAAAAGAAGGAAATAAAAAGCAAAGGCACAGACAGACTGACATGCAAAACAACTAATTCTGCATTTTAATGTCTGCACTAAAATATCACCCTAGGTGCATCTTCAATTCCCATAATCCCATAAAAAGGCTCACAACATTTGCCAGTCTTTATTCTAACTGTACAGATGCTTTGTTGTGGCTAAGGCACACACTTTATCTGAGCTGGAGACACCTATGAACAGCTCTGGTCCTCCTAAAAGTGACTGTAACAGGTGTTTTTCTTTTATTTTACTTCTTGGCTTTACCTATGTTTTCTCTTAGTTAAATAAACTGTATCCTGCTTAAAGCCCAATTTTCATCTAAACGTGAGTGTTGATAGACAGGAACAAATGCTCGCTTCTGCTTTATCTCACATTTGAGGGAGGAAGACTCAGGAAGAGGCCACAGTTTCAGCACTGCCAAAAATCACTGAAAGAGGATTTGGAAAGGGCTCACTTTTGTGGTCTCAGAGGTGCAGCACAGCAGATGTGAAGCCAACATGGCAACAAGTGAAATGCTCTAATCCCACAGGAACTGCATTGTTCTAACCCAGCATTACAGTGAGCGTCCTCCTTTTCCCAGGATTTCAGCAGCAACAACGCAGATGAATACTTGGATGAAGACTCCACACTTCACTGCCTGTTTTTCAGCAGGTCCATAAACCTTAGTACCTATGGGATGTACATTAACTGTACTCAGCTATTGAGATCTAGACAAACTGCAGCTTTTCCTGTCCAGGACCTCAGAGATCTTTAGTTTAAATGCAAGTTCTGATCTTACAGAGTAGAGGCCTTACGGTAGCTGCTCTTTTGCAAGGTTCTAAGACTTGCTGTGGCCCTTGGCCCTAAGATGACAAATCAGCAATGTATGTAATTTCTATCCCCAAAGAAATTCAAAATTCAACTCAATGTGACCCTGACAACCTGGTCTAACTTTGACATTAGACCTTCTCCAAGTGGTAAGTTGGACTAGATGACAAACGAGATCCCTACCAACTAAATTTTCTGTGGTTCTATATCAGCATCAAGGGGAAATCCATTTATGCCGCCTTCAGACCTTCAATCATCCACTGAACATATCAGTGACAGTCCTAACTAGAAACAAAAAATTTTGCAAGAGAGCCTCTGTTTCTTTGGCCATGACCAGCAGAGGAACAGATCTGTAGGTGTACTTTATGTGTTATGTTCTAGTGCCTGCAGAACTCAGGCATCTTGGTAAAAATAAACTGTTAAGTTCACAAGTATGTTCCCTGTTACTCAAGGCACACAAAAGGATCTGTGCAAAACATAATACATAAATAGAAGTCATTAAGCAACACCTGAAGTGAGGAGAAGACTGTATTAAGATTCTTCCCATTATCCAGTAACTAGGTATGAAGGTCTTGGGCTTTTCCTCATACCCTATTTGCTATTTCAACCTCTGTGCTTAGTCTCCTGTCTTTTTGTACAGCTTAATCTCTTCAGGCAGGACTAGCGCTGGCTCAGGAAAGTATATTTATGCACTTCACTTGCTATCAACTTACGGCTTACCACAATTTATTCTGTCCTTCACCTAAACACAGAAGGAAAAAAAAGCAGATGGTGCACAGAAGTCTGACCCTCCAAGTAGGTCCTACCAAAATATCCTCCTTCTCCAACTCTGCTCTTTGGTTGTAGGTAACTTAAAACATCACATGCAGACACAAACACAATTTACATCATCTATTTTATATAAAATAATGCTGTTAGCTATGCAACATAGCACACACAAAACAATGACATTATTTCCCACAGTAATATTTTACTTAAGTGAATTTTAGGACAACAAAGGTGTATTTTACCCTCCAGAGTTCTGTAGCAACTGGTTGATGTGGCGGGTTATCACAGTATATATCTTCCACAGCCTCCCTCCAGAACTGCATTCGCATCAAACCTGTGGTCTTCTGAGTTATGGAGTCTTTAATCTGGAAAGGACACATCTGGAGTGAAATTCACAGTGTCTTTAAGGCACTTGGTCTGTCTACACTGACAAGACAGACACAGGACATGGCCAAACTCAGTAAGGAAAGTGCTCAGTTCTGAATTTATGTTTATTCCTTGTAAAGCATATGAACCTACAGAGAGAAAAAAAAAAAAAAAAAAATCTTCGCCACAACCTGACTTTCAAACCCATGGAGATTAAGTCCTGGGCAACCCTCACCTTAGCTTTCTTCCCAGAAGGAAAAGAAGCAGCGGTAACAGCAGTGAGGGAGGGCAGCACCATGGGTTGCCAGCACAGCCCACAGAAGCAGATCTGGGATTTTGCTTGGTCAGCACATTTCCTGGATCGTTGCTTTCTGGCAAGCGTTACCAATTTTCCTGGTTGCACTGGCAGTTTCTGGCCACCTAGCAAAGGGGAGAGATGGCAGCCACTCCCCTCCCACAACTCTCTAATTACAAACTTCCCACCAGGCAGCCTTTCCATCACCTAGCTTCTGCCAACAAAGACCTGGGACTGATTACATCATCCAAGCTTTTGACAGACCTTCTACATATAGGATTTAGCTGCACTTTACCGATTCAGTTGCTGTATTTGAAGCCAGGACACAGATGCAATCACATAACAGTATCAAGGACCACAGCCTGTTTGTTATAATTTAATTTGAAAATGCACAACAAAGAGGAAGGTCAGAAAAACTACATACATAAACAAAATAGTCTGGGGGAGGCTGGCTACTTTCCAAGGGCCATTTAAAACTAGAGGTTTGTATTGCACTATTTATTCATCGCCCCTTATAGTACAGAAAGTTAATCTCGGCAAAACACCACCTACTAGTGTAATTTAGAATACTGAAACTGTTGTTTTACATTTCCAGAGTTCACAAATATATTTTAATACCTGCCTGAGCCAGTTCCACATTGAAGGCTCTCAAGGCAAAAGCAGAGGTTCGAGATTCCGCAGGCAACAGCAGAGAACACAGAAACCCTTCATAGTCACGCTTTCTATAAAAGGATTAAAAAAATACATTATTTATAGCTGTATGTAAATTGGGTGTGCTATTGCTTAGCACTGAACTACTAAAATAGTTATAGCTCAAAACTCTGACTTTGCAAAAGTAGCAGCTTTTAAGCTTATTTTGAAGTCAGACAAACTCCAAGAGAGAGTGGATGCTCTCTGAACTCTCAGTGCACCTCTCGAATCCAGATCTCAAGATATTGGGCTAAAGGCATGGAACAAGGCTGTGGCAGAACTGCAAACAGAATCCAGATTGTCTGACTTCCAGACTTCTGTTCCAAACATGAAACCACATTTCTTTAAAAGATTGTGCTTTGGAGCTTGGCAGAAGAGCGCTTGCTTAACCAGTAAGTTTTGTTTATTGGCAACTATATTCAAAGCATAAAAACTCTGGGTCTTGGCAGTTTCGCTGCAGGTAACTTGTTGCCATCTAGAGTGATATGCCTTCGTTTGGCCACTTGGGTGTGCCATTAAATTAAAAACAATCACAGTGCACAGAATCATGAATTGCAAAACCATACATAACTGTAGCTAACAAAAACACTTAGTCACCTCTGAAAAGCTCAATTGCCTGTTTTGAACAACATTTTTGTGTACTTTCTGATAAGCCTGCAACCTGATTCTTCACTGGAACAAGACCAGCAACTCTAAGTTTTGCCTTGAGTGGAGAAGCAGGTGTCAAGGAAAACATATTTACTCATTTTTGTGAATTCTGCTGTTCTTACATGTAGTCATATTTGAAGCTCACATTCAAAAGAAATAGGAAAGCCAAACTAAAACCAAGGGTTATTAGGGTTGCTACTTTTAGCATCAAACAAAAAGGAAGTGAGATTTAACAGAAGTTCTTACCCCTACAATACACAGCAGCTGACAACTAGCAAATGCTTAGTTTTCACAACAGTTGTGAAACTTGTTTTAGAGCCTGATGCAAATCCAGAAGCACCAACAAAAAAAATGCCATTTGTGAATTTTAGCAGGCTTTAAAAGGTCACCTTCATATTAAAGAACAGATGCATCAAACCTCCCTCAATTAAGACACTTTCTGAAATCAGCTCAAAACATAGTATTTTTTTCAAGGCTGACGGTAGTAACATCCAGTATTGCCCACCCTCCGCAGGTTTACAGCCACATTTTCCCAGTTCTAGTTATGCAGTTTGCCTGGGTTGTTCACACAACACAGAACCATGTCTACTTCCAGAAAGAAAACAAAGAAACACGTTACACAAAGTAAACAGCACCACAATAGAGAAATTTGTCTTCCCTCTTAGTAATGGTGTTGGCATGTTGGGTTTGGGTTTGTTTTTTTTTTTTTCAATTATTCTAAGCTTAAAAATTAAGTGTAGCAAAAAATAGCTAAGGAAAAAATCAGAAAGAAGTGTGAATTTTATACTGACAGTGCACCCTTGGGAGAAAGGAGGGAATGACCTTAAGTCTGGTATTGAGTGTTTTTCATAGTTTCCCTCTCAAATAAGTAAAAGCTTACGTATGAACCCATAGATGGAAGACAAGTTGTTATGACCATTACCAGACTTTCAGTATAATGAAAAATTTAAAGTCTTAAAAAGAATTTCTTCCACGTTACAAAACTCTGTAATACCATCATCACAAGCCTGTCTTCCAGAGCAGACATCATAAACAACACGAGACAGAAAACATACCTACTAGGGAAACATATTTTTAATCAATTAGCTTAAAGCTACTTGTAAAAGAGTTATTTAACATAAAAAGGAAAACCGAAAAGACATCTTGCATATTGCAAAAAGTTGCACAAATCTACATCATTAAAGCATAACTCAGTTGTTGTTCTTCCTAATATGTGGGAGACTAAAATTCAGGACCGTGGAGTTGCTGATGCTTGCACAGCCTCAAGTGTTTTATTTGTTTGAACAGTAACTCCTTCCTCTTCATTTTTTAAAACTTATGATTTCCATGCAATATATGAGCTACTGTGAACAGCAGTTTCAATTAAATGATGCCAAAAGCATAACCACCTTTCATTTTATTATTTTGAATGCTTGTGTCTTTTTATAAGTAGTCCTTTTTATGGTTTAACAACAACAACAAAAAAGTTTTAATTCAGCTATCTCAGCTTCTGTGCCTTGGAACCTAACTATTCTGTTCACAGTTGTTTGTTACTGAAAACATTTTACCTGTATATGTAAACTTTACCCCTATATTAACTGTACATGCAGTCTCTGATCTCCTGACTAACTGGTAAACAAATCCTGGGTAATCAGGAAAACAAAGCTGTAATCTGAAGTTTTATCGAGGAAAATGCAACCTGGCTATGCATTCTGATGCATCTGTAAATGTCTGCTGCTTGGTGCTACACCAAAGATTTAAGGTTGGCACATTTCTTTCCATTTCCATTTCTTTCCTACTTCAAACATTACTGCTGACCACACACACCATTCTATCTTTTACAAGCATCACTTTGGAGAAGATGATCCTGTTCCACTCTTTCTATACGCCCTTGGAAGCTTTCTCCCTGCTTTTGTCAACCACCTAGGACAACTGTATCCAAAGATACATTATTTAAGTCTTTACAAAGAGACTTGTTTATTTAATGTTTTACTTTGTACCTCCGAACTCTTGTGAACTAGAAAGCAGCTACGGGGCCTTGCACGTTGTTTACAGCCCAGAAGCCAAGCAGGAAACATTGCCTGGCCTGGAAGCGTCTAAGCTGCGCTCCTGCTCCTCTTGGAGCATTTTGGATTTGACCAAAAATGGATACTTTTGAAAACTAGACTTCCTCCTCCACCTGCGTTCAGGTCAGGGAATCTACTTGACTCGTCTGTCCAGCTGTCAGATTTTCTCTACTTTTGCTTATCTTCCAAGGAGTACTTGGGGAGCTTGGCTATTTCCCAGTAGCCAAGAAGACGTGAAAACACCCATTATTTTTAAACATCCGCTTCGGCGATCTTTCTCTCCAAAAAGCCGAGACGACGGAATGGAAACATTCAGTATTTCAGAAGAAAAGCAGCTGTGAACGAAGCGGGGGAGGGAAATTGCCGTTTACAGGTTAAATCGCCCATGCAGCTTCAACATTTATCCAGTTTCCCTTGCTCCCTCCCCACCGAGGAGGTCCCGGCGCACCCCCATGCACCGGCGCCCCTCGCTCCAGGGCCTCAGGGGTTATTTTCGGGGTCAGGCGTGCCCAGGCGCGGCCGAGGGGGAAACCCCGGCCACCTTTTGCGGCAAACTCCGCAGCCCTTCCGTCCGGAGGGAAGCGCTCGCAGCCTTCCTCCGGCAGGCTCGCCCAGCCCTGTGGAGAGGACAAGCCACGCATTTGCAGGCCTCCCGCCGGGCACTCACCGCACCAGCTCGGCGCAGTACTGCACCTCTCCTCCGGGCGCCGGGCGGCTCCAGCCCGCCGCCGCCGCCCTCCCGCCGCCGAGCCCCGGCCACGGCAGCCCGCCGCGGGCGCCCGCCGCCCTCAGCCTGCGCTGGCAGGGGCCGTGCCGCAGCCCGCCCCGCGACATGGCGGCGGCCGCCATGCTGCCCGCCGCTCCGCCCCTCCCGGCAGTCACCCGGGGCCCGGCCGGTGCGAAAATGTCCCGGGGAAAGCACCGGTAGATGGCACCCGAGAATGCGGCCCGGGGTTTTGTGGGAGGCGTACGGCCTTTTGTTGTCCTGCAAATGGCGCCCGGCGGGCCGCCTTTGCCTCAGTTTCCCCCGGCTCCCGAGGCGGGCGCTGCTGGCGGCCCTTTGAGGTGAATTCCTCCGCTCCCTGGGAAGCCAGGCACTTGGGGTTTTAAACCGGTAGCAAAAGTGAGGAAGATGAATTTTAAAAATCTCCTAGCTATAGGCAGTGTGGCATAGGAGACTTAGAGGAGCGGCTGTAGGACTGGGAAAAAGCCTCAGGGCCAGTTTGCTGTATGAGGGAGCGGAGCAGAGCAGTTCTGCCTGGGCAGCAAAGCTGACCTCAGGGCTCAGTCCTCCGTAAAATGTTTAAAGTTTTGCAACAGAGGCCCTCTTTCCTCTTCTTGGCTGGGAGAGGTACTCCATACAGTACAGGCTGGCTGGAGCTGATTTAGAGAACGGTCTTGTTAGTCATGGACAGAGTAGCCGTGCTCCCTCAAAGTTTGGCCTACCTGGGAATAAACCAGCAAATTGCATACAGAAGTGCCACCATGCCTAAGAGCAGTTTCGTCTTAAAACTGTGTCAGCCCAACCTATTAGTAACTAGCCCAATCTAGTTGTTACGAGAAGCAACAGCAGTCTGGCTTTTCTTTCTGTCCCCACCCTTGCCAACCTCTTCCCTGGTGCCAGCTTTGACCTTCATTTTATAGGACAGTGAGTTGATTCAGGGAGTTAAGCCAGCAGAAACCCATACGCTGCTCGCTTTCGGTTTTCCCGAGTTCATTTTCTGCCAGTTTGGTGCCTTGAATCAGTTCACTGCGTGGTCAGCCGAGCATCAGCGCCAGCACAGGGCATTAGCACAGGCTAGAGAGAGGGTAGGATCTCCCAGTTTGTGGACAGTAACATACGTGTTCATTAGCTTAGCTGTAAAGTGAAGCCACGCAGTAAATATGGGGAAAGTTTTGAGTGGGCAGCGACGTGCAAGTGCCAAGGCATCTGTTTGGAAATGAGAGCAAGCCTTTATTTTGTGTCACAGAAACAAGGAGGAGAGGGAGGTTAGGGATCTCACTTAAGCATTATTTATTTTATTGATTAGTGGCTATTGTGGGTTTACCCTGAGCCTTTTGTCTTTCCTTTCCCTTGTCTCTAAAGTTCTTTGTCTTGAAACTCTGGACCTTGTTTTAAACCCTTGCTATGCCTTGAGCAGGGTTTATTGTTTGTCAGGGCACCCAAAGGAGGTCATTTAGCTTTGGGTGGAGGCTGAAACTGCTGTTGTTTAAGTTCTCAGAGAGAACCCCTAGATAAATGAATCCAGCTCTTTCAGCTGCTGCCAGTTCCTGGCAGAAGGGTTACATAAACATACTCTAAACCTCAAGGGTATTATAAATAAATCTTATAAAATACTAACTTTTGTTAATCTCTGAATGAACCAAAATGGTGCTAAACTGTTTTAAACCCTTAGTAAGAAAAGAAACCAGGTGTCCTATGAAAAACAGTAATCCCGACCTCTTTCTTGGTGTTGCTGACATTTGTTTCTTATTGTTTTGTACCTTTACTGTTCTCACTGAATTACAGGGTTTTTTTCTTTAAACAAATATTTCACGTCATGTATAGTTATTGAAAAGCTTCTCCAAATCTGTATTGATTCTAGTAAGTTAGCCTTTTGTGTTGGCAGCGCAGTGGGAGTTATGATTTGGCTTAATGTTTTAGTGAGTTTTTAACAATGTATATGAAAAATTAAGCTTAGTAAGGGGCGTCTACAAACTTTTTAAAATGATCTCATTGTGTTAAAGAGCATATTTCATCATCTTTTTCAATATTGCTCTCAGAAGCTGAATGATGATTGCCTGTGTCTGATGCGTACTTCTTACTGAAGTATTTTGTTCCGCTGACTTCTTGGATAAAACACTGGAATCCTTGGGCAGCAATGCTAGTGACAGCAATGGCTGGTTTAGGTAGAGATAATTCAGTTATTGCTCTAACCTGGAATTTCTGGAAAAAAACAAGTTTTCTGTCAGAAAATACCAATCAGTTAAATCCTCATTAAAAGAACATCCAGATATTGTTTGTCAACATATAAATGAGAAAAAGAGACCCTCAGCTGTCCCATGATAGCCAAACAGAGGCTGAAGTTTGGGAGGTCTACATATTCGAGTGCTTGTACCAAAAAAGTCTTCATACAGAGGAGGATGGGGGACGAGAGAGACCTGCCTCAGAATATCCAATGGCCGGAGGCTGAGGTGTGCAGTGGGATATGGGAGACTGACACCAGGATCCCTCATCTGTAGCAACAAAAGCAGAAATATGAACAGTGATTTGACAGGTCTGTTCTCTATGCTCACATGGGCAAGGGTATATTCTCCTTCTCTCTCATTTTCCTCTTCTGAATAATCCTGGATTCATTCCAGTATCAGAGTTAAGGAAAAATCGGTGTGTAGCAACAGTAGTATTTCCTTTCCAGTTCCAAGCCACAGTGAACAGGCATATGCAGTTATTTTTACCTGGACTACTAAAAATATTCAAGCAAAAATCTTTGTTTAAAGGAGTACACTAAGAAGAGTCTAACTGCAGTCGTTCCACTCCTGGCCACAGAATAATACATTAATGCATGTGGTAACAAGCACTGGGCCACTTATAAAACACAGTTTACCCTTTTTCCGTGGTTTAAACATCTAAGTCTTTCATTACAAAGTAGATGGAAAGTTCCAAAAGGATGTTGCAGTGAAAGGGTTTCATCTTTGTTGCTGCATTTATTTTTTTGTAGTTTTGTCTGTAGATAAATGTGCTCATAAACTTTATTTCTTGTTACCATTGTGCTCTTTCACTCCCCAGTTTCAAGCACAAATAAAGGTTGTAAAAGGTGCTATGCTAATAGCAGTGGGAAACGAAGGTCTCAGTGATTTACCGAGGATGAGGACCACTGCATGCTTCCTTGGCTGTGTGCTGCAGGACTGAGCTGGAGTGCCTGCCCTTCAGAGCAAAAGGAAACAGCTCTTTTTCCTTATCCACCAACACCTTTGCTGACCGTGGGCATATTCCACTGCACTAAATAGGAATTGCTGCTCATCTGATATTCTCAAGCCTCCTGTGGTTTTACCTGAGATTCAGTTTTACTCCATGAAACGGATCGATCTGTCAACGCATTTTACACATGCTGTCAAGTAAAGGCCAGATATTACTAACTCTCAATTACTCCTGATTCAGACTGCAGACTTGTGAGTGAAACAGTGGGTATTCAGGTCATGCAACTTTTGTTGCACGATACCTTTTTATACACGTCTTTTGTTAGGATAGTCTCTTATCTCTTTTTAGCCAACGGAGTAAAATAGGACTTCTACAGGGAGCAGTTGAGGATAAGGACATAGCTTCAGCATTCAGATCATGCTAATCAACCTTGGTCTCTCTACTGGTTGTAGGTTACCGACCCTCTCTGAGCAGGAACGTCTCCACAGCTGTGCCACATTCTCTGAACACACAAACCGGCAGAAGCAGAACTTGGGGCAGAATTTTCAAGGGCTTAGCACATCCTAACTGCCCAGCTTCCACTTTGACATCAAAATAAGACCTTCAGAATTAAAAAGGCTTCACTATTAATCTAACGAGTTCCTTTGAAAATCCTGCTCTCGGTGGGGACAATGCACTCTCTTCAGAATTTTGTCTCTAGCTTTTCAAGAGCCATCCTAAAACCTCTGTACTATCATGAGAAGAGATGACTTATCTGGCTGCCCTTGCACAGAAGCACAGGCCCACGCAAACACAGTTTGGTTCCATGTTGTTGCCTGGGGTGACATGCATACAATATCACATGCAAATACAGTGAGTATTTGAATGGAATTCACAAAGTGTATGCTTTTAAGATAAAGTAGAGCCAAGTCCTGCTGCTGCTGCTTTGGATGCAAATATATTTGTAATGAACTCTTGGTTTTGTAGGTATCCCTTATCTTGCACCTGTTTTCATCTTTGTTGTAAAAACCTTAGGGGTAAGCCTGCCAAACGATACGCCCCATCTGTGCTACCTGGATAAACAGTGTTAGCAAGAAACATGCAAACTGAAAAGCCACAAGTTCTTGACGGACAGGTCAAGGTCTCTCGTCAAGGGAGATGAGAGAGGAAGCTGGGGTGTGCAAACTCATTTTTGGCATGCAAGTGAAGGCAACTGCAAATATAACAAGGATTTCAGTGGAATCTACCTAAAGTGAATGGTTTTTTTACCGGAGCCAAAATAGGACTAAATGTTCTGTCTGCTGTGTTGGAGGCAGGTGTATTTGTTGTGAATGCTGTTCTTGTTTATATCTTTTTGCTTGGACCCCTGCAAACCAGACTAGCACTCAGAAGGAGGGAAGGTGAATAATGGGAAACTACATCACTGGGACTTGTACCTGACAAGTCCAGAAAGAAATGACAGCAGATATAGCAAGGTGAGAGAGCCCTCAGGGATTTCGGCAAAGAGGCAACAGTAGGGGAGAACAACTTGTTCCAGAACCTTATCATGTTCTACTGAGATGTCTACATTTTCCTGTGTTTTCTTTTCTTGGGAACTTGCAAGAGGGAGCACTGTTGAGTAGTTGAAGCACAAGGCTGGCAGCTTGGCTTCTGAAGTCCTGCCACTGAGCTCCTGTGGCAACAACACATGTACTGTCTGCAATGGTCACATCTGAGAGTCCCTGACACTTCATAGTCCCTGGGCCAAGTCGTTTTAACTCACTTGCATCTTTACTGTTCACATCTCAAGGCCTTTTGGGTGCATAGGACACATCATTACTGCATATTAGCAGGGACACAGGGTGGTATGAGACCTGTCCTGCCGTGGAAACATCCACAGGCCTGTTTCCACCTTTGCTACCTGAGACGGAGGGGATGAGACCAGCAGCACTCGGTGTGGCTGGGTACGGACCGCTCCCTGTCCTGCCATTTGTCCTCTGCCTTGCGCTCCCTGCACAGGCATGCTGGTGCTTGCTGCTTTTGTGCGTTAGAGCGAGGTAAAGGGTAGAACTTGGCACCGTGAGTGCCGTGTCCTAGACCTTGAGCTGTAAGGGAGTTTGCCCAATGCCATTTCACCAAAACAAGAGACAGAAGTAGGACCCACGTTCCTTTCACTGCCTGCCGCATGGGGTCTGTATCTGCAAGAACTAGGAAGGGTACCGCACCCTGATCTGCCCGAGCCTTGTCTGTCAATGAGGATAATTCATAAACTGGTTACCCTGGCAGAGTCCATGACGATGGTGTCTTCTGGCTGTTGGATACATTCCACCAGACACAAGCCAGGAACTTCTGCTGTCTTCTGCTGTTTAAAAAACTGGTGGCCTGAGGGGATCCCTGTTCATTACGGTCAATTCAGCCTGACCCCTGACCTGTCCAGGAACCTTAACCAGGCTCCAAACTCTTGCAGGGTTACATGTGCTGCCAGGCAGCTGAGCAAAACATTACAGATTTGCTGGCAGTGCTACAGCATCCCAGGCACCCTTGCTGCCTCGAAGGCCCTTGTAACAGCTTGTAGAAGGGCTCAGAGAAAGCTGTTCAGAACGGGCACTCCTGGGGTGTTGCAGGCCAGGCAGTGTGCCAGTCTCTGGGGATGAGACAATGCTTTGGGGAGCTCACCTGTAACCAACGGCTGGCAGCGTGTCCAAAAGTTATACAGCTACAAGGATGCAGACATGGAATCATTCCACCTTGGCTTTTGCTCTCTGCCTCCCGGTGCCAGCCTCCTTCCCTGCTCAGGCTATGCAACTAGCCTCCTCTCTCTCCTTCCTCCATCCCAGCCCCTCATGGCAGGTGCCAGGCAGTCCCAGTGAGGGCAGGCCCTGCAGTCAGCTGCTTAGCAGGGGAGTGCCCCAAACCCTGCAAGCTTCTTTTTGAAAAACGTTTCTTTTTGAAATCCATTGTGCAAGGGTGCAGGGCTGCCAGCCCAACTGAAATACCCTCAAATGATTTGAGTTTTTTATACAGTGCAGACCATAGGGAACAATTGTAGGGACAGGACTGCAGAATACAGTGTAGAGACACCCACTTAGGCTCCTGAGACAGTGTGACAATTGTTCTATTTATGCTCATTTTAAAATGGTTGTTGAGAGGATACAGCGTTTCCTGGGGCTGGTCACTGAGGTGAGTTAAGGGTTGGTGATGTGCAAGAGATGCTATGACAGCTGGCTCTACCAAGATAATGGCACCTCCAGCCAAGCACAGAAATAGGATCTTGGGTGCCTAAGAATTTTTCCTGACAAAATCTTGGGCACTTACAGCTTCTCCGATCAGCAAGCAGGGCCTGAATGTCCAGTCAAACTGCTTTCTGCCTAGTCTTTACTTTAGGCAACCATGTCCCCTTCTGAAACTCAGCCTGGTTCCTCAGAGGTCACACAGAGTGCTTCCACCCTGTCGCATCGGTCTGCTCCATCTCACATTGGGATCCTGCTCTTTCAACCGTCCACATGAGCATTCGTGTTTGCATGCTTTCCCCTTACGTGACAAAAGAAAGCCCAAGCATGGGGTAGAGAATAGCTCTAGTTGGCTCTGCTTTGAGCAGGGGGGTGGACTTGATGATCTCCAGAGGCACATTCCAGCCCCTGAACAGAATCCACTGATTCTGTCATTCTGTGAGTGGGAAAAATGTAAATGATAGTACCGGTCCTTGCTGGATCGACAGAAAGCACTTGAGTATCCTTGGGCAGAGTACGTACAATGTAGTAGAAATTGCAAGTACTGAAGAAGCCTGCAGAGGAAACAAGCTGACATTTTGATTGTGGACACCAGAGTAACTGAAGTAACTTACGAAGTGCTTCAGGGAAGTGGACAGAGTGTAAAGTATCCATGTAGCCAGGGAATAATGCCAAATTTATTTTCAAGAGTTTGTGTATTTTTTTCTTTCCATCCCCTGGCCCTGAACACGTGAGGAAGCTGCAAAGCAGAGCCGTCACAGGTAGGGAAACTTCACATCATTAGCATCCTTGCTGGTTTACAGATGGCGTTGCTGTTCCTCAGAGACAATCTCTCCCAACTCTGCTTGGCCAGAGCGATTTGCCAGATCCAGGGGGCTTAGGAGAGGGGACACGCTTGGGCAGGAACTGGGAGGATCTTCTACAGAGGACTTCAGGGCACAAACGTACAGGGGATTTGTAATACTGAAATCTACAGTGGTAGGTAGAAACATTCTCCCTGAAAAGTGCCCCTTATCAGCCAACCATAACTAGCTAAGTACAGCAGTTGCTGGAAAAATGAGATGCCTAGCTATTGCCCTGCTTTTCACTTCTCCACATTTTTCTGGTGATGTGGGATCTCAAAGCATTTCTAAAACACCTTTTAAAAAACAACTGTTTTCAATCCACAAACAGTCCAGAGTTCAGTTCTGAGCATTATAAATGGTCATGCTAATTAAATGCAGCTAAAATAGTGAAAAGATTTGCAGGGCAGACAAGATCAATGACAAAACACCCTTAGAGAGCACAGAGGGGGAAAAAGTGCTGATGTAGAAAGGTGATTTATGGCGATTCTCTGGTTGCTGAAACAGAAGAATTATTGAGAACCTTAAGGAGAAAGGAGCTTTAGGTTGGAAGATTGACGACTAAAAACCACGGGGAAGTAATCCTTTCTGCATCAGTGTGGCAAAGCTTCAGTTCTGGGAGGCAGGTCAATGTAGGTCAGCGCTTGCACTGGAAGTGCTAAGCTGGGGAACTTCTCTGGTCGCCTCCTTCCCCCACATTGCCTCCTCCCCACCCCCTCTTTGACAAAGGGAAGCCAGTGCATTTCGGTGTTGCGATTTCACGTACTGAGCATTCAGCTCCACGGTCTAATTCCTAACCGAAGACTCCAGCACTCAGCAGCCTGATGCAAAGATGAAGTAAGTTACTCCGAGTATGGTGATTCTTATTTAGCTTAGCGTTAGCAAGTTATTAAATGTGGCTGGCATTGGGATTTGGCATCTGTGAGTGTAGGGGGTCTCACCTTTTCTCCTATATAGGCCATTATCATCTTTTAATGTAAAACATTTCAAGATCAATCTCATACACATACACAGCTGAGAGTTACTCACACACAACTGTGAGTTACTTTGTAGCCCCCCAGTAGCTGCATTAAAAATAAAGCGAGGAGAAACTTTTATTCAAAGTGCCATTTTTACACTTTCCTATAATCTGAAAACATTATGTAAACAGACTGTTACTTCATAATCTACACAATAAGTAATATTCCAGCCTGATCTGTAATTCCATTGCAACACAGGAGGAGAATCTGGGAAGACTTAGTATGTTGATTTTTGAAACTTTTAAATTTCTTTTGGATGAATGGACTTACATATTTGAGCAATCATACTGTTATGTTTGGACAGTTATGTTATTACATGACCATCACAGGCTGTAATTAGACATAGTTGTCTCACTTTAAAGATACCGTTTTCTTTGTTTCAGGAGGTTTCAGCCAGCAATTATTGCAATTGGATGGCATTTCAATAGCCGGTGTCTAGCAAACTCCTGTGATGAGTCACAGCATCTGCAAAACACGGCAAGTGTGGTGGTGTAATGTCATGTAACAGCAAGTCAGTGACTTCTGCTAATATTGTAATGACAGCCGTCTCAAGCAGACCAAGTTTTCAGAAAGTGTTTGTTATTCACACACAATGATCTGGGTTGCAAAAACACCCTTGGAGGATAGAGCTAATAAAATAAGTAGCTACTTAGTACAAACTTCTTCATTTAATTTTATTGTGTGGAAAGTAGCGTAATTTTCTCACATGAGAAAGGCACTGCTGTTGTCTGGAAAGTTTCCACATGGCCCTGCAGCTTTCAGATTGCTCCAGTCAAAGGTGTCAATCAGGCATTTGCTGCACTTTCACTGTTGTTGACTTGTACATCTATATGTATTTCACAGATTGGCTTTATACAGTGTATAGCTGTAAAGTGTTAATCATTAATCTGGCATTGTTATGTGCTGGGTTTTCATTCTAATTTCCTGGCTTGATCATAAAATAACGTATTGAAACAAAATGCAAGCTCGCTTTTTGTTTCGTCTGTTCCAGAGATGCATTTCAGAAGCTGCCTGTTATGTTCCTTCCCATCAGAGAAGCAAGCAAACCTGCCCAGCTCAGCAAGCCACTGCACTGCTTCCTGCTCGCCATGACTTAACACAATTACACTAGAAGGAAGTTTAAAATAATTTCGTTAGCATTTGGAGCATGAGGTTCATCTTCAGCTGGACCTCAAGCCGTACTTTCCACAGCATTTGGATCGCTGAAATACTCTTTTATAGGCCTAATTGACGCAATTAGAAGAATGACTCCTTACCGATGTGTGCTGCTGTAGCAACCTGTGGGGAGGGCCCTCCATATTTAGCAAAATAATATTAATCATAATAGGTAGAAGCACTTCATCCTTTTTATAAGGCACTTGCTCAGGAGCCAAGTGCCTTAGCATGTTGCAACAAGGATCACCATAATGGAGTTGAAGTAATTTGAAGGCAAGCTAAAATTCTCTCAGTAATAACCAAAATTACATGGAGACAGAAACATAGTCAAATGTTGCCCAAATCTCCCAGGATAGAGGCAGAAGGATTAGCCGCTCAAGGCTTTGATTCTGCCACTGTAGGAACACTGGGGGAAGAAAAGCACCAAAGGCATCCATGGAACCAGAAGGAGGCCTAAATTGCCGATCTTGTCCTACTGAAGGGCTCAGTTGTCCAGTGAGAGCACTGTGGGCAGACTTGAAATCCACCTGCCACCTCCTTTGTGTTAGAGGGACTCCAAGTCGCTCTGTGTTGTTGGCAGCAGATATGGATATGTATGCAAGTGCCGATGGGCGCTGGCAGCACAGTGAAATGGTAACAGGTCTCCTGCTTCCCCTGCGGCACGCCAGAGCAGGAGCAGCTGCTTTGCAGTGTGGGTCCAAATGGATTTATTCCTGACTCTGTCTTGCCTGTCCCAGTAAACTTTGCACGTTTCATCCAAACAGCATGGTCTCTTTGAAGTGTCAAAGGGACCACGCAAATTACCTGAGACTCACGACTTAAGACTTGTTTTCATGAAACCTTTTGATTTGAAGCCAATGATAAGTATTTTGACTAGTATGATTGTCGCTCCAAAGTTATTATTTTAACTAACACCATTTTAAACTTTGTATTGATGTCTTTACAACTTGAACAGCCATATTGTGTTGCTACAGAGTACAAGAAAAACCTGAAGTCAGTGCTGACTGGGACTGAATAATGGGATTTCCATTTCCAAGATGAAGAAGCAAGTGAATAGCATGAATAAACAAGTCTGGAAAAAACCTGAACACTCATCTTTTGGATGATCATGGAAAATACAGATGAAAAGGGATCTCAAGAAGTCATCTATACCATCCCACTCTCTACAGATGGATGGATTTTATCTCTGTCATTCCTGACTAAGTTTTATCTGATCTCTTTTTAAAAAGATTTACAATCCCCAGGCAATCTAGCTTAATGCATCACTAGCCTTATTTTTAGAAAGTTTTTCCTAATGTCTAACCAAAGTCTATTTCTGCTGCAGTGGAATGTCTTATTAATCTGCAATATCTTTGTTTTTGAAGACTGCTCTCATATTTCCGTCAGTTTTCTCTTCACTAGAGCCAGCACCCCCTATTTCTCCAATCTTCCCATGTAAGTTGTGTTTTTCTAGAGCTCTGATGATACACATTGCTCTCCTCTGTAGCCTGATGAATGTTTTATCTCTCCCAAGCATGGTGCCCCAAGCCAGGCTCACTGAGATCCAGCTGAGCTTTGCCAATACTGAGAAAAGTGGAAGAATTACTTCACGTATTTTATAGCCTCTATTTATATTTGTACCTCTCAGTATGTACTTTGCTTTTTTTTTTTTGAAAGAGTATGCAGCCTCCAGAATATTTCTGCAGGGCTACTCCCTGCTCATTTGCTCCTAAGTCTGTGTTTTTGCAGTGGATTATTCTTGACCAGACAAAAAAATCTTAGAATTCCTATTCTTAAATAGCATCTTATTTTTTTTCCACTAACAATCCCAGCTATGTGGTTAATTAATGGGACATTGCTCTGTTGAATAGTAAACTTATATTTCTCCCAACTTACTTTCACATTCTGTTAAGCTTTATCACACTGTTTGGTGCCTGGGATCTATAAACCTTCAGCTTTGCTCTAATTATAGTTCCAGAGCCCAGGTACAATATGTTCATGTTCAGCCTGCACGTGGCCCCTTCACTTATCCTATTCCAGGTAGGGTGGTACGATTATAGTTGTTTGACCTGTTGCACCGTTGGAAGCTTAGCTTGTCCTGATAATAGCGCAGTTATGTTTACTGTCCTTGCAGCTCTGGCAATTACATCTCATTATACCACCTTAGTTATTCAAGCACTGACATTTGAGTGATAATACGTCTAAAATTTAGGCACAGAGAAAAAGAGTTCTTTCAACTTCAGCGCCTTTTATTTAGCTCTTCTCTTGAACTGCCTGTTTTCTCACAACACATTCCTCAATCTGTCACAACCAGTCATGATGTTTTTCCAAAAACCCTGGAAGACACTCGAAGGCCCTGCTTCTGCCAGGAATTTTGTTATAAAAAAACATTTCTAATACTTGAGCACTTTCACCACAGCAGGATGAAAGACGTATCTTTAAAATACATCAGGTAGTATGTTTTGAAGCACTGGCACAGGTGAGGCAAGTGGCTCTTAGCACATCAGCTGTTGGGGTTGAGCCCTGGGGGATACCAGGTGCTTGGAGGCTGAGGGCATAACTGTCAAGTTGTCACATTCTGTCACACTGTCACTCATAGCCAAGAAGTGCTGTTTTGGTGTATATGTTTAAGAACTGAAGCATACTAACTTACTTTCTCTAGGTTTTGGACCTCACACCAGCTGAACCATCAGCTGCAAGAATACCCCAGGAGCAGCTGTCCTTCATCTTACCCAAGAACCTTTCCAACAACTTAACAGCTATTTGAAAAGTTCTTAGACAACCTATAGTAAAAAGGGTTAAGTGCAAACAACTCTTGCATCATCGTGGTGGAGTGCCTGACTACCTGACCACATCCTACTTATGAGGAGCTTAGGCAGAGTTACGTAGTCTGCCAAAAGCCACGCAACAGGTTAACAATTAAATCTGGAACTACAGGTCTCTTGCAGTGATGGCTGGACAAGACGATCTTGCTGGCAAGGTTTACTAAAACCATTGCTGTCATCTCGGGAGTTACATTGTTATGCAGGGAAGCTATACATTGCTGTGAACACTGACTTTTCCAGACTGGGAGGGCATGTGGCAGGATCTGTCTCTTGCCTGGAGGCCTCATTAGCACAAATCTTGCAGAGACTGAGACCTCATTAATTTGTTATTGCGCAGAGCCAGTTTTAAAATGCTATCTGAAAAGAGCTCTTCAGATGACTGTAATACCAGATCCTGAGTTGTGGCGATTCAGTATGCAATGATGACTCTTGCACCTGGCTTCTATGAAATGCTTAGCCCGACAGACAAGACCTCCCACGCTATTTATTCATTCAGCAGAGCTCAGCTGGCACAGAGGGCTGGCGTTCATCATGTCTGACCTAAGCAAGAAAGGAACCTGTCAATAAGTGCTTGGGATCCCAAGCCAGTTCCTCCATGTGTAAACTACATATACATACATATATACTGTAATACACTGTATAAATAATTTATGAAATACACAGACACACGTATATATTTGTATATATGCCATGCTAAAATTAGGTTTGAACATGCAAGCTAAGGACGTTGAGAAGTATTGATTGTCTTTATTACTGATGCAGTGCCTGAGACCTGGGAGCAGGAAAAGTCATATCTTTTTTGTCTGCCATGATCACCTCAGGCTCTTGTGATAGACATTATCTGATCTTCACTCAGAAGTACTTGGCCTTTTGTTTTTTATCTATTGGGGCTGTTCTGAGCTATGTTGAGAAATGGTGGGCTCAGTATTTGCAAGGAACATGCATGGCTGAAAAGAATAACAATGCAGAATCATGGTGTGTGGCTTTGTGCCCTGCAAAGACTAAGAGATCTTTCAAAAATAATGGTAATTTGGAATTGGATGGAGTCTTACAGTTGAAATCCAAGCACATCCAAGTATATGATGTGATTCATATTACTTGGTGCTAAACTGATGTTGCTAATTCTTTTGTAACTCGTCACAACAGAATAAAGATAGTGCTCGCTATTTTAGGAAGCATATGAATCAGTGGGAGAGCTGAAAGGAAACAAATGGATCGCTGGTGAGACTAAAAATGCCTCAGAGATGTGAACAGTGTGTGTCTGCTGACTCTGTGGTTGTGCAGAAAAATTCAAGGAAGGGTTTTAAGCATGGCTAGCCACACAACAAAACACGCTTCAAGCTGACAATTTAAGGAGGAAGCGCTCTTGCACACTGTCATTCCTATATGATTTAAAGCAGAGATATGCTACAGACATAGAAACCTACTTATCCTCTCACTGACCATTAAGTTACAATCATTACAAAGATAAATCCAGCACAGGAAAATAAATTACGGCAACAAGGTAAATTCCTCCTAAACTCAGCCTGTAGTAGGTGCTTAAGAACAACTTTTTACTGACATGAAACTGCAGCAGCTTTCCCCAGCGTTGATCAAGCACACTTGCCTATATGCTGACTGTGGGATGCCCATCATCTTAGGATCAGCACTGAAATAAAGAACAAAAAAAATGAAGTGTTAATAACCATGGTAATAACCCATCAAATATCTGAACCATGTAGGAATTTCATAAATACAACAAATGGATGTTCGATGCCAAGGTCAAAAATTCACAGGTCATTTCTCCTCTGGATGATAAGAGCACTTTACTTGACTGTTTTTGGTGGGAGACATGCTTCTGGAAAGCCTCTCTAATCACAGGGCAAAGAGGAAAACAGTAAGGCAGCATGATCCCTGGATGTACCCAGAGGTACAATAGGATCTTTTATTACCGAGTGCTTGAAGGAGAGGACAGGTTCAGGCAAGAGCAGTGAAGCCATGCTGGACTTTTTCTGGTACAGGAGACAAGTATGAAAGGGGACAGACAATCCCAATGGAAAATGTTTGATGAATGCCTCTGGGCTCAGGAGAAAAATCATTGACATAATGACACGAGAAGAGGCATCGGCCTCTGGCTCTCTGCTGTACGGCACTACCTGCTGAGATGCCCGGCACGCTGCAGCCCGAGCTAACAATTCAAATGCTGTCACTGAAGGTGCTCTAGAAAAGAGCAGACTCCTTCAGACCATGGAGATCTATACTGACTTCTGAGAGGATTTTTATTTTGGCAGAGCAGAGGAGAAGAGCTCAAAGTATGGCTAAAGCTTACTGTTATTTTTTTAATCTGGCTATGATTTACAATGGCTTCCTGCCAATGGCAATTTGACGACAGAGTTGTACCTGGTTTTGCTCTCGAACAATATGAAAAGCAGGAATTGCATTTTGACAGTTTCTAAGGAAAAAGGTTTTTTCTAACAAAGATTCTCTGCTTACAAGGACAACAGGTTTAATGTTTTAAGATAATAGTTCTTCCACAGAAAACTGAACCCCTCAACTTCTTCAGTCTGTTTTGGAGGATCATATCAAGTAATTACTGCCTCCTTGGATCTCACTCAGCCAAATCATGAGGCTCCTAGTCATGTCAAAATGAATTTGCTGAGATCATGCTCTAGAAATACAGAAACAGGTCTCTAACACCTGCTTGGCATAAAAGTCTGGAAAGGCCTGCTCTTACTCAAAATCCCAAACTTGTTGTTTGGGAAAATAGCATTAGAAGCTTGTGACTTACAGCAGGAACAATCGGTCTGGTATCCTTAAGCCAATGTTGCACAAACCTTTGCACTAACTAAAGTCAGAGGAAGAAGAGTAGAAAAGGAAGTGCCCATTTTCATTGAGGTTGATGTTTAAATCTAGAAGTCCACTTCAAAAAAGGGATTGACATTTGTGCAAGGACACAAATGTCAGACTGTGCTTTTTTAAGTTTGGATCTGTTCAAACTGCTTGTGCTTTAAACAACAGGTTTGAAGTGTTGGTATCTAAATTTGGACAGGAAAGCTTGGACTCTTTTGAACAGCAGCTAGTATCTTTTCCATAGGAAAAAAAAAAAAGTAGTATTTCATTGTGGTTAATCATAAACTTGAGATATTTTTAAAATTATAAACCCCCACTATTTCTGCATATTGCATTCAGCAGGACAGACCAAGACCTATCTGACAGCGGTGATCTTGCAGAATCACACAGAATCTCTTCCCATAGAGGGAAGCTATCTTCCATGGGGCAAAAAGCATCAGACTTGGTCTTAATCGTGATTAGGTTCAGGGCATCAGTTTTTAACAGAACATTAAACTGACGTGTTGGTTTTGGTAGCTGTGCTGCGCTGACCTTAAACCAGTGACACACATTTCAACAAAGGTGAATGGTGTGGAGGTTCCTGTGCAGATATGCCAGGTTCATGCTGCGTGGGAACGATGGATTTGTTCGTGCAAATCTCTCAGAGCGATATCAAGTGGTTTGTTACACATTTTTGGGGAAGAATTTTTTATTTATTGTTGTCTGGAGGATATATCTTCTCCAAAGTTTAGAGGAAGTTCATTTTTTTAGTCTGTGCAACCTCTATTTGGCGTCGTTCTCCCTCCTGCTACTTAATGTTTCTAACACGGAGATAGATCTGCGTTCTCACCTACAATTTAAACAGGCACGTCTGCGGAGTAGGGCCTCTCCAAGAGGCACGACACATGGCAGTGCTTTGTTACAAGCTCAATGCGCTCATTGTAACTCGCAGGTCTTGCGGTAGGAAGGTCAGTGTTTCTGTACTCCATGGCTAGACATATATTGTGCCTGTTAAATACTGCTGTAGTATTTCATCATAGTGGGAACCCGGGCAATAGGTCATGCCTTGCATTAATGCGTAGGATCTTGAAAAATCAATACAGTTCAATAACAGGGGACCGCTACCCAATTGTTCACTATTCCTATGACACACAGAGCACTCCGGATGCACAGGGAGATTTTTGCAGGCACAGCAATGGCTGTGCCATTAAGCTGCCACTGAGCACACAGCACAACCGACTCTGTAACTCCTACCAATAATTCAGAGTCACGCAAGGGCACATATTATTGGAAACATGAACAGTTCCCTTGCTCCAAAGATCTCTCCAGATTTTTTTTTTTTCTATAATACAAATACAAAAGTCAAATTCCTCAAGGGAAGGCCAGTCCCTGAGTCAGCTTTTGTGTCCAGCAAGCCCCAGACCAAAGCGACTGCATTTCTTTTGCTGTCTGAGGGCCTGATCTAACAACCATTAGAATCAATAGAAAGGCTAATTGATTTGAAAGATAAAGCATATAAGGCACCATTGCAATCACCAGAAAATTTGGTTGACCCCAGTGAGTGCAGGATAAAATAGCCAGGCTCTTGGTCAGCAGGTATTTAAGTACACACACGTAATTTATTTCATTTGTAACCATTCATATGCCTAAGTACTTGTCAGATCTGGAACAAAAGCGCACTGGTTGCCAGGTTGAGAAGAGGGGTAGCTTTCAGGTCTGCCCTTCTCCTACCAACAGCGATGCGATTTGGAGGAAAGAATAAGCAAGTCCATTTTGTGACGATAGGTAGTTAAGAAATAAGGTAAGTGAAATGAAGAGGAAAGAAATTGAGAGCAACACTACAGAAAGAGGAAGAGCTTCTATCCCTTTAATTACTTCTCAAGGGACTTTAAAAAATATAAACACTGGCCTTTTAACTTCGTTATGAGTCTGTATCTCAAATACAACCCAAGCCTTTCTAGGGCTTGCCTACACTGGAAAAATACATTATGTTAATGGATTAACACGTAATGCTTAATATAACAGTCGATATAAACAAAGACTACGATGTTTAACATTTTTTGTTGTGGTTGACCCCAGGTAACCCAGCTGCCGAACATGACAGTTCTTGTCTATGCTAAGTGCTTTATATCGCCTTAATTAGAGTGTTCTAACACGATGTAATTTTGCAATACAGATAAATTCTTTGGGGCATTTATTCTGTAAATTTAATTTTCTGTCTTGCCTATCTTGAATTCACAGGCACGCGCTGCTTCTGCCATCTCCCCTGCCCCCCTCAGTCTTGGAGCCCCCATCACGGAAGATTGAAGAGACTTGGTAGGCTTTTTTCCCCCCCCCCCGAGTTGCTTCAATTTATAAACTGAAAGTTCAATCAAATGTACAGTCAGGTTACACTCCTCGATAGTGCCGATGTTATGAAAATAAAGTTGCTTTCATAATTCAGGAAGGGTTAGCTCAGCCTAGAAAAATAGCGTCAGATACCAGGCATCTGAAGTTTTTGCAAAAATATTGCAGGTCGTACAGCTAGGCGGTTTGTCAGTCAAACCACACAGCCTGTTCCCAGCTGCAGGGAGACGTGTTTTCCCAAAATTGAGTTTCTCCATTTTGTTTCACATAGAAAAGCTTTGTCCTTACAAAAGGAAAAAAGGAGGCGTACAAAAAAAGGTAGTATTAAACGCTGAGGTTAAAAGATCAAGATGTTTATCTGGACTCCAGCAACCGTAACAGACTCATGTTGCGCCCCTTGTATTTTAGTGGAAAATGCCATTACCGCTGGTTGCAAATCGAGTTACTCGGGGCTGCTGAAACCGTGAAAAATCCTAAATTGCTCAGGTGTGTTTGCACGTGAAAGGGCTCGGCTACGCGTCACCCGTTTATTTCAGCATCCTCCGAAGGGACGCGGGTACCGCGGGTACCGCCCGGCCTTCGCTGCGGGCTGCGGCGCGCCGGCGCGCTCAGAGCTGCGCGGAGGGGCCGGCGCCGGGGCCGGGGCGGGGGCCGTGGGGCCGTGGGGCCGGGGCGGGGGCCGTGGGGCCGGGGCGGGGGCCGTGGGGCCGTGGGGCCGGGGCGGGGGCCGTGGGGCCGGGGCCGTGGGGCCGGGGCCGCCCCCGCTGGCCGCTCCCGCCCCGCCGCCGCTGCCGCCGCCGCGTCCCCGCCCGCCCGTCACGTGCGTTAGCGACAGCCGGCGGCGGCGCCCATTGGCGGAGGGGCGGGGAGGGGCGGGGCCGGGGCGGGGCCGGCCGTCAGCTGGGCGCCGCCGCCGTGACAACAAAGGGCTCCGCGGGGCGCGGGGTCGGCGCGGCCGCGGGGCCGGGAGCGGCGCGGTGCGGTGCGGGCCGGGTGAGTTTGCCTGGCGGGGCCGAGCGTGCTGCCCGCGTCCCGGCTCACGCACGGCGGCGGGGAAAGGCGGGGGGACGGGGGGTGCAGCCCTGGTCCGGGCGAGGCGGCGAGAGGCAGCAGCGGAGCTCCCGTCTGCCCGTGCCTCCGTCGCGGCTTCTCTCCCCTCGGAAAACGCCGAGGACCGGGAGGGTTTTGCCGATTCCCGGCTGTCGAGCAGCCGGTAGCCGCGTCCTCCCCCCGCGGCCGGCCGGGAAGGTGCGCAGCTGGCGCGGGGCGCTCCGGGGGGCGGGGAGCGGCCGCCCAGCTCCCCCGGGGAGCTGCAGAAGTGGTTTGGGGGGTGCCTTTTTTTTCGGTTCTTTTTGCTTGGCGTGCGCCCTATCTCCTCTGCTAGGTCAGAAAGAGGAAAAAAAAAAGGGGGGGGGGGGGGTTTATGCAACAATACGGTATTGTTGGCTGCGTTATGTGTAACAGGGTCTTATTGCTGCTGTAGCTGCGCCGGTCGTTCCTCGTCTTATCTCCTGTCGCAGCCGATAGTTTCCGTCGAGGAGCTGAAGTAGCTCTCCTCCAGCCTCCGCCGCCTTTGCCTCCTCTAGCCGTGGCCCTTGATAACAGCGTCGCTTCGCGGTCCCCGTCGGGCTTGCACCGCAGCGTGCGAGTGTGGCATTTTTCAAGGCGCTTGCCCAAAAGGATGGCGAAAGGTCAACCAGTTTCTAAATGGTTCAGATGGGTTTGGTTTTTTTTTTGTTTTTTTTTTTTGGATCCTCCTGTGGGTGGGGGAAGGGGAAGATGGGACAACTGGCTTTTGATCTACCGAAAGGCATTTATGGGTCAAAAGCTGTAGTTTATTTAGCTGATGTTCTCGGGACCAGTGATCTCCCTTTTCTGTGTCAGAGGCTAATTATTTGATGTTGCCGGGATGCCTGTGGAGCCTTAATATGGGAGTGTGAGCTCTCGTCTTGCTCCACTCTAGAGGCAGAACAAAAAGACAGCCCTTGCCTGAAGGTACTTCTAGTCTAGATCTAGGAATGAGGCAACATTCGGCAGTGTGGCAGTGGGAATATGGGGAAAGCCAGTGCTGATCAGCAATTACACTATGGCTTGTTAGTTAGCCTAAAGAAAAAACAAACCCTTTTGTTCCTAGGCCTTGTGCCAGAAGAGGGTTAGGGATGCTTACTGCAGGGGGGTCGGGCTCGATGATCTCTCAAGGTCCCTTCCAACCCAAAGGATTCTATGATTCTATGGATGTGGAGCGTAACTGGAAGGCTACGGACTTCAGGCTTTCACTTAAAGTCCATTTCCTTATCCGTAGCCAGCTCTGTCTACAATTGAAGCACTCAAACCTTCTCAAGAAGATGCTTAGGAACACTGCGGGCATTTGGCATTTCCTTAGGTAACCCATCCAGAGCTTAGCGACCTCAATGGTTAAAAGTGTTTCCTGCTAGTAACCACTGAAAATTTAACTTTACTGCAGTTAAAAGCCACTTCTGCCACTTCTGCTTGCTGTGAATATAGAAGAAGGGGATAAATGTTTGCCTCTTTCTTCATGTAATTGACTACTGTTGTCATTTTTTCCTTCCATCTGTTAAGCCTTTCTGTTTTTTAAATTTTATCAATTTTCTTTAGACTTCTGATCCTTCTTGTAGCTCTCTTAAAGAGTGAACCCAGAAGTTTCATTTTGATGTGTGGTCCTAAAAAACAGCCTTTTATTCACTACTGCAGCTGAGCCATTTGTTCCTAGTCTTGTATTTTCCTGCAGTTGGTAGTTCCTGTCGGAAAACTAGGGTGTATAACTTCTTGAGTTACACTGTACCTTTTCATATTGCTTCTGAAGACTACTTGAAATTCTAATCCTGTCCTCTTATGCTGTTTGAATAAGAAGGTAGCTGCATAGATGTCTGTAGGAGCAGTATTGGATGGAGCAGGTGCTTGTCCTTGCATTGAATAAGTAGGTGATGGGGTCTGGTGTCCTGGGGTAAGATGACGTAGGAGGCCAAAATGACCTTTTAGTGTGGTCTGAGAGTTACAGGATGAAGCTGGGTGTACTGGCCTTAAATAATATCCTTTATGGGTTGTATCCTCTTTTAATGGCTGGGTTTGTCTAGAGTAGTGTGTCTTAACTCCCTTTCTTTTTCTGAATGCCCCTCATGTGTGATGTCTGGAGCAGAAAATGTGTGCTTGCCCTTTGCATTTCTCTCTGACCAGGAGGAAGACAAGCTGGGGGAGCACCTGGGGGAGCGCAGGCACAAGACTTCTGTGCAAAAGTCCTCTCCTCCCATAGGAGAGGGTGGGGACCAACAGCTGAACAGACCTTTGCATGGGGAGGAGGATCTAGAGTAAGGAGCTCAGCTCCAAGGAGAGCCCTGGAGACCTAGGGTTTTTCTGTGTGTATCTAGCTGGGAGGGAATGGTGAATGCCAGTGAAGCTGCCTCTCTTCTTAGGGAAAAATGTTCACTGGTGCCTCAGACTGCACTAATGAGAGGGTTTTTAATTTGTTCCCTAGGGATGTTACCTATTGCTTTGTCATTAAGACCCCTTTCATAATTTTTTTTGCAGGTTTCACACAAAGTGTTTACCAGTCATGCCTCTGCATGTCCCGTACCTAAGCTGATAAAGCATCTATGCACTTTAATCTCAAGTCTATGCCACTCTTCTAGTACAGTGAGCTGTGCCTTGAACGTTGGATATAAAGATCTACCAGCCAAAGTCTTGTTCCTGCCTTAGTAATGTTCCAGAGGTTAAATAACATGCTCATGGGAGAGATTAATAGCTTGTCCAGCCAAGAGCCAGAGTTCAGTGAGAAAGAAGATGACGAGTGGATTCTGGTTGACTTTATAGGTAAGACGTGTGTCAAACGTAAGCTCTGCTTAGAAACCAGTAGCTTGGGAGAAACTTTATCTAAGCAAAACCCAGGGTGGATTAGAGCGTAGGGTGTCTTCCAAACAAATGTACCAAAACATGTTATGTAAACTGATGAGAAAAATGATGTCAGCTTTATAAGCCTGAAACAGGCTTCAGCAGAACCACTTGTACAGATAAAATATATTTGACTTATTACGCAATTGTATTGCTTTACTGATAACAGTTGTTTTACGTGTCTAGTGTGTCTTGTCAGGGAACTCCCTTTTCCCCTCCCCTTGCTTTTTTTAAAAAAAAAAAAAATTGTATATGTTCTGATAGAGGTTTATTTCTGTCTCTTTGTTTTGTCTTTTTAATATCCTGTTTCTGGCTACATGCAACCTTGTTGGTTTTGGCCTCCTGCAATTGCCAACATCCATGGGTTCCTCTCCACTGACTAATGGCTGCCTACAGCAGACACTTGCACTAATTGCTCCACAGAGGAAGCGGACATCACTGAAGCATCAGCCGTGGATGGCTCGCCTGTCTTCTCTTGTTTACCATCTCCCTTGGAACACTTGCCGGAGGCCAGCGAGTCTTGCTTCATCCAGTTTGAGTCGTGTCCCATGGAGGAGAGCTGGTTTATCACCCCTCCCCCATGCTTTACTGCAGGTGGATTAACCACTATCAAAGTGGAAACCAGTCCGATGGAGAACCTCCTGATAGAGCATCCCAGCATGTCTGTGTATGCTGTCCACAATACCTGTCACAGCCTTAATGAGACTGGATGTGGAGACGAGGAGTTTCACAGCCCAGGTAGTCCCAGGTACGTCCGACTTCTCTTGTCAAGGAGCGCTGTTGCTGAAAATATCTGGTTTCTACATGATCAGCTTAGACACTTAATACTGAATTTTCCATCTTATTTCAGAGCAAGTGTATAAAGCATGAATACTGCACGAGGTGGGTAGGGTGGTCAGGGCTGCCTGCCTGCTTAGAAAAATGTTATACAAGATGACTGTGTCAGGAAACAGCTGGGTATGCTATTTTGACACTGCAATGAATATTTATGGAGCCTAATTTTTCCCTCACAGAATATGCTCCACTCCTGTTGAAACTGGTGGCAATTAACCATATAGCTGGTAACGTAGACTTGAAAGCACTTTGCCCCCTCCATAGCTATGTGTATTTTTCATAACTGTTAGTATCCTTCTAGTCACCTCATGAGACGGAAAAAACCACTACTTTAACTATCCTGACAGGATAGTTAGTTTTGGTATTTTTTTGTTCGTCAACCTAGTGATAGATTAGGACAGGATTAAACTTTTCCACAGGTGGCTTGTGGAACAAAATATTCCACAAAACTTAACTCCCCTCAAGGTAAAAAAATTGCGCTGCAGACTTCTACTTTTAGCAAGGCAAGAAGTGGTGCTGTTTGATTTTGGGGTCCTAAAGATCTGGCCATGTGGAATTACTGCAGATGCATGTTTGCTGTGCACTGCTTCTTTGATGGTAACTGTCCAGTATATACAGCTGTACAAGTGTAGTATATATAGGTGTATACAAATAGAGTATTTTGCCATCATGACTACATACTTGCCCATGTGTTCATTGATTTGGAAATAACTGGGTGCTTTGCAAATCCTGGTTAATAACAAAGACTGGCTTTTCCTCCCATCTGGTGCCTACAGTTACAAACAACTGGGGGGGGGGGGGGAGTAAGCTTTGTTACACAGGGGGGAAAAAAATGAGTGTAGTGGTAGAGTTGGTGTAGGTAGTTGTCCATTGACTTTTCTGATCACCTCCTTGCTATATTTAAAGTTCTTAGTTCAAAGAAATGGGTGACTTTGAGATGACATGCTGCTGTATAATATTGAAGTATGGTGCTGATACCATTGATTTTGGAGAACAGGGGATTTGTATAAATACTTGGGGAGGGCAGTTTGTGATGTTAAGCATCAAGGGTCTAGCTTAACTGAAATTGGGGGAAGCTATGAGCCCACAGCATCTTTAAAATGAGGATCTGAAGGAATCTGCAAGAGAACTGTAGGGTGTGAGGCATACCCTAGTGAGAGACAGTAGATCAGTTTATCTAAAATATCAATTATATTGGACAGTAACATGCAAAGTAAGATTCTGACTTTTTTCAGTGACTTGTGAACTAGGGATACTGGTATAAATTCTTCTAGACAAGAATCTTGTGTTATATTAAGCTGTACAGTTAAGCTGCTTTAATGTGTTGGGAAGCTAAAGGTGTGGTGATCCTCAACTGGTGTGTGAGTAAGCTGAATTCTGTGCTGTTGCTTCATCAGAGGATCTAGGCTTTTTTATAGGAGTTATTTTGGGTGTCAGAACTGGGAGTAGACTTAAGTCTGAAGCTGAGGCAGATTACAGAAACTGGGAAAATCAATTACACTGATAATGTAATAAGTTTCAAAAGCTGTTTTGAAGTCTCTAGTGGTTTAATGGTTGGCCATTTAACATTGTAGGGCCACGAAAAGCTGCTTAAGGCACACTGGCACAGTAAGTACTCCTGTTTTGGGACAGTGCTTTTTGTTTTATCAGGCTGCTAGCAACACTGCTTCCTCTAGAGCCTTGTCTGCCAAAACAATACTGGTTTTAGGACTAACCTTTGTGCCAAATGATGTGACTTGATCAAGCCTAACTACATCTGCTTTAACAAGCCAAAATGCTAAGTGCAGAAAAATTACTTAAACATTAATTGGGGCGGGGTCTGAAGCCTTTAACGTTTCTTGTGAAGTCTGGCTCTATAGTGCAACTAGCAGGACACTTATGCTTTCTAGCAAAATAGATGCTGGGGGTGGAGCAGTGAATGTATGTAGCAGTGGTCTGGCTTCAGACACAACCTCTCTAAAATCACATTTTGACAATACTGATGGATGCTCAGCAGCCCTGTTTTCTCAGTGCCCGCGGGCTTGCTAGTGCCATGCTACCAAAGGCAACCACTAAGATACCAAAATGCTACATTTTTGAAGAGTATGTGTCCTTTTAGCTAATTCAAACCACCTCTGCTATGCCAGTTGCACTTTAACATGGCAAGTAGAAGAGTGTTGGTTTGCAAACCAGTCCTGGAAGGGTATTTGATAAGAGGGGGAAAAAGCTTAAATATCTTCAACCTGCAAGTTTTAAACCAGTTTTTCTTCTTTTGTAGAGGAAATCTATTTGCTCCTTTTAAATTCAAAGCAAAAGTATGTTGTATAAATTTCCCCCTGTTCATCAGGTTGATCATATTTTTCCATAACAAACCACAACATTTTATATTAGCAGTTGATGCCCTTTGCTAGCTAATGACATGCAGAAAGAACATGCTTAGGAAATCCGTGTTCTAATAACACAAGGTGGTGTGGCCTCCTAGCTCCTTATGGCTTTCCCCAGAAAGGCTTCATCTGGAGTTCCACCTGCAGTACGTGTTAAGGGATTGCCCCGTATAGAAAACAGGGGCCCCGTATTTGCAGGCACCCTCATGTAAATTAAACTGGTGTGGTCTGCATAGAAAGTGTTTATAAGGCACTGTGAATTGATTTGGGCTGTGTTACTCTCTTATTTCTTGCTTTGTATTTCATGTGCTAGGTTTAGGGTAATATCCAGTGAGTAAACAGGGGAAAATCAGCATGTCACACATGGCTATTCTAGAGTCTGTAGGCTTCAGTCGGTCATATCAAGCTACCCAAGGAGCCAAAAGCAAGTGGATTTGGATATTTAAAAGAAAAAAGTAGAAGGGAGGGAGTATTCCCTTGCCGACAGGGAGTATTTCGCTCCAGTGTGGAGTGGGGGGAGGCAGAAGAGCTCACTTCTGTGCCAGCCACCTGCAGCCCCGCCAAGACCAAGGCTACAGGGGTGTACCACGGGCATGGCAGACCAGACTTACGTCTACAGAAGCATCATACAATAAATGCAAGTTAAGCTCTTCCGGAAGAGACTTTTTTATAGAGTCATGCTAGCGCTGAAAAACAGACTTCCCAAGAGACTTCTTGCTCATGCCTGAGCAAGCTCCTGGTCTTGCAGACATCTTCCCTGGGCACCACTGAGTTGACAGCTAGTCGTTGGCTCCTGGGTGGGGAGAGAGAAGGCACGCAGCTCTGGTGCTGCTGGTCTCGCACCAGCTGTGGCACTTCTAGACTTGGGATTTGCTTTGCTTTTAAAACTGCCAGGCTATTTTTAGCTTTACTTTGAAAGTTTCAGGAAACACCAGTGATTGTTCTGTCAAGTAGGGAAGTCCTTTTTCAATATGTCAGCCCCTGCTTGCATAGGCTGCTGGTTTGTTTTTCACTAGTGCATGATGGAGTAAGGGTTTGCCAAAACTGCTGACTCTCTGCTCATGAAATCTAGAGGGCTGGTTGAGGAACAGTCCTTCTAAGTTACTTCCTGTGTGTGTCACAACTGATCTATCTTTCCCATTCCTCTGCATGAACATTGTTTGGATTTACTTGTGTGGCTGGCAATCCAAACACACTTGCATTAGTGTGCTTCTGTTTTCAGGCTGAACCACCTCTGTTCAAGATGATTTTAAACCAAACTTTGCCTAGTGCCTAGACTCCAAGTCTTCTAAAGCTGGAGCAGTGTGACACACACATTGCCTTGTATTTCTGATCTATATTGCATCTTGGGCTTAGGGAGGTGGGGTGGGGAAGGAAGGGCGCAGTAGCATAATACTGCAAAAGTACAAAGGCTATTGTGGTGCCTTCACACTAGAAGTGAGTTAGCAGTGCTATGCATTACTTACCAGTGTGATTTTTTTCCTAAACTGGCTTGACCTTGTCTCAGCCCAAATATCTGTCCAGTAGATCAAGGGTGCCCTTTTGAAATGCTGGATGTTGATGTCTGTGTTCTCCTGCTCTCTTATAGTTTGCATGTTTGTCCAATGCACTTCAGTGATGACTGATATCTGCTTGTTACATTTCTAGACTGGAGGCCCAAA
Organism: Pelecanus crispus; assembly: GCF_030463565.1. NCBI lineage: Eukaryota > Metazoa > Chordata > Aves > Pelecaniformes > Pelecanidae > Pelecanus > Pelecanus crispus. The sequence continues at coordinate 149,071,729 of NC_134644.1, read as the reverse complement.
ATGAAACGAGACAGCGTGTTCACTGCTATGTCACAGCTCTTGCTACTCGTTCAACTTTTCTGGAAAAAAACAAGAGCTTTCGTCCTACCCACTGGATAAAAGAACATAATGGAAGACACTATCTCAACAGAAACGGTCTCCGTCGCCAAAACCTCACCAGGGATTGCCACTCTCGGCAAATCAAGCACAATGGACTGTTTGTTCACCAGCCTTGCCAGCGTCATTTCAATTACTGATGGCTCTTGTGGTTTTAATCTATGGTCTAATTGTTTTTAGGTTGCTCTTGTTTTCATGCATAGGTAAGTGTGGTCAATCTGAAGCTGATCATCAATCCCTCAAACACAATCGTAACTAGTGTTGCATTCTTTTGAAATGACACATAAATCTCTGAACATCTTGCAGCAAGTCCTAAATGTTCATGTTAAATATCAATGTCTTGGAAACCTATCAGTATGATACTTTGTGTGCTGTTTTATAAACTATGATATATAGATGGGTTCTTAGTTGGTATTTTAAAGAAACTTAACTGAGGTGGAAATCGGTTACATTTTGCATTAATCAAAGTGGAGTTAGAAAACCTGAGGTTAGCTGTATGCTTTAAAGACCAGTACTTGACAGCTTGTGTATCTGTCTGTATTCAGCATATACGATTACTTTCTAACAAGGAACTACTATAGCTGCCAGCGGATATTACATAGCTATACTGAACTGTTACAAGAAGGACATCTAATCTAAATTGCCTAGGACCTACTTGTGTTAGTGGAGTCTGTGTAGGTGTGTTGGGTACTTAATATGGGTATCAGGAAAGGGTTAAATGTCCCCCGAATATTGTTGCAGTATGATATGGCACTGGTGTTACAGATGTAGTACCTCACAGTGGAGTGGAAGGAAAAGTGTACCTATGGGTTAGGTGCAGGTGCACAACCCAGAGAGCTGAACTGGGTTTTACTTGGTACAGTTCAAGTTCTTACTCCCTTTCTCCAACTCTCTCTCTTTCTGTCTTTGAAAGATGTATTTCCCCTACCCTATTTCATTTAATCTCTAGTCTAGTTAAAAGAAAAAAGATGGTGGATTGACCGTTCTTTTAATCCCATTAGTAGCTGACTGTTCTTTAAAGAAGTCGGGCTGATGGGTAGCTATTTCTGAGCTGCTAATTGCTGTTAGATTTTCTCATATTTACAAATTGAGAGTAGCTCAAAAGTAGCTAGAAGAAAGGTTTTACCAAGTTCTCCTAACTTTCTCTCTTTCTCTCTGTGAAAACAAAGTCTGAGTTAATTGTGACTGGAAATGAAGGGCAGTGTGTGGCAGGGAGAAGAGTATGCTGAAAAACAGTCTTACAGAACTAAACACAGTGATAACAGGGTGTATAAAAACTGAGACAGATCGGCAGTGGTTGTCCTCCTAGCCCGTTGAGGGCAGAAGGACTGGATAGCAATTCTGTTGGGCCAACAGGAAAGAAAAGCCATTCAAAACTAACAAGTAGTTTTCTTAAGAACACTGTGCAAGATGTTTTGGAAGTTGGCAGGCACCTGAAAAAAAAGTAAACCTCACCTGTTAACAAAGAGTGTGTATTACACAGCAGCCACATGGCATGCTAAATCCTGATATATCAATCTGGGAAGTAGCTTAAATGGCTATGGACGTAAGGAAGCAGAAATCTGCACCGAAAGAAGGGGGGAATATAAGGTAAGTCTATCCCCCTTTCTGTCAGTGCTTAATGTGACTTACTGTTTTTTCCTTGTATTTAGTGTCTAGGGCATTAAAGTGTTAACATTACATTCAACTATGTCTTCCAGTAGTCCTTATACAGAAGTTAGTATAAGGAGTCACGTGAGGAGTCTTTGAAATTAGGCAAGATCAAGAATGTGAATTATTCCAGACCTATGAAGTACTTTAAATTCAGCCTAATGCTTCAATTTCACTGAAGCAAAAACCCAGCAATTTGGATTAACCTTGATGTAGTGGTACTGTTGCACATTCTGCAGCTGGAATTGTTGTGGCACATACTTAGTGTACAGGAAACAACATTTATAATCCCTGTTACACTGCAGATGTCCTGCTTCACTGGGACTAGTTAGGATTGTTGCAAAGGGATGTTGACAAATAGTTAAATGTATAAAAGCAAGATGTGCTTTGCTGGGTACACTAGTCTCTCTTTTTTTTTTCTTAAGACACATTGTATTCACATGGACAGTGAACGAAAACAAAATTGGTCACATCGTGAGTTTCCAAAACAGCGATTTTGTTACTATTCTTTTCAGCAGTATGTGCCCATGTCCATACAACAACTCTTTTGTGGTCCAAATACTCTAGTTTATCTGCAGATAGCTGTAGTTTCACCAATCTCGCATCTGTTCACGAATACTCTTACTTGCCTCAGACTGTCTACCTTTATCACTCCAACTTTTTGCCCAGCTTAAACTTCCTCACTGCCAACTTTCTAGCTCAGGAAAATTCTTTGCTTTCCTTTATTATTTTTCTTTTATATAAAAGTAACTACTTTCCTTCAGCTTTAATTTTCGTAAAGTGAAATGAAGGAAGATGGAGTCTCCACCTCCCCGTGTTGGAAGGAGTAAGTAATCCTCCAACTCTTAACAGGGAGATGGAGTTGAGAGTATAAGGCTCATAGGCATTACAGTGAGAGCCTTGGTCCGTTCTTCTCGGTAGGCAAGTAAATGCAACTTTAGACTGCTCCTAGAATTGGGAGATACTGATCTTTTTATACTGCATTACTAGATGACTTTCTGGTGATGAAAACCTATATCTTTCAGGATATAAACTGTTTTGTTGCACAAAGCTGTGCTTCTCAATTTGTAATATTGGAAACCATATTATTATGTGAGATAGTACTGCATCAATGGCTTTTTGTTAATTTGTTTTATGTATTTATGTTGGTCTAGCCCTGTTTTGTGCCTGGAGCTATTGGGCGATTAGATTTGTTTTGGTTTTCTGTTTTAATAGTGAGCTGTGTGGCTTTTTATATGGTTTTTGAATTGTATTGAAGTGTGTGTTTTTTTCTTGTAAAAGTGGAGGCCTTGCACTGTCTCATACTGATTGATATTCATGAATCTTGCTGAAACTGTATTTTCATATGTATTGGTCAATAGACAGATTTGCATTTTAAACTGTGCCTTCTACACAGCAAACTTGAAGATTCAAAAGGGACATTTCAGTTAAGATTAATACTGTACATCAGTCTATGCATATATGGCAGCTTCTCTCCAGAGCCACTTCTCTATTTGTAGCAGTCCTTTTGATATGGAAGAATGTCTGGCTCTTGTTTTTAATAGTTTAACACAAGCTGAAAACCGACAAAATACAGCACTTTGCCAAAAAGTAGCGTTGCTTAACCAGTGTGTATTTACTAAAGCGATCTTCTGTATTTTGTTTTCATAGTGTGTTCTGCACACCATGGGGAGACATGATCTTAACTCTCAATAAAAAATGGCCTATTGAAAATTGTCAGTTTGTTCTTTTATGTTACAGGTCGGTCAAAATCCAAATGCCTGAGCACCCCATTCAGGTGTGGTAGGTACAAGTACTGAGTGTCTCAGAATGCTTGCTCTAGTACAGAAGTTCTTCTGGGAATCATGTTGTCACACAGCAATGCAAACTGTGGTCTAAGGAGTGTTATACATCCCTTGCCAACTGCTGCATTTCCTGATCAGCATGCAGAAGTGCTGTAGGTGAACAGGACAGATAAAAACACATTACTACTTAAAGCGTGCCCAGGGTGGGGAGAAGGTTTTTCCTTATCTAGGCTGAACCTCTCTTGTTTCAACTCATACCCATTGCCTTTCATCTTCCTGCCATGCACCACCATGAAGAATCTGTATGGAAGGCTGCTGTTAGCATTCAAGATGTGGAAGCAGGGACAGGTAACCTGTGAGGGGCATAGAGACCCTGTGCAAATGTCCAGGGATGGGGTTAGGGAAGCCAAAGCCAAGCCATCTGTAGCTGAACCTGGCAAGGGATGTGAAGGACAACAGGCCTTCCAGAGGTATATCAGCTGCAAAAGGAAGATGAGAGAAAATGTGGGCCTGCTGCTATACTGGGCAGGAGCCCTCATGACAAAGGACGTGGAGAAGCCTGAGGTAGTCCATGTCTTCTTTGCCTTGGTCTCTACTGGTAAGACCAGCCTTTGGGCATTGCAGGCCCCTGTGGCCAGTGGGAAAGGCTAGGGCAAGGAAGGTCAACGCTTGGTTGAGAAGGATCAAGTTAAATTCTTAGAGATGGGATGTGCACAGGTCTATGGGACACATCCATGACTGGCGAAGGCGCTGTCTGATGTCATTGTGAAGCTGTCCTCTATTTTCTTAAAGGTTATAGCAATGGACAGGATTCCTGAGGGCTGGAAGAAGGCAAATGTCCTTCCTACCTTCAAGAAGGACAAGAATAGGGGGAACTACAAGACAGTCTTGCCTTGATCTCTGGGGAGGTGATGGAGCAAATAATCCTGGAAACCATTTTCAAACATGAACAAGAAGGAGTAGCCAGAATGGATTTATGTGACAGAAAGGATGCCTGACAACGTGATAGCCTTCTACAATTAGTTGACAGGCTCAGTGGGTAAAGAGAGAGCAGTGGATGTTGTTTGTCTTGACTTTAGCAAGGCTTTTAACACTGTCCCCCATAACCTCCTCGCAAACTGAATTATGGACCACCTAAGTAGGTGGTGAGCAAGCGTGTCAAGAACTGGCTGAACTGCTGTGCTCGAAGACTTGTGATCAGTGGCATGATGCCTAGCTGGAGACCAGTTGCTGCTGGTGTACCTTGTCAATACTGGATCTTACACTGTTAAAAACCTTCATTGATGACCTGGGTCATGGGGCAGAGTGCACAATCAGCAAGCTTGCAGAAGATAGGAAGAGCTGTTTATATGCCAGAGGGCTGTGCTGCCATTCAGAAGGACGTTGACAGACTGGACAAATGGGCCGGCAGGAATCTCACAGAGTTCAGCAAGGGGAAATGCAGAGACTTGTACCTGGGGGAAAAAATAACCCCAGGCATCAGTTCACAATGGAGGCCAGCTGGCTGGAAAGCACCTTGGCAGGCAGGCCCTGGGGATCTTGGTAGGCACCAAGTTGACTGTGAGCCAGCAGTGCACCCGTGTGGCCTCAAAGCCAAAAAGCTTCCTGGGCTGCACCAGGCGGTGCTGCCAGCAGGGCGAGGGAGGGGGCCCTTCCCCTCCACCCATCTGGGTGCTGTGTCTAGCTCTGGGCTGCCCAGAGCCAGAGAGATGTGGACATACTGGGGTGTACCCAGCAAGAGGCCAAGGAGTTGATAGTAGGATTGAAGACTGAAATAACGGGGAGAGGCGGAGAGCTGGGATTGTTTAGGCTGGAGAAGAAAAAGCTTTGGGGAATCTTTGTCAAAGAGTATGAACACCTGATGCAGGCAGTAAAGAAGACAGAGCCAAGCCAGACTCTTCTCCAGTGGTGCCCAGTGAAAGGACAAAAGGCAATGGGTACAAGCTGAAATATGGGGAATTCCATTTAAATGTAAGAAATAGGCTCATGTGTCTTGTCCAGGTTGTTCTTTTGGCTTTTTCTGAAAGTGTGATTATTATTTTTTTTTTTTTCCCTCCCCTCCTTCCCCCTCCAGTCATCAGGGATCCTTGATCTCTGTGGCTTTTCAAAGATCATGGAGAGTGGCCTTGCAAGGACATCAGCCAGCACAGGACTCTCAGCACACTGGGTGCAGGCTGCTGGGCTCCATGGACTTCTATGCGCTGAGTTGTTGCAAGTAGTCCCTGACTTGATTCTCACCCACTGAACAAACTGGGTGACAGAATGATCTATTCAACTGACAGCAATGAAACAGAATTTGTGCAACAAAGCATCCATCTTCCCAGAGGAAGCACTGAGTAAAACTCTTCCTTTTCAAATGTTGATTTTGTGACTTGTACATTTATCAAAGCAGTGAGTCTATGCCGAGAGCTGTACAGTATTCTGCAGGAGAAAGTTTGACGAATTATGCCTGTATAATCATATCCATACAGATAACATAACATAGCTATACTGATAGTGTTCCTCTTGGGGGTGCTTAGTTCAGACTTAATGCAGCTTTTTAAATTTAGGTTGGACACTTTCCAAAATATCATGAACATAGTGTTTTTTCAAAACTTCTCTATGCTAAAGCAAAAATGTTCATATAAAGGGTCATATCAGTGTAACCATATTGACTTAAGTTCTTGTTTTACATTGTAGTTTTCCTGTTTAGATAAATCCTTGTACGTCTTTGGTGAAGCTAGCATACCAACTACTGTTCTCTGACGCTTAACGCTGGTGGGGGCACTCTGCTTCCTCATTGAGTCGTTCGGTATCTGCTTTGTCTCTTTGACTTCTTTTAGTGCATGTTTATAACCACAAAATGCTGTTACCTCCATTATTCGGTGATACTTGCAAGTAGTAGGGTTCAGGGGTTTTGACACACGTAGAAATGACTCAGCGAAAGAACAGGCTGGAGCTGCTGTGGTACTGTTGTTCCCGTGATGTGGTCACGATAGATCAGTCTTAGAATAAGTGGGACTGAACTGAGACTTAACAGGATGTGTATAAAATTTTGTTTCTCAGCCAGCCTTTTTCTTCATGAAAATACTGTCCTGGAGCTACTGCTGTGTAACTAATACTTCAGAAGTTAAAGTCTCTTGACCTGTTTCAAAGTTTTGTGGGCAGATTGATAGCTGAGCACTCAAATACCTTAATGAGGCAGATAATTATATTGTAATTTCATGGGCAAGCTAAAGAAAAGGATTAATAGCCAAAAAAGAAAACCCAGATAAGAGTAGCAAACCTAGGCTAGTGGCCAGGAGCAGACTTCAGATCTCAACTTGCAGACATGGGTTGTGCTGTAAGTCTATGCTTTCTCCTGACATGCAGCCTTCACATTGTTGTGTCCAAGCAAGATGACTGAGTCAGGCGATATAATAAGAAAGATAATTATGCCCCAAAATCAGCCTATCTGAGTGCTAAAAGAATCCCAGATTCCCTGAAATGGGGCTCTGCAGAGAATTAGTAGAGGCAGAGAGAGGTGGGACAGAGGAGGGAGGCCTCAGGCTTTTGGGGTGAGTGGGTAATGGCCAACAACTGTCAGTTTTTGCAAAGTGAACAAAGAAGATAAGATCAGGGTTAAGGGGGGACTGACGTGTGTAGAGGTATCACCTTGTCTACTCCCAGCAGTGAATTTCAGCTCTAGCTCTAGCTTTTCTGTGCATGGTGTGAGATTGAGGAATAGGAGATGGATGCATCTTGTATTAAATGGGGAGGAAAGAGAGGAGTTTGGCTTCTGTGGCTCGTGACAAACCGCCTAACAGCTGAATTAGTAAATACATCTTTACCAAATATCTACTAACGGAGGGCAGTTTGGGATGGGGTATTATCTCCTGCGCATAACCTTTGCCTCTGGAGAGATCCACGGTGTGCCCTGAACATAGCCAAGATCGGGGCTATGGAGAATCATAAGTCTTAGTCCCCAGGTGTTGAAAAGGTGTTTGCTACAGTGCTTGGAAGCTGGAGCATCAGCAGTAGACACTCTTCACCTTGCATGCTTGGGAGGGAAAGTCCTGAGCCCAGGGCCCAGCAGCTGTAGGTTTGACGAGGTGATGTGAGTTATCTGAATGAGGAACCACATACACTCCAAGGTCAGAGGCTGAGCCAGGGAGAAGAGGGCCTTCCCCCGCAGCCAGCTGCCTGCTTCTCCTGGCAGCAGGGGGAAGGGGTGTCTCCTAACATGCTGCCCACCAGAGGAGGTCATGGTGAGGGTAAGTTACTCTATTTTGTTTTTAAAAAGTACTGTATTACTGTCCTACTTGTGTTCTATACAGCTCTTTTTTGTGACCTGAGATTCCTTCTTTTCCCCTGCCTACACTTATCTCCTGGTCCAAGAAAATGTCACGTTTACAGACCAGTGGTGAAGCGATTCTGGAAAACATGAGGAAGGTGGCTCTTGTTATTTCTTTGAGCTGGAGACAGGAGATCCAACACAGGGGTAGGTGAAGATAGACTCAGTGCTTGGCTATTAGTTACAGGTGATGCTTCTCACTGCAGAGATGCTGTCCTTACCGGGGTTTGACTGTGGGCTTTGTTCAGGATATCAACTGTAAGGATTGTACTTTAAAGGTGTTTCACCTTTGGTGTGTTGAAAGTGGGAGTTCAAGTGTTCATGTACAGGAAAGGATATGGGTCTCTGACAGGACATGGATAAAGCATCTCCTGCATAAAAGGGTAAGAAGGCTCTGCAGAGGGATCTGGACAGTCTGGATCTATGGGCCAAGGTCAATTGTATGAGGTTCGACAACGCCAAGTGCCAGGTCCTGCACTTGGGTCACAACAACCCCATGCAACGCTACAGGCTTGGGGAAGAGTGGCTGCAAAGCTGCCTGGCTGAAAAGGACCTGGGCGTGCTGGTTGACAGCCGGCTGAACATGAGCCAGCAGTGTGCCCAGGTGGCCAAGAAGGCCAACAGCATCCTGGCCTGTATCAGGAATAGTGTGGCCAGCAGGAGCAGGGAGGTGATTGTGCCCCTGTACTCGGCGCTGGTGAGGCGGCACCTGGAATACTGTGTCCAGTTTTGGGCCCCTCAATACAAGAAGGACATTGAGGTGCTGGAGTGTGTCCAGAGAAGGGCAACGAAGCTGGTGAAGGGTCTGGAGCACAGGCCTTATGAGGAGCGGCTGAGGGAACTGGGGTTGTTTAGCCTGGAGAAGAGGAGGCTGAGGGGAGACCTTATTGTATTCTACAACTACCTGACAGGAGGTTGTAGTGAAGTGAGTGTCAGTCTCTTCTCCCAAGTAGTTAGCAATAGAACAAGAGGAAATGGCCTCAAGTTGCGTCAGGGGAGGTTTAGGTTGGAAATTAGGAAAAATTTCTTTACGGAAAGAGTGGTCAAGCATTGGAACAGGCTGCCCAGAGAGGTGGTGGAGTCACCACCCCGGAGGTGTTCAAAAAACATGTAGATGTGGTGCTTTGGGACACAGTTTAGTAGGCATGGTGGTGGTGGGTTGACAGTTGGACAGTTGGTCTTAGAGGTCTTTTCCAACCTTAACAATTCTATTCTGTTCTAATTTCAGGACAAGATATTTATTCCAAACTTCTTACTGCTGAGAAGGGTACATGATCTCAAGAAGGAAGAAAGAGGCTACCAACAAGAGCCAAAAGGACACAGTCCATTGGTTTGCTTTATGACTGCTGGGAAGTGATGGCATCTGCTTCTGAATGTGGGTTTAAAAGGTTGGTAACTCTCTCTTTTTCTCTCTCTGCTCCCCCCTTGCTTTAAAAGCATGCCTTGAAAAAATCAAGTCAAAGAGGAAATCCTTGTATCGTGCTATACTGTTGTAGGCCTGACCTTGCAAATTGTAAGGGAACTGTTAACTTATTCTTGATCTCTACTTGAGTTTTCTTCCTCTATTATAAAAATAATTCTTAGTACTGTTTGTTTTAAGCTGATCTGATTGTCATACAGGCTGCTTATCAATAGCTGGTAATGCCTATGCTCTCTGTTGCTGGCATTGACCTTAGAAAGACGTATTCACATGCTTATGACTAAAAGGTTTGCTCTGTGTTATATTTTAGCTAACAGGTTCTTAGTAACTGTAATATGAGCTCTCTCCCCTCCAAATCAGAAAAAAAAACCCAACCAAACAAAATAAGTCAATCTTGTAAGGTCTCAAAAATATTCCTTAATGCATATTAAACTGGATCATGCCTTGTTTGAAAAAGTCTCTGAAATGAAACAAGCAGGAAAGTAGTAGAATATTACAGGTTCTAATAGAAAACAAGGGTTTTGAAACCTCAGGGTTTCAAGTTATCCCATGCTGTTCAGCAGAAGAAAAACATTTCAGTTTGGGAAGGGTGCAACTTCCTACTAAAGGATTCTTCTTTAGGAAGGGTGTAAATCTTTAATGATGCTTTGCTTAGGCTATGTAGCTGGAGCCATTCTGCAATAAATAAGCTTTAAACTCCACTTAAAAACAATAAAGTTCATCCACACAAGAGTCCTGGAGCAGGCCTTTCCCTTAAGTGAGTTATAGAATAGCTTTGACAACATGGCTGTGACTCAAAAGGACAAAGCCCAGCAGCACAAGCGAATGACCATAGTAAAATACTGCAACAAGGTAGGAATATGGGGGGTAATATTCCATGTTATTTTGTGCCTGGATTGTGCTGGAGCTGTGTGCAAATGGTTATAATGAAATACCACTCCCTTCCTTGGAACAACCAGGTGGATTCAGAAGCGCTGGGAGAAGAGCAGTATTAAGCACACTTGGTAAATGGATTGATTCTCGTGGCTTTCGATCTGTGCTTTATAGATCCCTAGTAGACTTTGGGCTCCTTCAAAGAGATCCATAAAAGGATAACCAAGAAAAGCAACCTCAGCTGTGTAAACTTGTAAGGAAGGCCCTGTAATTCCTGCCTTTCCAATGGGGTTCACACCTTCTCTGGAACATATCTAGAAGCAGTAATTAAAAAAATTAAAACCACTAGACTAATCTAAAAGGACTTACCAGATCCCAGCACAAATACTGCTTAGCAGTTGTAGTGTGTTTCTAGAAGCTTAAAAATTATTCTCTCTTTTACACTCATCCCCCCTAAGGAGGCATCCACATAATGAAAGAGGATGTACTCTGTGTTAGCTCACTTGGAAATGTCCCAGTGTGGACTAAGTCACTTTAGTTTTATTGCCACATCAAAAGGTCAGCGCATTAGCTTGCATTGAAATCATAATTTCATTGTCTGCAGCAGGATTTTATTACACACTAGCTTCTGGGTTTTTTTTTTTTTCTGTACTGCTGAAAATTTATGGGAGAAGTTGCTGGCAGGGTGGAGAATGCTTATGGGATATGGTGCATTTTCCACTACTGAGGCAAAACCACAAATACGGTGGCGCGCGACCTGCAGCAGCTCACACCGAATGAGCAGTGTAGTCATTACAGTCTTTGTGTTGAGCCCTATTCATGGCAGACCCGATCCATTCAATTTTTAGCTACTGTTCTCTTTGCAGTATTCTTCTTTCATGATGTGCCACAGAATTTATTCCTGATGCGCCAAAACCTCTTTGCTGCTGAGATGCTGGCTGCCACCAAGCCCTAATTTGACATCTGTGAGGGGTGGAGGTTTTTTAGAAAAAAAAAAAAAGATACTTTGTCTCTCCTCTCTTGCTAGCCCCTTCATGAAGTTCCAGTTCTTTTTAACAAGTTGGCTACCGTAGGGTTTCAACTTCAGCAAGTCAGTTAGAGGCCCGAGGTTAGAGTTAGGTCAAGTTTGCTCAAATTTAGGAGACCACCTTTTCTCTGTAGTCAGTGGAGTGGGAGATGCACTTCCAGACAGCAGGATGTATCTTGCTGGTGGACTTCAGCGGAGATCAACTAACAGAGCTACCTGCTGAAGGCTATGTCTACTTTATGCATCCTGAGCTATGACATGAGTTAGATTTCTTGACATGAGCTAGTGCAACGTAGACAGTTGACAAAGATTGTTTCTAAGTGCCAAGGGGCTTGAACAGATGACAGTGGTTTGTGGGTTTTTTACATCTCTTTTGAGCCACAACTAGCAGATTTTCTTCATGATAACAACTGGAATGGGCATTTTGCAGCACTGAGGAGGCTGGGTGGCTGCAACATCCATCTCGCGCGTCTGTCATAGACGCAGTTTGCAGGAATCGTTGTCCCCGCTCCATCGGTTGCTGTAAGCACCCGCAGCTGAGAGATGGCCCTTGCTGCCCAAAACTTGTGACCTGTTAAACTGCTGTTAGCAACCCTACTGTAGCATCTCTCCACCTCTGGTGGGCTATGCTGCCTTTTCTCTTGCCCTTTAAAATGGCGAAACTATAAGAAGGTAAGCACCAAAACATGGTTATTGTGTTTAATTACTGTTATACGTATTTAGAGGCGAAAACTGTGTTTACTCTTTAATAGCGTTACACTTGGGAAAAGAAAAAGCAGAAGTGAAAAAAATGACGATGAGGTGGATTTACTTGAAGGCAGCTGCGGCTTCTCTTTGCGCTGTTTTGCGGCACGTGTGCTTTGCACTGCAAGAGAGGAGAGGGAAATTACCAGTTGCTCGCCACCAGCAAAATAGCCAGAGGTGCCCTGCGTCGAGGTGAGGGCTTGCCTCCACGCGCAGCCCCTGCCATGGGTGTTTTAAAGAAAAGCGCGTGCTCCAAGCATTGCTAAGGACATGGTGCTGTGGGGTTTGGTTGCTTTTGGGGCAGTGTGGAATTTTTTTTTTTTTTTTTTTTAGGATATTTAAGAAAACTCTGTGCAACCCTCAAGCGGTGTTACCAGTGTCTGGGAGGCGTGCGTGGCGCTGAGGGTGAGCTTCACCCTCCAGCATGGGGGCAGAGGGGGCTGCGGGGTGGGTGCTCCCGCGGCGGGCACTGCTGCCCTGGGGCTCGGTGGGACCCCGAGGGGCGGTGGCGGGCCCGGGCCCGGGCCCGGCTGGCAGCTGTGGAAAGCCGTGGGGACAGGGCCACCCACGGGGGACCGCGGAGGCTGTGCTCGGGGAAGGCCCGTTTTCTGCTGGGCGAATTCCTCTGTGGTTAAACGCCGCAGAGGCGGAGGGAGAGAGCAGGGACCCCGGGGGCGGGCTCTGGCAGGAAGGCCCAGGCCCCTCGCGGCGGCGCCGGGTGCCTTCATGGGGGGCGGCTGGCTGAGGGACACCCCTGTGCGGTGACACGCGCGACAGCCACCGGCCGGCGGGCTGCCAGAGGGCCGGTCGCACCGGAGAGGGCTGTCGGTGGGTCGGGAGGCTGGCGGCGCAGGGAGAAGCGGGCCGCGGCTGGGCGGCCGAGGGCCGACAGCGCCGGGCGGGCGGGCGGGGGTGCCGCCGAGGGGCGGCGGGGCGCCGGGGGGAGCGCGTCCCCGCGGGCGGGGGCTGCCGGCGGCGGGCGGGAGGCGCCGCCCCGCCCTCAGGGCCGCGGCGGGAGCGGGGCGGGGCGGGGCGGCGCGGGGCGCGCGCGGCGGGGCCGTGTTTACATTCCGCCGCCCGCTGCACGTTGCCGCGGAGCGCCGCGCTCCCATTGGCCGGGGGCGGGCGGCGGCCCCGCCCCGGGGCGGGCGGGCGGGCTGCGGCGTGCGCGGCGCGGCGCGGCGCGTGGGGCCGCCGGCGGAGCCGCCCCGGCGGGGCGCGGGCGCGGCCGATCGGGACGACGGTGCCGGGGGTGCCCCGCCGAGCCGGGACCGGGGGAGAGCGGACGGGGCGGCGGGCGGCTCTCCCTGCGGGGCGGCAGCCCTCCTCCCGGCACCGCCCGCCGCTCTCCGGGAGCCGGCCGCCGCTCTCCAGGGAGCCGGGGCGGGCGGGGCGCGGGGGTGTCCCGGCGGCGGAGGCGGGCGGGGGAGCCGCTGGGCCCGGGGCGGCCCCGCGGCGAATGGGCGGCGCTGGGGCGAGCGGGGCGCGGGCGCCGGCGGAGGGAGGGCGGCGGGCGGGGGAGCTGTCTGCCGCCCTCGCACATGCGCAGCGCGGGCCCGGGCCGCGCTATATAGCGACTTGGCGCCGGCGCCAGCTGAGCAGCGCGGCCCGGGCGGCGGCGGCGGAGGTGCGCGGGGCGTGGCGGGAGGGGGTCCCGCCGGTGGGGACGGGGGGCGGCCGTCGCGATGGTTATGGTTCTGATGGTGATGATGATGGTGGTGGTGGCGGCGGCAGCGGCGAGGGTGGTGATGGTGGCAGTAGCGGTGGCGATGGTGGCGGCGGTACCGGCGGACCCGGTGCCGGTGTTTGGGGCGCAGCCGCGGCGGGGCGGCGCGGGAGCGGTGAGGCGGGCTGCCCGCCCGCCCGGGCACCGTTTTGGAGGGAGAGCGGCTGAGGAGAGCCGGGGGGGGTTGGGGGGGGTGTCCGCGCCTGGCCCCATCCGCCGCCGCGGTGCCCTCCCGCCCGGGGCGGGGAGCGGCGGCGAGGGGCGATGGCCCGGGCGGGCACCGGCGGCGGGAGGCAGCGCGGCGGGCCGGGCTGGCGGCGGGAGCCCGCCATCGCTCCCCCCCTCCCCGCCCCCCCCCTCCACCCCGGGGCCGCCCGGCGGCGGAGAGCCCCGCGGGGGTGGCGGGCTGCCGGGTTTTGGAGGGAGACGGGCGCGGTGGGGGCGGGGAAGCCGGCCGAGCCGCTTGGCGGGCTGACCCCCATGGCCGGCCCGCGCCGCCCGCCCTCGCCCCGTCCCGGCGGCGGGTCCCGGCTCCCCCCGCTCGGGACTGGGGCTTGGCGAGGAGGGCGCCTGGTGGGGGGGACACCCCCCTGGGAGCCCCCGATCCCCGCGGTGCCCCGGCCCCAGCCCGCGCTGAGGGGCGCTGGGGGGGTCCCGTCGCCCCCCCCCCCCCGCGTTGTGCCGGCTCCCCCCCCCCGAGGGAAGGTGTCCCGGCTGGGGGGGGGGGGGGTGTCGCCGTGCGTGGGGCTGCCGCCCCGGCGGGCCCACCCCCCCACTTCCCCCTCAGGTTTTGGAGGGAGCCTCGCTCGCAGCAAGGCGGGAGCGCGGGGGAGGGGGGGGCCGCCGTCCTGCCCCGCTCCCTGCCCCCTCACGCGTCCCCTCCGCACCCCTCGGCCGCGGCGGGGCGGGCCGGGGGGGCAGGCGGCGGCTCGGCCCCTCTCGGAGGGCGCGGGAGCGCGGGCGGCGGCGGTGCCCCCCCGCCCCAGCCTGACCCCCGCGGCGCCCCGGGGCCGGCCGCCGCGTCCCCCCGGCCCTGCCCCGCTCGGCTCGGCGCGGCGCGGCGCGGCGCAGGCCGCCGCCTCCCCGCTCTCTGCAAATTGGCGCGGAACCGGCGCGGCGGGAGCGCGGGCGGCACGGCTCGGCACGGCACGGCCCATCCCGGCAGGTGGGGGGGGGGGGCGGCGGCGAAATGGCCCCGGGGGGAGCCGGTGCACCGGCAGAGCGCGTGTCTGCGTGGGTGCCTGATGGCTGGGGTGCGCGGGGGGTGGGGGGTCACGGCGCCAGGGACACCCCCCCCCCCCATCCTCCCGCGTGGGAAATGTCCCTTTACAGCTTCCCCCCCCCGGGCTAGGCGAGCCCAGCCGGCCTGTGCCAAACTGGCTGCTGGCGCACCGGGGCATCCCGGTGTAGCCCGCTTCAGCAGCGTAACTCCCAGCGGGACGTGGAGCTGCCTGTGATCATACGCCTCAGCCATCCTCTGCTCCGGCGTTCCTCCTGCCAGTAAAATACTCCTGCCCTTCTATTTCAGCTGCGTAAACCGTGCTGCTCTTTGTGATGCAAAGCACGGAACTTGGTCCTAACTTCCTAAGGATACGTTAACTGAGCTTATGTTTTTCCTTTGGTCCAGGTAGAGATCTTACGACCCAAAGAAGATGTCAAGACGCAGGTAAACTGTTAATACACCATAATACACCAAGCGTATCTGCGTTCATCTAATACCGGCCGCTCTCCTAACATCTGATGTCTTTTTGCTCTTTGCAGTAGCCGGTTGCAAGCCAAGCAGCAGCAGCCGCTGTCATGTCAAGAAGAGTCTCCACAAGAACTGCAGGCACCAGAACATCTCCAGACCAGAAAAAGGAGAACAGCAGAGGTGACCAGTTTGGGCAATGTATTAAATTTAACAATATTGAAAGTTCTCCGGTGTATTTGGGTGGGAGAATCTTTGCTCTGGGGTGGGAATGGCAACAGTTTGCTTTAGTTTCAGAGGTGGCTGCGCTGGTCGTTGTCAGTGTATTGATATGTGTGTGTCTCTTCTCAGCAGGAGATCAAGAAAAGAGAAGATGGGAAAATTGCTAAAAAGCATCAATATGAGATTAAGGTAATTCAGTCCTGATTCCTGGTTCAAACTAGGTGAGGGAGTCTGGTTTATGTTGTTTATGTAAAGTCATGCATTCCACGCTAGAAAGTATTGAATAGGGTAAGTTTCTACCTTCGGATATTAAAAACTATGGGAGCTCTGCACCTTAGCATCTTTTTATCCATTTTTGCTTTTTTACGCGTGGCTTTGTTGCAGATAAAGTGTCCTTCAGTGTGGAAACCACTGCAGAGTAAGGTTAGGTGTAAAAATGAGAATAAACCCAGATATTTCAGAATAATTCCACATGCAGAGCAGGTAAGTCCTAGAGGCAAGCCTAAACAAGATCATTGCACTTGTTTTAACTTAAGGTGTGGTTTCACGGCCATTTGGTTAAGACGACTCATAACTGTGCAGGCCCTCTTTACTTTCACTCAACAGTTCTTTTGATTATTTAAATCAATTTAGGAATCTGTTTTAACCAACACAGGCTACTCCTAAACCAAGTGAGGGGCTATACAGTTTATTTTAAAGTGGGTTAGTAAAATGATGTAACTTTCTCTTGCAAACAATGTTGTTTGCAGTTTTCCTGTTTGTAAAGCAAATGAGACTAACAGCTATGGTGAAGCAAAACTCTTCCGATTGTGAAGTTCTCTTTGCAAACTTTGTGTAGGGAAAAATGCCGTGTAAGTACATCAGCTGTACTTGGGTGAAACCGTGTGTCACAACTTAACTTTGCCGAAAGGGCGAAATCCTGCTCCCCTTTCTTTCCTTCCTTGATAGCTGGCCATGCACTCCATCCCCTGCCTTGCTCCATTTTTGGTTCTCTTTAAATGAAGCAGTGTGCAGGTTCAGCTTGCTAACTTGACACTACAAACTGAATTAATGTTCTGCTGGGTTAGTGAGTTGAATCAACCCAGCAGAGGGTCTGACAGGCATCAAAGCTGACAAAAGAAGGAAGGGGTGGGACTTGGGCAGTGAGGATCACAGGAGAGAAGAAAGAGCGGGATCTCCCTTTTCTCGTGGCCCATGTGCTGTTCGGATCAATTCTGCGGGAGTATGTAACTTCACTCTTAGGGTACTTTAGTCTGGCTATAAATAGGTTTAGATATACTAAGGAAATCGTATGTAGTTTGCCTTGCGAAACAGCTATATAGGAAAAGTTCCTGTGTTCAGGGGCAGGTGTTGCCATTCTTTGGGAATGGGGATCCCCTCTAACTCCACAGAGCAGATTAAAGTTCTGTGTCACCATTTTGAAGGCTGTCAGCCATTACAGCATTGCATATGCTCCATGCATTTGATACCTCTTTACTTGTATTGGTTATGTACAACCAAGTAAGTATTAGTGAAACAAGCTGCAGAGTTAACTGAAGTAATCTAGAATTCCTTCTTCAAAGCTTTCTGCATGAATAACTTTGGGCTCTTCTCCTTTTGAGTCATTGCATCCCATATTTGGCATTGCCAGGCTGAGAGATAGTTCACAGCTGCTGCTTGCTCAGTGGGTATCTAGCTCTGGAGCCGAGATGGGTGGCTCCTCTCTGGAGTGCTTAATTGGAAGATAACAAGTTGCTGAATTTCCCCTGAGAGAGAGTAGAACCTCCACCCTCTCCTTTCTTTTCCCTCTGAGTAGATAAGTAGATAGGACCAGCAACCTCGTGTCTTGTGTTTTAGTAGCGATGAGTACCTTTGCCTTACGTACCGTAACTGAGCAGCTCAAGCAATGGATAAGTTACTTGTGGGTTCATAAACTAAAGGCAGTTGTCTTCCTTAAAGTTGAGCTTCCCAAATTTATCACATTTGTTTATACATGTTCCATCTTGGCTACAAAAGGCTTTGCTGGCATTTAATCTCTGTCTGTCTTGGGTTCAGTAGTTGAATCAATGCTGAGGTCCAAAAAAGGCTAACATACGTTACATATATTATTGTTGTTACCGTAATCTACTTCTTCCCTTTCTTGCTCTTATAATAAAATCAGCATTTAAAAGATACCTTGTTTATGTTGCAGAGTTGTTGGCCGCCCACGATAACAGGAGGCATCTCGCCTTGCATAATTATTGAAACGCCTCACAAAGAATCAGTAACCACTGACTTCTCAAGATTCAAAAAATACAGGTTCAGAAACCTCTTCATAAATCCATCGCCTTTGCCAGAACTCAAGTAAGTTTACCAGATGCAACAGTTGTTGATGTGTTATCAAATATGCCGAACTACTGTAGTAAAATCTGTTGTTGTATTGTGTTTGTATAATAGTGGGCAGTACTCAACCCATACCTCTACTTGTCTTCTCATCCCACAAACAATCTGATGTCCAAAAAAAAGACAGAAATTCTGGGTTCTCTCCACACACACACATACACACACACCTCAGTTTTATAAACACACTGGACAGATAATTTTCATCTTTCAGAGCTCTCCTTTTGTAACTTAACACTGGAGACTCTAAGTGGTTAAGAGGCACGTAATGGTTAAACTAAACTTCTTTCAGTGCTATTGGAACTGAGTGACCAAAAAATACCAAGCAAAGTTTTCTTTAAGAACTTAAAAATATACAGATATGTAAATAAACTTGTGGCAATATTGCTGCACAGGTAGCTTACTAATGCAATGCAGTATGCTTGGGGCAGTCACAGTTCTAGAAAGTTTCCCTTCTGCAGAGGGATAGACTAACTGACTAAATTGGATTTTTCAATTTCTGAATTTCTTAGACATTCAGGTGTGTTAGATGAGTACCTCAGTTGCTGTTTGTATCAGCCTGGTGTTTAATGAGAGAGTTGTTAAATTTACTGCAATGCTTCAGGGGCAACTTCTGCTGAGGTGAATGAGAAGAGAAGCAGAACATGAAGCATTACTTTAAGAGAACCTTTCTAGATACACCACTTGATCAGAACTGGGAGATGCTGCATGGTGATGTTCTGCCTCAGTACAAAGCAATGTATCTCTTACAGTCTCTTTCACTGAGTTTCAAACTCAGTTGCTCTTCTCTCTCAGTATTACTCTCAAGCCTGCTGAACTGTGCTTTAAAAAACAGTATGCTGTTCCCTGTACCTAGCAAATTACATTTTTGTGTGTGTTGGAAAGCTTAGTGCAAAGTAGTTTTTTAAAAATAATAATCGTAAAAAAAAAAAGGATGGTGAATGAGGGAATCTCATGCACTCCTTTAGCAAGTTGTTGGAAACTGCTGGATCCCAAAGATATGTTCAGATACAGAATTCCATGGAAGGAGTTTAATCCTTGATGTTCACCTCTTGTCGACAGGCATCTGGTAAAGCTGAGCTCCATCCTTTCCAATTAGCTGAACGAGAGGATCATTTACTTTTTCCTGCCTTCGTAACTGCTGCAGAAAGATCATAATAGGAGATGTCTCAATGCTTGCCCACTTAAATAGGGAGACTTGTGCCTTAAAGTAGCAAGTATCTCTCCAGGTTTTAACTTATGATGGCAGCAGGATGGAACTGATCTGGGTTAGAATTTGTAGGCGATACCAGTGATCAGGTCTGTTTAATCTCTTTCTGCTTTTGCATGGGGAAAGGTAAATATATAACTCCAAAAAATTTCAGTAGGAAATCAGCATTGCATTGATTAATGTGCTGTTTCTCTTAGTAACTGTAGGATGAGAAGTATATCTAAGAAAAAAACCACATCAATTCATAATAACAATAATTGCAAATTAAAATCGAGCCATATTAATGATGTAGGCATCTTCTTCCCAAGTAGACTTGAGTACTAATAAATTATAAATTAGCAATAAACAAGAACTCGGGTTTTCTCACAATAGCCTGTTTCTGAGCCTTAAGGTAAGCTAGAAAAGGAAGGGATGGATGAGTGACTTTTAAACACCATCTGTAAATGTTTTTCTCAAACTAAACCAGACAACTTCATATACGTTTTGTGTTTCTTGGGGAGTGGGGTGGGTTTTTTTCTTATCTATGGGGAAGGTCTTGGTTTTTATCTTGCTCTCTGGACAGCCACCTAACTAGGCAAAATAGGAAACTCTGGTTGTATGTGCAACTTTGGGATGCACACGTTCAGTTTTATTGGCTGTTCTATAAAACTGGACTTGCTGATGATCTTGGCAAGCTGCTGTTGTAGTGATGTAAAATGTTCAAAGTCTACCTGCAGTTTTCTAATTACCATAAGGATCTTTTAGTATGTGGAATTTTTCTTTTTGTTCCTGAATATATGTAAACAATAAATAACGTTTTTATACTCTTTTTGTGAAGGTGTATATGTACTTAACAATGCTTGTAACTTTATTCCATAGCTGGGGAAATTCCAAAGATGTCTGGCTCAACATCCTGAAGAAGGAGAACAGATACGCTCACTGCAAACATTTCACATCACTACATTCTAGTTTGCAACCTCACATGAGATCAATACTCTTAGACTGGCTCTTAGAGGTGTGTTCTTTTAGTTACTTTGCCATGTGTTACGCCTGTGAAGTAGGCAGATAAAAGCACAGCTTTTACATAAAAGATCTAATAGCAAAATGTACTCTATGGTAAATGCTAAAACTGATCTGCAGCAAAAAGGGTTACAAGTTACTGCTTTTGATCCTCTTGATGAGCTACATTCAGTCTTACCCTGCAGGAGACTCTGAACCTTCCACACAGGGCAGCAAGCAACAGTACTAAATTTATGCTCTTGCCACACTTATTTCCTGGCAAGGGGAGAAATTGCACTGAAATTCCTGTAGACAGATCAGTTATGGAGCTCTACCTTTACATCTTAGACTGTATCTAAGCTATGAGACAACTGCATCTGTCCTGAGGACTTGAGTTACCACCCTAGCCCTGTCTATATGTATCAAGAGCTCTTGGATGTCAGCCCTAACACTATTTTCTGGCTTACTAGTACTTTTTTAATTCCATCCTATGAAGAGAGCAGAAGAAAGTAGTGCATTCGTGGCTGACATCTGAAGGCTCTTGATATAGACAGGCTCTTGTTGGAAAACAGTTAAAACTAAATCATCAATTTTCCAGTCCAACTACTGTACTTCAGAGTATTCCAGTTGTCAAACAAAATGGAAGTTCTCAATCTTGGCAGCCTATGCGAAGGAGTATTAGTGTTGTAAATAGAGAACTATGTTCTGGAGGCGTTTCCAAGAACTCTATTGAGCGTATTCAGTCACCACTGCCAAAAGCAACCTTTGACTTATGCAATCCTTGCCCATCAGCAGAAGGAACCTTGCAGGTTTGACAGCTCCATATCGAGTACTCCAAGGAAGCAGATGTTAGTGGCACTCTTGCTGTCTCGGTGGACAGGGAATTTCAAGGGAAAGGGAAGGAGCCGAGTAGGTTTTTTGTTTTTAAAAACATGGTCTGAATACAAAAAATATTCTAGTTGTGCACTTCCCTACTTCCTTTAATGTGTAATTTACATACTACCATTAAATCGTGTTTTTCTGTGTTTTTTGAAAATCTTGAACTCTTAGGAAATCATCCAATTTCCAAACAAAAATGTCAACAAGGGCCTTGTTATTGTCTGGCTTGGCAGTTCTGTGTGCCACAGTGGATTAAAATCCCAGCAGTTTTGAGAGTCCTCCAGTAGCTCCTAACACTGTCTTCTGTAACATCATAACTGAGATACTATTTAACATGATCAAGCATCGTTGCTTATGTTTGGGCAGTACGCTTTTATAGAAATTGTGCCATTTATTCATGGGTGGGCCTGGTCTGTATCTTTTTAGTTCTGAATCTTCTGTGGAGCAGTATTTAATAATACCAGAGTAGCACATCAGTTGGCAAATATTAGATCAGGTCTAAAAGAATGAGCTGTGGTGTTACTGCCAACCAGTTGCATTTTTTGTTAGTCAGGAAGGGTTTTAATTTGCAAACAGGCTTTCAACATTATCTTAGGAAATAGCTAGTAGTAGTGAGATTTTATTCTGACTTTGTATCCAAGCGAAATAATGAAGCAGGGTAGGAAGCTTGGACTTGGGATCTATTGCTTGGATATTCTTTCCTGTTGACCATATGTAGATCGTAAGTAATTTATAGATATCTAACTAGTTTCTGCTTGTAGAAGGGATATAGAGTTGCAGATAAGTTGGAGATGTAGTAGACCCACCCAAATTCAGTTAGAGATCGGAGGGAAAAGTAGGCCTCTGCATAAGATCTCCAGGCCTGGGCAGTCTCCTTTCCTTTTTTGGTGAACTGGCATTTGAACCACTTTGAGACAATGCAAGTATTAAAAGTTTTCCCTGCCAGGGAAACCCACAACTGTATGGAGCAGATGGCCATTCCTGCAGTTTTGTTCCTGCTTAGTGAGGCTGTCGGTGTGCCTGAGGGCTGCGGGCAGCGCTCCTGGCTTGCCAGCAGAGCCCCCTCGGGCAGGAGCTTCCAGCCTTATTTGCTGTAGAGCCAAAGATTTCAAGGGTTTTACTGGTTCTGCCCTGGGACAAGACCTACTACGAATACAGGGAGGATCTGCTCAGTGACTTCAACTTCAGCTTTGAGCCCAGAGTATTCTTAATCAAGCAAATTAGCGGGGGTTTTAGCTGCCCCCCCCCCCCCCCCCCCCCCCCAAAAAAAAAGGAGGCTTTCTTCTTTCAGTGTAAAATTGTTTGTACTCATTTTTAGGAAAACTGGATGCTATTTAGATTGGAAAAAGTATACTTTGGAAGTATGTTAGTGCATCATAGACAATCCATGTTTAGGTGGGGGCATAGGAGATACTTTTTCCAGCCCCGTACTAACCACTACATCCTAACACAGCTGGGTATGTGATAGTTTGTGTGTACAAAAGATAAAATTGTGCCTACTGTGTTTCACTATTAAAGCTTGAAGACTCCAATGTGTCTACATAGAGTCTTTTAACAGAAAACTGAATTTGTTTTTTTTTCCTGTTGTAGGTATGTGAGGTGTATGCACTCCACAGGGAAACCTTCTACCTAGCTCAAGACTTTTTTGATAGATTCATGTTGACACAAAAGAACATTAACAAGAGCATGCTTCAGCTCATAGGAATTACCTCATTATTCATTGCCTCCAAACTTGAGGTAAGAAGCTCTGTTACAGGGAGGAGGATATTAAGTTTCGAATAACTAAAAAGACAGTGATAACATATTTATTTCTTCTGTCTGAATCTTTTGAACTTGGTGGTGTACATACAACACTGAAGGTCAGAAGGGGAAATTTTTTCTCTTCCTTCAGTTGTGCATATGTCAATCTCTTGGAGTGTAGTCTTTGTCCTCCCTTTCCTCAGCAGCAGGGAAGGAGACCACATAAACTTAAAAGGTATGCAAATGTGCTAGGAGTAGTTTTGTTTTGTTTTGTCTTTTTCCAAATGTACAGCAATTGGCAAGCAGTCTCAAGAATGGGTGTGGGACTTGAACAAAACCAAGCCTCAGTCTCAAACTGCCTGTACATCAGGCTGATACCCCTTCAACCCATTTAGTGGAGGGTTTTTTTTGTTGGGGTTATTTTTTTTTTTCTTTTAAAGATAATGTATCAGTGCAGTGATGGTGATATGTTACATTGCGCACTACATCTGCGAGCCCAGAGCATATTTTTGTGTGCCTCTTTTTGTAGGTCAGGATAGGCTAGACTGAGAGGAAAATTTTGGGTATTAAGTTTTTATACTTGGAAACCCCCCGATCTAGCTGTTCCTAAAGCCAAGGCCGTTCCCTACAAGCAGTTGTCTATTCTAAAGAAGTGCGTGGGGCATCAGGCCATGGAGCCAGCTGGTAGAGAAGCAGTTCTGCTGGCAAGTTCTCTTTTACTAACACACCTACCTATACGTGGCCCCAACTGGCATGACTTGGTTGGCAAATTTCTTTGTTAACTGTCTCTGCACCATGGATTTTGCCAGGTACAGTGGCTGTGGGACTTTTCTCTCATCTTGTTCTAGCTTTTTTTTTTTTTTTTTTTTTTTTTTTTAAATCAATGAGACTGCATCAGCATTAACAGATGTTGTGCATAACCTGCATTAGCAAGCCTTTTCTAATACCCCAGTGTGCTGCACAAGAATTAGGGTGGTGTATGTTTTTACATGAAATGGAATAGCTGAGTAGAAAGTGGTATAAATGAAAGGCTGTTCCAATTGCTTGATCAGCATTTATTTCCCCAAAAGCTAAAAAAGTTGCGATAAATCTGTCATGTTTTATAACAGATAACATATAACCTACTTGTTTTTAGTATCTCCTCATCCTGTAAGTTTCAAGTCACTTCATATAATGAGAAAAACACTCTTCTAGCCTAAGAAATGTTAATATTCCAATATAGACTGAAAAGTATTTGCCAGTATCCTCTCAAGCTTTTCTAAGAATTGTAAGGCACTCTAATCTTCACTTTTTCCCCTCCTTCCCTTAAAGGAAATCTACGCTCCTAAAATACAGGAATTTGCTTACGTCACTGACGGTGCTTGCAGTGAAGATGATATTGTCAGAATGGAACTTATTATGTTAAAGGTAATAACTTTGCTGTGTTTGTAAGTGCCGGTTGAAAGACCATCCGGCTGAGCCTTGTGTTTTAATGGCATTTACCTGCTTAGAAAATGAACACGTTCTGTATGTCCCTCTTTCTGCAAAACAGCGAAACCGTCATTGTATGTGCAGTGGACCTCTAAAGCCCCTGGCTGGGGTGAGATCCCTGTCTGTCAGAAAAGGACAGGTTTCTCGCGCTCATATGCAAGTAAAGGCTCTTAACAGGTGCAGCCAGCCACGGGACAGACCAGAAGGCTGTCGCTGTAGTGTAGTGCACTTGCCAGGGTCCTTTGCTGTCCAGGAACAGGGGCCTCTGGAGAGCCAGGCAAAAGCACTGACGCTACTCGGTGCTCCTTATGTTGGAAAAGATCCATCTTTACCGTCACAGAGCTCCTTGTACATTTATTCTCCATGAGTAGATACTAGTTGCAGGTTCAGGCAGCTAGGTAGCCTGAAGGCTCGGGGGAAATACTCTAATTTCCCAGCTTCTGAATGGGGAAGATACGTAAGATCCAACTGCACGGGGGTTGAGATAGATATATTTTTTGTGCCGATTTTAGCGCAGCCTGTTCAAAAAGTAGTGAGAATGCGATCTAAAATATTTGTACTTGAAATTGTACATAATCTCTTTAGCGTCTTCTGAGGATCCGTGCAATAAGCTGAGCAAGCTCAGAAGGGGAGGTACGGGAAAAGCCATCAGGGCACAAAACTATTCTTGCAGGGTTTAAGGTGCTTACCTGTTTGTTTAATATTTGCAGGCTTTAAAATGGGAACTCTGTCCAGTGACGATCGTCTCTTGGCTGAACCTCTATCTTCAAGTGGATGCTCTGAAGGATGTTCCGACAGTGCTGCTACCTCAGTATTCTCAGGAAAAATTCATTCAGATAGCACAGGTAGGTAGTAAATTGTATTGGAAAATGCTTTTTGCAGTGAGTACAAGCACAACTGAACATTACACCCCAAAAGCCATTGAAGAATGCTTTTCCTTGTTTCACCTCACCTGTTACTTTGTTAAGGAATGTGCAGTTTGACTGCCAGAGGACTTCATAGTAAGTTTTAAGGACAAGCACCCATGTGTTTCTTGTCCCCCTGCCCTCACATATTTTAAGACTTTTCTGTACAGTGGAAAAATAAAAATCCATCTTGTGTTTTTTTTAATTGCTATGTGCTACAGTGGCAACAGGAGGGTGGGTAATTTAGGACGCTATGGACAGTTAACTGTTTTTACCTGTATTATCTGTAACAGTGTTTCTGTGTATTTGCCCAGAAGGCAGTCCGAGGAGTGTTTTGACTATTTTGAAACTGCTGTGGTTCCATTTTTATGGGCACGTGTTGTGTCCAGCCTCAGAGAGGCTTACTGAAGAGTAGACATGTCGAGGTCACCGGGCTGCTAGGTAATAGTTTAATTGAAGAAAATACCTTCTTGGAGCTCTGCTAAGAGTTTCAAGGTGTACTTAAACCCGTGCAAGTGAAGTGTCTTGCATGTTACAAATTGCGTATTACAAAGTGCAAATTGGTTTGCATCATAACTCTGTGAGACCCACTTTAACTGCAATTGATGCCAAAAATAAATTAGATGCACACAAATGATCCTAAAAAGCTCAGCCATGTTAGAGCATAGAGTGTAGGGGGACTGCTGTATGCACAGCAGCTTCTGAGACAGGATTATACTAAAGTATCATCTTGTTAAAATTTGTAACTCTTCTTTCCTCCACTCTTTACTTCCTCAGCTCTTAGACCTGTGTATTCTGGATGTGAATTCTTTGGACTTCCAGTACAGAACACTAGCTGCTGCAGCGCTCTGCCACTATACCTCAATTGAAGTAGTTAAGAAAGCTTCAGGTAAGAAGCTTTTGTAAAGTTTAGTCTTGTTAGGCAGGGAATTCTGAAAGCTGTTACGTGCCCGAGGCTGCTAAGAGTGTATTGGTTTACCAGGCTGCCAAAGAGCAAAAGCTCCATGGACACCAATAGTTTGTTCTTCTCTTCTGTGGGCGTTTCCCTCGCCTAATTTCACTTCCTTCCTACCACTATTTCAAATGTCACAGACACTCAGAAAAGAAGGAAACGCTTTCAGAAGCATAGCCTTAGCTAAGGAAATGAAGCAGATTTATCCTTCTTGCTTTTGGGCTGATACTACTGCTCTGTGACTGCCTGTTGTTTTGGGGATTGTTAGCTATACATTATTTGGCTACTTTTTCTCCTAAAATGTAGCCAGCCACCAGTCATCCTCAGCTGCCAGTGGCATTCAGTTAACCTGTGTGCTAATTCCTACAAGCCTGTCCCTTATAAAGTTTAAAAAAAAAAAAAAAAATCACTTAAGCTCAGCACTTGTGTGTTGCCTGTGGTAGCATAAAGGACTGGGACAATAGCGTGTGTTTTTATAGTGTGAACCAAAATCTTGTGCTCAAGCTTAAAAAGTTGTGTCAGCCTCGCCTGGTAAGCAACAGGAACCCTCATGGCCACAGAGCCGCTCTGCTCTGCTCAGGAGGCCTGTGCCACCAGCCTCCGCCACAGCGCTCTTAAGGAAGGAGCACAAGGAAATGCTGGGAGTTTCTGGGAGGATGTTTCTGACTTTTTTATCTGCAGTATTAGTTATTGTTGTTTTTAAATTTATGAGCATATTGGAACACTGAGCAACTCCCCCATGGTTTCTAAATACGTTACTGTGTCCTACCCTCTAGGCTTAGATTGGGACAGCATTTCAGAGTGTGTAGAATGGATGGTTCCCTTTGCGAGTGTGGCAAAAAAAGTCCCTGTGAAGCTGAAGAACTTTAAGAAGGTTGCAGCAGAAGACCGACACAACATCCAAACACACACAAATTATTTGGACATGCTGGTAGGTGGCTTGCGGCTTTGCAGTTGAGGCAGCTGCGGGTGCATTACGCACCCCTTCTCCTGGGGCAGCTAAGGCTGGCCAAACCCCGTCCCGCTCCCACCTGGCCTGGCTCCCTCCACCAGAGTGGTCAGCGGTGCCCAACCTTTTGCTTCTTGCTCCTGCATGATGATGCCATAAACTAAAGGTGTTTTACCACAATGCTCGCAGGCTGTAAGCAGAGAACTGGCGCAGTGTTTGTTTAAAAGATAATAATCTTCACTTTGTTGTGTGACGCCGCCTGTTGGTTTTTTTTTTTTTTATTCAGTATCCTAACTCTGGAGTACTTGAGTTGTACTAGCAGGGTGAGGAATATTAGCGGAACAAAAAAGTAGAACTTGTCACAGGTATTAACTGTTGTCTTCCTCCCCGATACACAGGAAGAAGTTAACAGTGGAGTAGCATCTACTGCCCCAGGTCAGTTATCACCCGTGTCAACAGGAGGAATAATAACCCCTCCCAAAAGCACAGAGAAGAAATGAAATATGGACAAACATCACGAACAGTTTCAGAAACAGGACTTGGTGCTTCAGAACAAGACCACACTAAGGGTGACTCATGCTCTTTACTGCTATTCGAGACTTAGGCAGTAAAAGACGCATCAAATAGAGCAGCAGATGGAAATTGCGCCTGGTGTCCTCCTACAGACTTGATAAAAGATTTAGACCAAGCATCCCTCCATGCTGTCGCAGGAGCCTGGACTACTTTGGTGCATTCTCAGACATGACTTAGTTCAACCCTGACCATTCCTAACTTATGAATTTCAAGAACTTTTTAAAAATGACTGAGTGGCAAAGTTTGTCCGCTCAACTTACATGTCAAACTTGCTTTAAACTCGGGCTAGCCCTACAGGAGAACTCAATGACAGCTTGTACATATTACCTCTTCTTGACTTTTTTTTTTTTTCCCCCCCCTCCTTTTCTTGGTAAGGTCAAAGCTTACTGCCTGCCAGTTAGTTGCCCATGAGCTCAGGTGCAGTATTACAGAGGTCAGTGGGTAAGCTGTTTACTTTTCTGAAACCACTCTGCCCTTGCATTACAGCGGAGCGAGCCCTGTGTCAAATTCTAGCTCACAAGGAGGCTGATGAGTTGAAGGTGGCCCGTTAGGGCTGCCATGAACTTCAGTTCTAGTGTAGTGCTGACCTCAGGTAAGAGTACAAGCAACGAACGTGCTGCTGAAGTAACCATAACTGGAAGAAGTACAGTCCTAGGAGGAAGGAGTTCTATTTTCTAAGATCCAGCCACCAACTCTCAACAAGAGCGAACATAACAAGAACT
Organism: Pelecanus crispus; assembly: GCF_030463565.1. Lineage (NCBI taxonomy): Eukaryota > Metazoa > Chordata > Aves > Pelecaniformes > Pelecanidae > Pelecanus > Pelecanus crispus. The sequence continues at coordinate 149,043,452 of NC_134644.1, read as the reverse complement.
GGAGAGGGTATGGAAAGGAGTGAGCCGCTGGTACTCTACAACCACTCACAGCGTAGGAACAGTGTTTTAAACTAACTGTGGAGCTGTATGTATTTTATCAGTGTTTATAAACAGCATTAACTACTGTGTTTTCCTTGGAATATTCACTACCTCTGCCTATGAGGTGCTTCACTTCTGTGATGAAGGGACACAGGACTGGGAAAGATGGGTATTGGCCCTCTTCCCTCTTTTGGGATGCTCCCACCTGTGCCCCACACCCAGGGACAAGTTTTACATGACATTGAGCAGCCCACAAAGCTGCACTAGAGCCTCAAGTGCCATCCACATTAAACTCCTGCTAACTTAGCAAACTTGAATGCATGTCTTCTTGAAACAAGCCATTGTGGAACTAGCTGAAGTTGCTTCCAGCCTTCTGTACAGTTTGTAAAAATAAGGGGTTTATTATAAGATTTCATCTATTTCTAAAAAGAAAGATACTAGACTGTAAATGTTGTATAAAAATTTAAATGAATTTAAAAAAAAAATAAAGTCTTGAAAGATTTTTTTTCACTTCCACACATTCTGTAATAGTCTTCCAGCATTAGCCTAGAAGTAAAGTTTTGCCATGGCTTGAAGAAACTTCTTTTTTCTTCTCTGCGCAGCAAGCTGTAGGACTTCCTCGGGATTGCTGGCATTCAGCTCTGTCTGGCCAATGGCTTTTATCTTGAAGGAAAAGAGGAGACATCACTAGCAGCGGTCCCTCTAGTAAAACCCTTTCATTTCAAGGCATTTGCAGCCCTAGTTCAACAGGGGATTTTTTTTCTTTAACATTATGCCACAAAATTAAAGCTGGAAGTGGCAATTCTTTTCAAAGATGGTTTCAGGGGAGGAAGGACACACCAAGGACATCCCACCCCCAAGCACCCTGTGTTCACTTACCGCTATCTGCCGCTTGTCTGTCTCACCTCTTTTGTGGTGGAGATCTGAGGGTGAGTCAAGAAAAGACACTTGGGTAGGAAACCGACTTTTCCCAGCTGTGACCATCCAGCATGAGCTTTCCATAGTGCTATTCTAGTGAAAGGATACATGTCAAATACTCCAAAATTGTGACATCCCAGATGTATTCATAATAAGAATCCATGGCATCGTGGCTGAAAGAGAATACAAGGTTAGATTACCCAACACATTCACATATTGTGTATATGTATTTATAAACTTTGTTGTGACATTTACCTGTTTTGTTCCTGCAGTGCCTTAAATGCAGTTTTATAGTCTACTTCTCTGAGGAATTGGCATAAAATAGCTACCTGTAAGGCAAGACTCACGAGTGATTTTCACAGCCTTAATTCCCCACAAACTGAAATCTCCACAAAATACCTCGGTAATCCCACCCCATTTCTAGACCTAACCAAGGGCTGGTTTGCATAGCAAGCAAGTTCCGAGTACCTGAACTTCGAGAGCGTACAAAACTCGTTCTGAAATATCGGCAACAGTAGCAGCTAAAAGGAAGAGGAAGGGTTTTTACCCTTTTACCTAGCTTCAGGTTTCTAAATGCATTTAATAGCTCTTAAATCAGAGCCTAAACACAAGCCGTGTTAGTTCTTGGAGAATGAACAATCCCACTGAACAACAGCCACATGGTTATCATGAAGAACAAGGCTGAAGTGGTGTACCACCAAACGGTGATACTGCCCCACAGATACCGTACTCTCTTTCAACTCTACCAAAAAAAAAACCCCAAACCCCTCTATCCTAAGAGAAAAATGGGGCAACCCCCCACCCCCCGACTATTTCTACTTTTTACAACATTTCCAAGTATTTACTCATTAATTTGGGTCCTTTTAGTGTCCTAGAAGCAACAGTAACAACAAAATCTATTTTATTGCAGATTCCATTTACAAGGAAAGTTGGAGTCAGTTTTACTTTTTAGAAAGTTCTCCCCCACTTTTAACATCAAAATACTTATGAACTGGTGTTTTATTAAATACCACATTTCAAATCGTACCTGGGTGTGACAGTTGAGTAAAGAACAACACTTGATCATTCTTTTTATCACCTACAGAATGGTTAAAAAACAACACACAACTTTTGAAATGTTTTGAAATGCTAGTATTGGAACACAAACAGCTTTTTTTTTTTTTTTTTTTTTAAATACTAGGGACCAGCTAAATAAGTACATACATTCTTCTAACCCCACCCTGCCAACTCCCGGGGTTTAGCACATCCACTGATCAACTGAGCTTTCATCACTTCGGCGACTTCACAAGAGCACGATGTGTGCTACAGAACACAGCGCTGCATTTCTGATCAGAGAGCCGGGCTGGGGTCTGTTAAAAACCTTCACCTGTATCTCCTGCTGCCCACAGAAGAGGCCTGGCCTGGGTGGGAACAGCACGGTGAGTGGGCTCACGGACAGCAGCTCTCACAGCACGGCAAACGGGTGCCGGGGAGCAGCCGTGCTGCTGTGTGACAGCACGGGGGTCCTGGCTGGCATTCCTGCACCGCTGCAGCCCGGCACGAGGCACGGCGCAGCCTGGGCCACGAACCTTCGGGATCCCAGAGGGTGTGCGAAGCTCTCGCTTGCCATAGGAACGGGAGCATGAAAGGAGCAGCCATCGGACAGGGTATGAAGTTAGCCTCCTTCCCTGGGTCCGCACAGTCATGATGAGCCCATTGCCTACCGAAACGCACTCTACAAGAAACAGTCATTTCCTAATGAACAACACAAATGCCTGGATAAAGGTTCAAGTAAGTGGCTGCAAAATTTCACTGGAACATGATGTGGCTGAGACTGAAGATTCCCTCCAACACACACAGTTATTACGGGGTTCTCTCTCATGGCCCGCTTGCAAGTGACAAGCCACTTGTTACACCAACTTGCAAAGTACACAGGTACACGCTATGTACGGTGCCGTACCTCCAGCACGCTCTGACAGCGGTAAGTTAACAATCCTACCCATCTCTGCACAACCTTGCACAGCGCTGCGATGCAGCTCTGCTCACTGTGAGAGTCTGGAAAAAAGTACCAGTGGGTGTGTGAAAAGGAGCCAGTGTTGTCTGGATCTCGCTGCTGATGTGATCCATACTCCCACGCCTCATCTGTGTTCGCTAGAGCAGACAGTATTTTAGGAGTGTTTAGACAATACACTTATATTTGTCTGCGCCATGGGTGGAAGCGAGCAATGCTCCCTCTGTGCAATACTAGCACCTGAAGCACAGTGGGAGCCAGACGTCGCCACTGGCAGGAGTTTTGTCTCTACAGAGAATTAGGATGCTGACTGAATCAAAAAAGGCATTTTTGTACATCTAAATCTCATTTTAGCTCACCTGGTCGGTGTACACATCTGGTGGTACCATCTTATTAAAGAAATCTGAGCATACAGCTCCTGCCTGTAGATAATAGTGAAGGGCTGCTGAATACTGATTTGTTGCTGCAGTGGAAAAAAAGCAAAATGAGGTCTTAAAAGTAAACGCAGCAGTTGTTTCTAAGACTCAGATCAATTGTTTAGAGAATTACTTAGATTCAGCTACAAGATACATGTATTCTGCTGGGAAAGTGACTTGCATATCATTGTTTAAAAAGCACAGATGGTGGTAAAACAGCGATAAGACAGAAAACTACACAATCAGGAAAGCTAGCAACACAGGCAAAGTTCTGCCTTTTGAGAATTACTTTTTACTTTTCAGGTATTTCATCTTAAATCCATCAACCTTGGAGCAGAAAAGAAGCTTGCCTTCACTGAACTTAGCACACAGGTGGTAGTGAAGGAGTTCAGTTGGTGCGAGTTAGAGAGGGCCGGCTGCTGCCACCACACCCCCGCTCACGGGTCAGCGCTAGTTTTAGCATCTTACTGAACTGATGTGAAGACAGCCTTCAGGGGCTCTGTGGTGAGAGCAGTCTGCTTGTCCACACAGCTTCTGACATACAGACCTGACATGTTCTAGGAGTGCTTCAACCATTGCTCTTTCAGGTACCAGCTTCCAAGGCTTCCTACGTAAACATCCTCCTTCCAGGATGTTGTTCCACTTTGTACGAGTGGTAAGTACTGCCAGTTTATAACCTTGAATCAATCTGCCATATTGAAGGTGACAGCCCTAAACACAAGACTAAGACCCCTCCCCTCACTCCAAGGGTTATAAAGCATCTTCTAGACAACCTTGTCTCCTTTAGAAGCAACAGGTTAGGATTTCTGCACTACATCTTAACTGCACATGACAGACGCCCTCCCAGTTCAAAAAAAAAAAAAAAGAAAAAAAGAGAGAGAGATTTGGAAACATGCACCTTGCCTCCTGCAATAGCCCATCCACCAACAAGTAGATGGCAGAGGCACAGCACATATCCTGTTTTATTGCCAGAAAAGAACAATCTGGCTTAAACGCTAAATTTCGTTAGACTGGTCTCAACGGATAATTTAAGTGGAAGAAATACCCAACTACCTTAAAGGACGGCTATGGTCATGACCTTCTTGTGTCTCCAGAGAAGGGCAACAAAGCCAGTGAAGGGTCTAGAGCACAGGTCTTATGAGGAGCAGCTGAGAGAACTGGGGCTGTTTAGTCTGGAGGAGGCTGAGGGGAGACCTTATCGCTCTCTACAACTACCTGAAAGGAGGTTGTAGTGAGGTGGGTGTTGGTCTCTTCTCCCATGTAGCTAGTGATAGGATGAGAGGAAATGGGCTTAAGCTGCGCCAGGGGAGGTTTAGATTGGATATTAGGAGAAATTTCTTTACAGAAAGGGTGGTCAAGCATTGGAACAGGCTGCCCAGAGAGGTGGTGGAGTCACCACCCCTGGAGGTGTTCAAAAAATGGGTAGATGTGGTGCTTCAGGACACAGTTTAGTGGGCATAGTGGTGTTGGGTTGTCAGTTGGACTGATGATCTTAGAGGTCTTTTCCAACCTTAATGATTCTATTCTAGTTTTACTTTCGTTAAAAAATAATCCAGCCACCAAACCAGGAAACATGAAATTAATTATTACTCTACCCTTAATTGGTTTAGTGGTAGACTTGGTAGTATTAGGTTAATGGTCAGACCTGATAATCTTAAAGGTCTTTTCCAACCTAAGTGATTCTACAATTCTATGATTCTCTAGTACATACACCAGGTAGCACCATACTTGTCTGGCTATCTTCTGAAAATTCATTCTTCAGCACCTACATCCCTCCACGCTGCTCACACTATAGTAAGCCCCAGGAACTGACTCGAGCTTGGGGAATAATTTAACAAAACATAGTATCGCATAGGCTGTGCAAGATTTCTTCAGGCAACTGCTGCTGTGGTACAGCCTGGGTGGATGTCATGGTGCCCAGAATCTGAAATACTTTGTCCCAATTCTGCTGGCTGCTCCCAGCTGAGGAGCAAGGATAAGTACTGGAAAAGCAGCAGGTGAGAACAGAACGACAGGAAAGAGTGTCCCATCACAACCAATACCAGATCAGGAATTCATGCTTCCTTGTTTACAGCTCCTAGATACTTCCCTATATAGAATACAGATCCTCTCTGCTCATCTTCTGCTCCAGCGAAGCTAATCTCCACATTTAAAAGCAAGCACTACTGATGCAACTTTCCATTCACTTAATAAAAACTCTTAATGTTAGGACTTTGCAGAATTGTACCACTCAAGGTCCAACTGCACCCACTAAAAAAGTGAAGTTAACGATGACACTTAAAGTTTCCCTTACCCTAAAAGCAAGCCTGCATGACCCATCGAAAGCTCAGTCTCTCTGTGGGCTTAGACCCCCAGACAAACTCACCTGCACTACTGCATCTAAAGATTTTAGACTCATGTATCATTTAAGCTTCTTTTCGTAAGAGGAAATACAAGGAAGGTTATGTCAGACAAATCTCAGAGAAGCAAGGTACCCCTACCTGCATGCTAAAAATAGACATTGGTTTCACTTACCAAAATAAATATCTGCCTGAATAATTAACCAGAAGTGGTTGTTTGCGTTGATAGTCAATGCGTAGCTGACTAGCTCTTTTACTGTAACAGCCACAGCTTCAAAGTCCACTGACTGAAGACTAAAGGGAAAAAGGAAGAAAAATAATTCCTAAATGATTGGTTTGTTTTTTTTTAACCAGTAATCTGATCTCACATCTAGTTTAAATCCAAAGCACCTTGCATTAATTGTCAAGCCAAAGTAACTCCAGGAAAGATTTAGTGTTAACTAAGACTACTGTTGAATTGTTTCAACACAGTAAATCTGATAGAACAAATACACCCTCCACAGACTTGGACAAAAAGTCAGAACTTTATCTGTGGCTGACATCATAAAAGGGTTCCGTGCAAGAATATACATCCTCAGTTTCAAGGAATTTGAAGACAACACCTGAAACCACTATCAATTTATCGCAACATCTGCATAAATGGCCACAGACAGCAATCTCTGGAAACTTGTGGAACTAGCTTGGAAAGGAAGGCTCGGAATGGTTTGGCACATTGCTTGGGCAGCCCTTCCCAAAGCTCATGTGGAATCTCCATTTTTAAAAGCATGTTTTTTCTCACCCTACTGCTAAATTCTGGTAACCTTGAAAATTACTTTCTCCTGATTAACCTTATAATATACACTGAAGTCTATGTCGGTAGCAGTGAGACTGCTCAATCAGACCAATTAAAGACAGATTAACCACACTAAGCATTACACGCTCACTCTCTCTCTCACGAGAGTGATCTCTCTCGATGCATACATGGAATCTAAAGCAGCAAGGTTCTAGACCCACAGAGCCTCTAAACTTCATTGTGGACGTACATTTCAATCCAGCCAGAACAGATCAATACATACCATATGCCACTTAGTATTTTGGCAATTATTCAAACACACCTCAAAAAATATTAGTTATTTTGTATTAAAATATTATATAGTTCACATAGTTACATATAGGTCAGTAAAGCACACAGCTAACAAAACCCCTCAGTTTCTTGTACCCACACCTCCATCAGGACCATCACGTTAGGAGCAAAAACCTCCATGCAATCAGACCAGCCTGCCTGCGAACAGAATGGGGGTCAGCGATGCCCTTACATGGCAGAAATCACACTAACATGCAATAACTAATACACAGTAACTGGAACCAAACCAACTACGTAAATGCCTATTTTGAAAATTGTATTTTTAATTATCATCTTACTTGGGGATGGATGAGGGCCAGATGGAAATGTGCTCTGCTGCAATATCATTCACAATATCTTCCTACGAGAAGAAAGATGGTAAGAGACATTACAAAGAGAAACATTTCAAGAAAACCAAGTAAGATGTTTATGATATATACTAACCCGAACATTATGAAGCTTGACAAACAGGGACAATATTGTGGTTAAAACCAATGGTTCCTGTAAGGGGGAAAAAAAAAAAAAGCGCAACAGTATTCCCATGAACTAACAAAACTCCACTTTCTTCCCTAAGCTTTAAAGTACGTAAGAAGTTCTGACATCATTATAATTTGCTATTGAAATAGGGCAATATTTCGTTAGGAATCCTGCAACACAGGAATACTGCGAGAAAGTTGCAGGTATAGCAAATTCAGAAGTTATTCAGCCATATAAAACACCTGCATAGCTATCAGATTTTATTAATTTAACAGGAAAAGTCCAGAAAAATATTACACCAAAAGAAAGTTCTGGTTGCAAACGCATTCTCATAACCACTATAACTTACCCGAAGCTTTTTGATGAAGGACAGCAATTCACTCCTAAATTAGGGACACAAATATCCATTTAAGTAACCGTCCACAGCAAAGAATCTATGCAAACTTAATACACTGGAAACGAGAGTCAGTACAGCAAATTCTTCACCCATGAAAATACTCTTTCACCTCTAAGTTTACAAATGCAGTGTATATAAATGAAAATGCTCAAGCAGGTCATTCATTTTTAATACAGTTTAAACTGGCAAGTTTTACTTTCACATTTCAAACAGGTTAAGTAAGAGGTATCTGTTATTCCATCAAGCTATAAAAGGCATGAAAATTACTTTGTAGTAAGTCAACCATTGACTCTAAAAGGGAAAGCAATTGAACTGTACTGTAATTCTCCAAGCTAGGATCACAACAATGACCTACAGACTTACAGAAGAGGGTTCACTGTGATCATTTGAAATGTACATTGATTACCTTGTCATGCCACATCAGAAATTGTCACCATAAGACAACCCAGACAAGCACAGCCTGTTTGGAAAAGGTTTCACTGCTTCTTTTCCATAATAATAACAGGGACATTGCCCTTTACTGTTTGAATCAGAGGGGTCAGAAAGGGTTCAGTATCCTAGAGTACACCTGTATTGCTTCCTTTTCCTTGCCAGAGTATACAACTGAAACCTACACCAAGCACGTACCCTCTTCCACCCATCCCACAGCAGTGTAAGCAAAGCAGCTGGCCTTTAGACACCCATTAACCTGATTAGCTCAATAAAGGCAAAGAAACAGTCAATAGTTTGATGGGGGCACCTTTTCCAAGTTTTTAACATGGAAAGCTGTTCAATATAATACATTCCAGAATTTACCATAATAGGCAACTTATAATCAGGCTTGTACTTAAGAACAGGCTGAAAACACTTACTACTGAGTGGACAAATCAGAGAGTCCTGAACCAATCAATCAATCCATCAGTTAAGGCTAAGGCTGGCAGAAGTCAGGTAACTGACAGTGAAATTACTCCAGTCAACAATATTTTCTTCCTTTCCCTCTTCCCCAGGGGCTCAGCTGAACTAGAATTTAATTTCAAGATTGAACAACATCTAGCTTTAGATTCAGAAACCTAAAGCTAAGTGTAGACACCTGTGCTGTGAGCTGGGTGTTTAATACAGTTATAAAAGCAGTTAACCGATACAGTCAATGGATTCTGCAGAGCAATTCTATTCGATGTAAAGCAGACACCTCCAGTTGGTCAGCTAAACTGCCCTCTAGATGCCACTGAATTTATTGGAAGATCAATGCTGATTATAATGGGAGCACAGACATACATGCGTTGGTGTCTGTATGCTGACCTGAATCCCACATGCTCCTTTTCTCTCTCTGAAAAGGAAAGCCAACACATCACCGCTAATACCCAGTGCCGCCAGCAAGCAGGTAGTTCACTCAGAGATCTTTAGTTGCTGCCACCACTCTGACTGGAATTCAGACAATTTTTGAACGGAACACAGGGTCAAATATACAATTCAAACAATCTTTAAAAATAATTTAAGACACACCTGTACATAATGCCCAGTGTAGACTCCCGGTGTTTTATCAAACTCACTCTACCATCATTGCCCCGTTTGTGCTGGTTGGATACACTGCAGATTTGTACAACAACTTCCCAAAGGTCTTTAGCTGTCCGTCTACTTTCTTTGGGACCTGGAAGTTCTTTGCATGTAGCAGCCAGCAACTGTCCCAGCTACGCAACGCAAGAGAAAAAAAAATACAGTAACTACAGCTTCTCTGAATATTGACTACAGCAAAGGAATTACTGGCATTTAAGATGGCTAAGCAAGTGATTTTAAGTTACAAACTACAAAGCAATGTGACTAAACTTTGCAGCAGAGGACACTGATGAAGAACCTGGAAAACAGGAATTAAACAGAGGATTTTTCTCTTTGTTAGTTTCCTTAGGGTACATTCATTACTGCAGGCTTCAGAAAACAAGCTTTGCACTCTACTTTATTGCATAAAACCTAAAAACCATATGATAAAGTTTTACAAGGACTGGCTCCCTAGAACTCCCTCAACTTTCATATAATAATTAATCTGAACTGAAACTGGCACCCTCTGCTATATAGAAAAAGCTTAACCTCAAAGTGGAAATTAGGAAATACCACAGGTAAGCAGGGCAGGCCAAAAAATGAATCTGCCCTGTAATGTGATCTATATTCAGCTTCATTGCCTGACTCTGAAGTAGAAACATTGCTTTAAAACCATTCTGAAAGTAAAGTTTAAAAAAAAAAAAAAAGGCAGTGCTTGAATGTCTCCAGAAATTCAACACTGCTGTTGGGTTCAAAAATGGAATCATTACAGTGCATTTGGAAAACAAGTGTCTTAGGAACAGAAAAACCGCCAGACATGAAGCCCGAGATCTGTACGCTGCTCATACATCCTACATGAATCCAGGCTGAGTTCCAGCTGAGAGGAAAGTCCTTTATGAAAGTGCTACAGGGTTTCAATCAGCTTATGGATCATAGCCACACATGCCTGATGCTTGTGGAACTAACCTTAGCTGGCAGCCAACAAGGGCTAAGATGCAGTTTGTTTCATCTGTTCTTGCATCACAGTCTCCATGTCTTTTGTCAACCATCAAATACATTTATTGCTTAGCCCGGCTGTCTTCTATACCAGACTTAATTCATTACAGTCACAAAACCCAACAGTCTTGAGACAGAAGGGTATGTGCTTTTAAAAGTACAAAAGACTTCAACAGGAAACAGTCAATTACAGCCTGACAAGGCTTTGAGACTGAGCACTCATTACCTTCACATAAGGATTAGTTTGAACCAGAGGTAATGGAACTTGCATGGTCAAATACTCATTCTCACGCCAGTTTAACAGGAAGGCAACACATTCTTCAGCTATAACTTGTCGAAGAGGAATATCTAGAAGAAAGTAAGTTCTTAGCTTAACTTTCTCTTTTTTTTTAAGAAAACACAGCATTATATGAAAACAAGCAAAACACGTTCCCTCTAATTACCCATATTCCATATCTATCACAGAAAAATACGATGCTTAGCCCTACAAGAGACTTCACCTCTGAAAATTAGGAGCAACAGCAGCTTCCTCCAACCACAACAGTACTATGTTACTCCCTCAGTGCGAAACCATGTGGACTGTTTTAACAACTAGCAAAACATTTCAGGTAAAAATACAGACATGTTCATCCTGTTCAAGTCCTTTAAATGGCACTAAACAGAAACTGTCAGTGTTTAGCAATAGGTAGGCATCATGATGTTGCTGTTCTCATTTCCAGCTTCTAAAAACTAACCAAGCTGCTAAAGACTCTCTAAAACCAGTGTCAAACTTCACTACTGTTTTTCCAACTATACACCTAAATGGTAGATCTACAATGCAAAGCTGTTTGGTTTTTTTTTTCCCCCCCTTTTTCTCAAGCTTTGTGCTTTACTGCGTCCCAGGGAAGACAGCAATGTACTTACCAGGTACTCTCATTTCCAAATATCCTCGGACTCTGCTTATAAGATCAGAAGGAGGACGTTCTCCAGAAACACCAGCTCCAGCTTCATGAGTGTAGATGTCCAAAAGTAGCATTTCATTCAGCATGACTTGACGGAGTTTTGGAGAGAACTCTGTCACGAGCTCCAAGCAAGCTGCAAAAAGCTGTTTTGCATGGACAAAATCCTGCAATAAAGAGGTTCCTGCAATTAATGGTTCCTAATGCATTCATGAGGGAAAAGACTAAGAGTTAAAGTGCTGTTCAGCTCTATCCTGGCCGAACCAGCCTTTGCATCCATTATTGTTAGTGTTGCTCAAGCAGCTCACAATTAATATTTACATTTTTGAGTCTTTTGGACTTGCTATTAAATTTAACAGTTCCACATTTTTCAAACAAAACAAGAAGTTTAAGCAAAAACATACCAGAAGTAACTACTGGTATATTAGGTTCAGTAGTTTAGCAAACTACAGTATTGTCAATTACAAGGCAAATAAAACGGCATTCCAATAAATTCCTTATGTAAACGTTAGCCAAAAGAACAGCACTTCATATCAGTAAGTCAAATCACCTCTGGCTTTAGACACACAGTCAAAACATCACATGAATGAAATTATCCCTAGGCCCAGCCCACTGGAAAGCCATTATCCTTGTTCTACTGGTGGAACTTTGTAACACAGAAACATATAACCATTATATGACACACAGAGCTTGTTACTACATCTCCCTCACCTCCCAATTTTTCAATTCTTTTTCTCAAAAAGGGCTTTCCATATTTTCAGTGCTGTTAAAATTCAATTGTCCAAACTAACTCACCAGTAACTTCAGATGGCTTGCTCACCTTAATTGCACAGCAGTGTAATCCCTTCGCCATAAGTATGTAGACCAAATCTCTAGTCAGATTGTCTTTGATTCCTAAAATAACATTGCCGTAAACATTTGGTACTTCCCACTGGGAGAGAAATACATAGGACATTTGCACAGAAACAGGTTTTAGAATTCACATCACCGCTTCAAACATTAAAAACAAAACTCAAATATTGAAAATAATTGACATCTAAGTGCCAACTCTTTCATTTTTACATCTAATCAGACGTAATGTATTGCTCATATAGAAGTACAATAAAAATGGTTAGCTACCCTACTTCGTTCATACTCTGAATATGCAGTAATCAGGAGGGAAAAAACACATAAATGAAGACTCGAAATCCTTACTTCACTAAAAAAAAAAATCTCTTCTCTCCTGCTCCCAGCTTTTAATGATAGGAATTTAAACTAAAATAATATTGTTAACTAGTCAGAACACTGAAAGCAAAAGCTACAGAAATTTCTGTTCTCCCAAGGAAAGCCAGTGATTCCTTAAAACAACTGTTATACATTTTGTTGTAATACTTCTCATAGAGAATGTGAGTTTAGATATGTATCATCATTCTTATTAAGCCACCATTATGCAGAGAGAGGGGGGGAAAAAAAGTCACATTAAGGATTTATGACAAAATGTTTACTGTTCATTGCAGTACAATACTTAACCAGTCCTTGAATTACACTCTCCCATGACCACATGAAATAAATTACCTTATTTGAAATTGTCCAGAATTGCCGTTCTGAAGTCATACCATGCAACTCAATTAAGATCTGGCGAATCCTCCAAGGATCTACTGACAATATGAGCTGATGTTCAAGTTGGCCAATATTGACACTTGCTGAAGCTAGAAGAAGAGCGTTCCTTGTTAACGTAGATGCTTACATTTCTTTAGTATGTACCATTTTAAACGTAACACAGTAAGAACAGCAGAAACATCAATGCTTTTGTAGGCCCTGTATATCCTTTTGTGCCCTTCCACAAACACCTTCCCAGCTCCCCTGACCTAAAGGGCTGCTTGCAATGCCCCCTTTTCTCATACCAGCAGCTCTGAGTATTCCCTTATTCTTGCTACAGTGAAGCAATAGGTTTGAGATCTGCACAAAAAAAAAGTGTTCCTATACTGCCTTAGTGAAAACATGCATTTTTCACAACTGGCTTAAGTCAATGCAAAGCTGTATTAGAGCTGAAAAGGCAAGTTCTTTCCAGCTCCAGTCACCATCTGGCACCTCTTCTGTTAGCTTTGACTTGTGCAGTTGCACAGCCAGCCAACTATATCCGGGAAATGAACTGGCCGAAAAGATCTGGGTTACACTTTAGTAGGTTTAAAACTTCATCCAGATGGTACTCCTGGTCCAGCTCACCACAGAGTCACACCAGCATTAGTGCTGGTGTAAGTCCAGAGGTGGGGTGCCCTTTCTGGGAACAGCTGCCACAGCCAGATTTGGTTCAAACCAACTGCCACACCTCTGTTCCACTTGGTCAGCCAGGACACATTCGTTTGAGCATATCTATTATACTCAGTTGAGATACAAGCAAAATACAAGCAAATAACAGCCACCTTCAAACAAGTAGGACATTCACCAACTAAAAATGGGAAGTATTGTCTCCAAAAATGTTCTCTCTAAATTTTTTCTGAGAACAGACCTGCACATAGTAACCTCAAGCATGGAAACAGGTAACTGCCTGCATAAAAGTTAATAGAAATGCTGTGAAAATCACCTGGGATATCATAAAAAGAAGTCACAGGTTTTGTGCACAGGTTGATTCGAGGAGATCTCTTCCGCATTTGATCAATGAGCAGCTTCCGTTCATCATCTTTCAGCAGTTTTATGAACAACTCATGAGATGAAATCATGAAGACAAGCTGAAGATCTTCCAAACCCAAACACAAGTTTCTAAACAAATAAAAAAGTTAATATATGAGCAGGAAGAAGCTGCTTATTTTTCCAGTTATAAGTTCTCAAAACATTTATTGAGCTGTATTATGTTGCTTACAAAGTTTAAGTTCATGTTATCTTAATACGGGTACATACTTGAGAAATGCTGCCATTTTTCTCTTCAAAGCTTCAGAAGCATTTTCCAAGTTTACTGATCTTGAACAAACCTGGGAAAGAAAGCAATAAATAATTAAGCAGCCTCTTAGAACTCTTGAAATAATTAGTTACCGTGTTACTGCCCAGTTTTCTGACTCACAATTAGTATCAGGCAGTAACCCTCTCTATCAAGGGAGGCAACAAAGTTATCTGATAAACACTGTAGCCATCACAGATGGATCAGAGTTTCTTTCAACCTGTACACAAGACAGGCAGTTTCAGACAACTGTTACCTTCCCTCAGACACAATTGGCATTCCTTTTTCCTATTCCTCTGATACTTAGGTGTGCTGATGCTGAGTGCCACAGTATCAGTCAGCCTCACAAGATCATTAAGTATGTAACAAAGCCCTTTTATATGAGTTTAAAAATGAACCAACATTTCTAAGTGCAAAAACATAAGACTCACTAGGACTAACAGTTTAAAAAAACCCCAAACAACCCACAGAACAGTAGTTGAAAGATATCTATAGTTGAATTTAATTGCCAGCTTGCAAGAAATAATTTTTTTTTGAGAAATATATTTAAGTCCTCATAGGAGCAGTTGATGGAACAGTTTTCACTTGCTCTGAAGTACAGAGTACTGCCAGTCAATTTTTGCCACATGCTTGAAGAGACAAGCAAAAGATAAGGCTCAAATTAAGCAAAGAAGGTATGAAAATAAGAGCAAAGCAACAAAAGGACTAAGTTTAATTTAAGCAGTAATAGTTTTCTAAAAAGCTTCACTGATGGCAACAGCTTAAGTCTCACACATACAGTAATTCAGGATCATTTCATGACATGCTAACTTTTACAACAAAGCTGGTAAGGGAAAGTGGTTCTCTTCAAGAGATTCTTCTTTTTGTGGAATCTGTCTCTGTCTTGGAGAATTTGTTTCTTTTTTCCTTGAAAACAAACATTCAACAATATGTCTGTATAATTTAATGATGTCAGAAATTGCAGCAATTTCAGAGCCCAGCTGAAGCAACAGGTCAGCATTGGCTCCTCCCCAACAGATGGAAACAGAACTATTAATTCAGATGCAAGACTGATCACACAGAGTGTTAATTGTACTAACTGCAAAGAAGTTCAATAAAGTTTGAGAAGTTACCTTGCAGAATATTTTTCTTTGCTTCAGAAATTTGAGCATTACTTGGAAACAGTAATAGTTATATGGGGAAAGAGATACCTCACTAAATACCATTTCCCCTTCTAATTTCACGTAACTTCTTACCTCAAGGAGGAAGTCTATTTTCTCTTTGCTGGGTTTCAGGAACAGTTGACAAAACTGAATATCAATTGTTCGACCCTGCAGTACATCGCACACTGTGTTGCACACGCAGACTTTGAAACAAACTTCATCCAGAGCATCATTCCTGCGTGAACACAAAACTGAAGATCACAGAGCTTCTCTGACAAACACAGAGTTGGTATCACAGCAAAGCTCCTGGTGCCAGATCCCAAGATGAGTTTTGGAGCACATGCTTCTGTCCAAGACTGCACTCTGAAAAACTTTATTCAGGATCTACTGAAGTTTACCCAGGACCTCATTTTTAAAAAAAAAAAATTCCCTCCCTGCCCACAGCTCTGTTTCACACACAAACTTCATTACTGTTTCAGCCTGAGCACCAACAGAACTCCAACAAGAGTTGTGTCAGTGAGACTGACACAAAGGTGCATCGCTTCTTGGCATTCATGCCCTGAGCATGGCCGACAGCCTGGAAGACTTCAGGAACATTTATGCATCTCAGAATACACAATCATTGGACAAAAATCAAAACAAGTAACCAGAACCTATGGCTTCCTTCTATTAATCCTTCACTGTGTGCCTCAACTAGACTGCAAAGTCATGCTCCTCCATCCTTCTCTGTCTAGTGCTCATCACTGAAGGTGCTCTGTATCAGCAACATCAGAGATGAAAACACCCCTACACAGTGCTAAGCTACAGCCTCTAAGATCCTCTTCTGAGAGGTGTTTACTGTACTCCTCTCTGGCTGAAGTGAAAGCTGAATTCAGTAACTACTGAGCTCTTACACAAAAGGCTGTCACCACTCCACCAATACTTTTTCCTCACATGTTCGTAAAACTGAGCCTCTCTCACTTCAACTGAAATACTTGTAGGCACCTTCCCTTCAGAGAAGAATTATCATCATGATTATATGGAGATGCTTTCCAGATAGCTCTGAGTCAAGTGCCTAAGCTCCACAGAAGGCTGATTTTTGGATGTGGTCATGTGCTCAGCATTTCTCAGTTGGGAGCCATCCACAAGCTGCCCTTGTAAATGCACCTAATTTTTTTCTTTTATAAATGTACCACACTAATCCTTCAGCCCTGGGCTAGTTCAGCAGTGCACAAGGCTCCTAGTCACAGATAACTACGCTGCCACTGTTCCCAATGAAGTACACATCTCCTACAATATTACTGCCTGGTATGGTTAGCCTGACCAGCTTTGACTTCTAAAGAGGCATTAACTTAGTTATAAATTTTATACATGTATATGCACATATATATTTGATCAGTTATGACTTCTACCACTTTACCGTTTTTTTTTTTTATTTATGTAAGTGTTCATACTCATTAAATTTTTCCCATATATGGCCACAGTGAGACACATCTCAACATAGCTCCTTAGTTGAAAGATGTAGTTTAGACTATCGCTAACAGAAATAAAGGCTGAAGTTTCCTGGATGTAAGTAACTTGTTGTTAGAAGATTTTGAATACTTTCCATGAAAAACATGAAACTCATGAAAATTGCTTTTCATTATCATTGAACAGATCATTACTTAATGTCTCACCCCTGTTGAGCTTTTTGGAAGAGTTCTCTCAGCACCGATTGCCTGAACTGAACAGGTAAACTGAGGGTTAGATTATCTTCAAGGAATATCTTCACTAAGTCCTGTAACACAAACACATTTGGAATAGTCAATGGATAATGCAAAAGATACAGATAAAGTAGTTTTTTATCTGGTAAAAATGATCAAACTAACAGAAGCAGCTTGCACCCATATGTAATACTAAAATTCATTAAACAACTAGAAAGGGACCAAAAAACAACAAAGTTCTCTAGCATCAGAGAATCAAAGGAAAAAAAAAACCACACCACCCAAAAAACCCCAAACTTGCACATCTCAGCAGCAACATTCCCTGAAACCCAAAGAATTAGATTCTATCTGAAAAGTCCATACATCAGCTAGTAGGAATTATTTACATTGTATAGAATCTAAGACATTTTAATCTAAGATGTATCAGATTGTATTATATTCCTATATATGTGTGTTCTAAACCAGTATGTTAATGGTTAACTGGAACACTTGAATTTATTATAATCCATATCTGTTCAGGTGGAATCACCCATATGGAATGATAAAAAACCCCTCAAATGTATCTGGGTTTATTTAAGCACCCTACCTGATAGTTGCCAGATTTCATACAGCTATGGATTTGACTATAAGGAGTTGCCTGTTGAGATGTATCATCAGCAGATGAGGTAAGAACTCCACAGGCTTGACAGTACCCAGCTAACCGTTCTTCATCGATGGTAAAATGAAGTGATGATGAACCATTCTGAAAAGTAAGAATTAATCAAATCTTAGTGGCCAAAATATTATGAAACTTAAGCTTAATTCAGAAACACAGAGACTCACAATTTCCCCAAGTAACAGCAAAACAACAAAAGAATGTGTGTGTAGACACTTTTTTTTTCCAATAGCATATTTTTACATGTGCTCTAATATAAACTAATATGTGCTCTTATATAAACAGCTCAGACCATGTTTTGCCTAAATAGAGTTTTGCAGTTTTGGGAATATAAATACGAAGCAAAATAAAAAAGGAAGCATACTTTAGCTGTAAATTAAAACGCTGTATTTTTTAAAAGGTCAGAACACAGAATCTGATGTCCAAGGGAAAGTTAGATAAAAAAAAAAATAAGTGCTATATGGTTACCTTCCTCAAAAACACATCACCACAATCAAAATACCACAATGGACACAGAATGTACTATTCAGTCGAGTTGCTATTTTTGCATTTCTTGCATCAATACAATTTGTGTAACAGAGTATTCATTACAAAATGTAGAACAAAGCAGCAATATATTGCAGCCAATTAATACAATTTCAAACATGGCACAATGTGAAAAAACAAAAATTGCTGTCAAAATCCCATGACGTTTCTTTAAAAACCATGCACACCATTAACAGTTATTAAATTGCTAAAGAAGGAAGCAATAATTTAGACAAGTTTTTTTTAGAAGAGTTGAACAGACAGGCTCATAAAACACTCATTACCTTTGCAATCAACTCCTTTGTTTTGAAAAACTTTTCTTTAGCATTTTCATGAACAGCTGCATTTGTAGATCCTTGTTGAAAATAGATTGCACCCAAATCATAGCAAACCTGCAAATAGCATTGATATAAAACACATTATCTTGGAAATTTATAGAACATTTTAACTCAAGGTTAAGTATTTCAGCTCAAACCTCAAACATACTTTAAGCTATTCCTAGCTTTATCTAATGTACTGACATACACTGCATACCTTTCCCCACATACTTCAATTGGTTCCCCTGATCTCAGTATGAGTAATTCTGCACAAGCATTACAAAATTACAGAATGATTTCCACATAATCGTTAAGAACAATGCAATAAGCTGTCCTTGCCATATAATGGTTTACTCCAGAGAAGCTGGGGGGTAAGAGGGAAAGCAACAATATTTATAGTGTTGGAAAAGGTTCCAATAATGTAAAAATGAAGTCAATAATATCTCATTGCATTAAAAAACACCACAGGAAATATTAATAGAAAAATACTGCAATTTATCTCAAAAATATTACTTAACACTTTGTCTAAAGAAATAGATACAAATTGAAAGGTTTAGTATAGAATGTGAGGTACCTGGCACTGTATCTCCTCTGCACTGATTTTCAGTCCAGCTGTGGAAC
Organism: Pelecanus crispus; assembly: GCF_030463565.1. Classification (NCBI taxonomy): domain Eukaryota; kingdom Metazoa; phylum Chordata; class Aves; order Pelecaniformes; family Pelecanidae; genus Pelecanus; species Pelecanus crispus. The sequence continues at coordinate 149,024,472 of NC_134644.1, read as the reverse complement.
TCTCTGTTTCTCCATTCACCATACCAGGCTCCATGGCTAATAAATCCAGAGTTCTTATAGTGTGGACATAAAGATCTTTGTTTAATTTAAGTGCTCCTTCTAGGACCAGGATGGAATCAGCAGCCTGCTCTTTCAACTGTAATAGTTCATATGCATTGAAAAAATTAACCTCTTGGTTTTGAATTTAGTTCTGTGTTTAAATTAACACTAGAAATGTAACAGTACAGTAAAAAAAAAGAAAAATTGTCCTTATACACCTGTCTTATTGCTATGTAGAATCTGCTCCTGTATTTCTTGTACCGTAAGAAATTTGTGACTTCTACTTCAGTTTCAGGTACTCAGAGAAACAGGATCAAACCCTTACTTCCACTTGGAACAAAATATTTTTCTCTGTTTCAGCTACACCTTTTTGTCCATTTTTGGAGCATGAAGTTATGCAACAGTCAGATTGTAAATTTTTGAATTATTATTTCACAGCTGAAACAAAACCAGCCTCTATGTGAACAGCAAGATTTTTTCAAAAATTTTGATAAATTGGTAAAACAGTTAAACATCATCCATGCTTGCCTATTTGAAAAAATATGAAAAAGTAAAAAATTGTAGAAAATGTATAATACAAACTCTTTAACTGATTCCAAGCAGTAGAAGAGTAGGAAAATGAGCTAGGCTACTTATGGAAGTAGAGGGTTTGCTCTTCCTCTTTCTTGCATCTCCGAGGGAAACACTTTAGGCACAACTAGCATTCTGTTGAAACCTACATACAGGAAACACTCAGCTACTAAATCCTTTAAAAAAAAAAAGTTTTAAGCGTTGAATTTTGCTGCCACATGATTTTGCAGCCTAGGCATGGTATGGTCTTAATTACTAATCACACACTGATTTTTGTAGAGGCTTGCTCAATTCATACAGCTCCAAGGATGGGCTGATGAAAGAATACTTCAGTCACACAAAACAAATTCCATACTACATGCAGTGCAGAGACAACACTGTCCAAAACGCACACAGTGAAACAGTAGCAAATACTAAAAGTGGCAAATATAATGTAAATGTACTGAATCCAACAAAACTGTGATGCGATTGTTTATTTCTTCTCCACTCATATTTACATGTAAACTCAAGCAAAAGTAAGAGGGGAAAAAAGTCTCACCACTTTCAAAATATTTTCAGTCAGTTCCTTTTCTTGCTGCATCTGGTTCATCCTGGAAAATACAGAAAAGAGGTCAAGATCTCAATTATAAAGCAAACCTGCATGTTATTTTACTTCATGTTCTAGACCGCAACAATTAATTCACAGTAAGTTTTACTTAATTACATTTTAAACATTGTTATGCAGGACCACTGACTGTTTTTATCTATCTGTATCTAAAATACAGAATTATATAATGAAAAGATGGTTTTGGATGAGAATGTGGTTCAATAAAATGGAAGTTACAAAGTTTCTGTTGCTTTTTTCTTTAAAAATCAGATTGTTAATATGAGCAAAACTATCATGAAGAAACCAGCTTCCACAGCCTCAAGTCTCTTGAAGCTTCACTATTTAATTCTTCTCAAGCATGTGTCAGGGGCAGTAGTGTGTTGATGTGTTTATGGAAAAATTACAAGTATTTTTGAATTATTTCCCAATATAGAATTTTTTCATTCAGGATCAGACTCTCATACATATAGGACAATACAAGTTTTATAGTAAAATGAGTAGTAGTAGTGGTATTTTTTAATCAACATACTTAACAGACTCTCTCATAGAATCATAGAATCATTTAGGTTGGAAAAGACCTTTAATATCATCCAGTCCAACCATCAACCTAACACTACCAAGTCCACCACTAAACCAATTAAGGGTAGAGTAGCATTTCCATGTTTCCTGGCTTGGTGGCTGGGTTATTTATAATGAAAGTAAAAACTAGGAATCATTGAGGTGGGAAAGAACCTCCAAGATCATCAACCCAACACCACCATGCCCACTAAACTGTGTCCCAAAGAGCCACGCCTACTCGTTTTTTGAACACTTCCAGGGATGGGGACTCCACCACCTCTCTGGGCAGCCTGTTCCAATGCTTGACTACCCTTTCTGTGAAGAAATTTTTCCTAATATCTAATCTAAACCTCCCCTGGCACAGCTTGAGCCCATTTCCTCTCGTCCTATCGCTAACTACTTGGGAGAAGAGACCAACACCCACCTCACTACAACCTCCTTTCCTCTCAAACAAGTATGGCCTAGTGCTAAGAGTATAAAATTAACATAAAACATATGAAAAGTACCACTGAGATACTCCCAACTTTGTCGGAGAAATTGATAACATAAAAGTCAATTCCAAGGACAGGTTGTAACTAAAGCCACACAACTTCTAGAATGCAAAATGAATACCAAATTTAAATTACAATTTATTGCCTAATGAAGCAAATGAAAATACTTCATTATTTCTCAGGTTATCATACATAATGTGGTGAATTGCTACAATAAAACAACTGTATTAAGCAAGATACTGTAAGTTAAAACAGGATGCAAGAAATGTACCATGTTTAAACTAGAGAATAAGCATTCTGCCTCAGCAAATTGCCATCTCCCCTTCTCCCATGATTTTTCATGCCTCTGCGAAGGCACAAAGATAATAACATACTAAAAGAGTGGAACAACAGACAAGTACATATATGTATTGAGCATGTCTGACAGGAAAATAAGAATATACTTGAAATAAATGAAAGTTTTCCATGCTATAATAGCCATTTTAAGCAACTGTATGTTATTAAGATGATTTAATCCAATTAGAAATTAAATTTCTGATTACAAAATACAAACTCCAAATGAATTATACCTGTAACTTACACATTTAGCTGAGGTGGACCAGGTTTCACTTGCTTTACAGGAAAACTACTTTGAACGATGGTCCTTATGGCCCTACATAGGGAAGGAAATTAAGCAAAGAATGGTATTAGCCTCAGAAATATAATAAACAGATTACACGCCTCTTGAGAACATCAGTTTATCATTTCAGATACATTATACCATTAGAATACATCCTCTACTCAAGAGCACATCTAGTATTTAAGAAATGGTCTTATGTCCATAAAAAGCTAAAAGAGAACAAGATTTTTATCTTTATAAGGTGACAGTTGAAACCACTACCTTGATTATTTTTTTAGGGAATAAAACCAGCAGTAGAATAGCTTTTCAGACTCAGCTCCTCACTATAACCTACCTACAGATCACAAAATTATTATTACTTTGAGATTCTTCCTTCTTCTATGTACAAGTATATAGATAGAAGAAAACATTGTTTTGTTCTATCATGATTTTAAGACTACTGCCTTAAAGTAGTTTACCATCTGTTGTAGAGTAGTATTGCCATTGCAGTGGTTGGGGGTAAGCTGGACAGGTCTACATCCACATGTTTAGTTCCTGGGGGAACTTTGCTGATACACAGAAGTTCATTCAGTAGCATGTTCAGTACAGGAACAGACAAGCTATTACAAAAAAACAAAAGAGAATCAGGTACTTCATACAGTAATCTTACCTCTGTAATGTTTAAATAATATATACTACTATTCAGTACTATATTATTACTTAATGTCCCATAAAAGTAAGGGTAGTATGTTTATTTAGCATAATGAAATGTTCTGTATCAGATGGCATTCTAGATCAGGTATGTAAAGCAGTTACCAGTATTAGCAGCATAAGTTAAGCCAAAGTAGAAGGTTGCCCTGACAGCTGAACTACCACTATGCACCACTACATTAGTCCACACAGACACATGCCCAGAATAATCCAATCACCTATAACAGCAGGTCCCAACTAATAAGAAATTATTTTCAAAGTATTCCCAGATCATACGTCCAGAAGGTAAACAATCACATTTCCATTGCAAATGGAATTTCACTCATGTAAAGGGAGCATTTCTCTGTGCTGTTATGGCTCATCTCCCCTTCTCCAGCATCCACTAGCAAACAGTGAAGTTAAGACTAGGAACTGGAATAGAACACTGTAGAGCACTGTAAGCTGTATTATGTAAAATATACATTAGCTGGGACAGAACCTTCCTTGATAAAATGAGAAGGCATGCAGGCTGGACTGCATCATTCCAAGCTTTTGAGGTGTAATTTAACACAACTGAAACACCAATTTAGACATTATTTGAAATTAGAAGTGATCAGCTCCTGCCAAAGCACCTTTGATCCTGTGAAAAATTTGCATTCTTTGCAACAGCACTGAAAATCACCAGTGAAACTACACTTTTAGCAACTAAAGCCAGAATTCCTGTTTAACAAATTTTAGGTCTTGTGTAATATCAGCCTCCAGGTCTGTTATCAAGCTGTCATTTTAAACTAACAAATGCTGTTTTTACTATGTGAGGTCCAGGAATCTTGTTTTCATTGGCCAGAGTAGAACATCATTCAGTTGTTTATAACAGCAGAAGTTTTAGAAGAAAGCTGGGCTCAAGCTGTTGTTTTATTCCTTTTTAACTACCATGACTGAACCTTTGCATATAATCAGTTAAAAACCAAAAGCATGTTTCTTAATTAAGAATAATCTTAGGCTTCACGAGCTAACAGAACAAGAACTCTAACTACTATACAGAGGTGCTAAATTAGTAGTTGAAATTACTTCAGACTGGTTCTCAAAAAAACCCACCACAGATGGACAAAACAATCCTATCAACCCAGAATCAGCCCAATAGTGTCATACAGTAGGGCTGATTTTTGAATCAGGATTATACCTGCATTTTTGTACGTAAAGGTACTAACTGACAGAAAATACAGCATGAATAAATGTCAGTATAACTTTCTCCTGCAAGAAGGGAAGCAGCCATAAAAAAAAAAGAAAAAAAAAGTCCTCTTGTACACATTCACATACATCTGCTTTCAAAGCTGAAGTATATATAAAAAAACCCCTGCTGTATACCAGATACTTTTGTCCATACAGTATTTTCACAACCACAATAAAGATTTCTGTTCATTTCTCTGTAGTTGTGCAGTATCTTGCAAAGGTACTTTGGCAAGTGGTAATCCTGCCTCTCAACACTTCACTAAGGCAGATAAATATGACATAGCTTAATGGATAACAAAAATATTATTTGGGGAGAACAAAAAAACCTCAAACCCCACCAAGCTTCATAGGTAAAAATCAAGATGATCTCATTCCAAGCCCTTTTGCTGCTCTTTATAGCACATTATAAAACAACAAAAAAATTATAATACAAATGAGCAACACAAGTAAAAGTATATAGGAAGAAACAAGCCCTACCAGTAATTTGAAGGAATATTGTTTTTTCAACATACTTCTGAAATTAAAAAAATTTCTATGTAACATTGTAAAGACCATATGCTTTTCAGAGCAACTCAAGAAAAATAAGACAATATAACATGATTTTTTTTTTTTAAACAAAATAAACTTTAACACACTCAGAGTCAGTGTAACTTCTATCTAATGAAGAACTTTCTTCTTCCAAGGTGTCTGCAAGCCAAATGTTTTAATGTCTTTATCAGTGATCTGGACGAGGGGATTGAGTGCACCCTCAGTAAGTTTGCAGATGACACCAAGTTGGGCAGGAGTGCTGATCAGCTTGAGGGAAGGAAGGCTTTACAGAGGGGTCTGCACAGGCTGGATTGACGGGCTGAGGCCAATTGTATGAGGTTCAACAAGGCTCAGTCCTGGGTTCTGCACTTGGGTTACAACTCCATGCAACACTACGGGCTTGGGGAAGAGTGGCTGGAAAGCTGCCTGGTAGAAAAAGACCTGGGGGTCCTGGTTGACAGCCAGCTAAATATGAGCCAGCAGTGTGCCCAAGTGGCCAAGAACATCCTGGCTTGTATCCGAAACAGCATGGCCACCAGGACCAGGGAATCGATTGTCCCCCTGTACTCAGCACTGATGAGGCCGCACCTGGAATACTGTGTCCAGTTTTGGGCCCCTCACTACAAGAAAGACATTGAGGTGCTGGAGGGTGTCCAGAGAAGGGCAACAGAGCTGGTGAAGGGTCTAGAGCACAAGTCTTACGAGGAGCAGCTGAGGGAACTGGCGCTGTTTAGCCTGGAGAAAAGGAGGCTCAAGGGAAACCTTATTGTTCTCTACAACTACCTGAAAGGAGGTCGTAGCAAGAGGGGCATGGGTCTCTTCTCCCAAGTAACTAGGGATGGGACAAGAGGAAATGGCCTCAAGTTGCACCGGGGGAGGTTTAGTTCAGATATTAGGAAAAATTTATTCACCAAAAGGGTTGTCAAGCATTGGAACAGGCTGCCCAGGCAAGTGGTTGAGTCCCCACCCCTGGAGGTATTTAAAAGATGTGTAGATGTGGTGCTTAGGGACATGGTTTAGTGGTGGACTTGGCAGTGTTAGGTTAATGGTTAGACTCAATGAGCTTAAGGGCCTTTTCCAACCTAAACGATTCTATGCAAGTTACAACTGGGGCAAGTATTGCCCCACTAAGATTTTACACTTCTGAAGTGCAGCTCCCTAACGTGCTTAGCATTGCCAGAGTAAAGTAGTTCTCAACTGTTCTGCCTCATCAGACCATTCAGCAGCTGAAATTATTTGAGTTAAAAAAAATTCAAACAAAAAATGCAAAGGTGGATTTTGCCCATTTCAACCAGTCAGTTCAGTGATCTACTTTGCAGATATATGGAGTGCTTTACATCAGCAAAACTGAGGAAAGACCTCCAACTTCAAGCATGTCAGGATGGCGAAACTTAAGCTAGTTTTGTCACTGAAGAAAATGTAACCTAAAATTCATCTCTATACAGTTTAGATGTGAACATCTTAATGCCCAAGACCCACTATTCTTCCTCTCTAAGTTATAAACAGTATTGATTTGCTCACAGACACTGCCTTTATCAAAACCCTTTTCTAATTCACAGAACTGAAATCAAGTTCTATTTCATGTCACGCCCAAGACTTCTTAATGTAGGGAAGATACTGTCAGAAAAGGAAGGAAGACAGATTTCCATTTGTTAAAATAAAGATCTCAAGCCACTTTGATTTAGTAATTTCAGCTTGAAGATGTACAGACTATACCTCTTCTCTAATACATCCAAATCCCACTTCAGATGAGCAGCAACTTTAAGAGCAAGAAGTTTTAAAATTCGGTTTCTTTTGTTATCAGGTGGTGGCTGGACTTGGTTCTGTTCATTCACTGATGGTTTCGAAGCTTGTTCCAAGAACTGGACAATCAGCTGTACAGGTGGTGGATCTGCAAAAAACACAGCCACTCTTCAAATTCTTTGTAAGCCCAGAAATTAATTTCTTGTTGCAGGTATGAATAGGGATCTTATCTCCCTGTCATTTATACAGCTGACATTGTCACCTGGAGATTCTAATCCCAAAGGGTATCTTGCTTATGCTGACTCAAATCAGACTATTAACATACCTTTGTTTAACCTTCAAGTTTACTTGACCATGGTAACCACACTCTCATACTTTTACTTATTTTCATTATTTTGTATTAATTATGTTTCAGTACTCGTATCTACAGAAAATAAGTGTTGCCTATTGAAATCACAAGTTAGCTGTTGTAAAAATATATACCTACTTGTATTTCCCCTCTGTATTTTAAAATATATTTCCAGGCAACTGCTGGCACTTCTGAATACATTTAGAAGATACTTTTGGACTGATTTTCTGATTTAAAAAAAAAAAAAAAGCACCCAAATCTCTCCCTTACAATAAGACAGTGTCTCCAGTACCTTTGAGCTGTTTTGGAAAACTGAAGCCAAATCATAACTATTATATTCTCACTGAACTCTGTGAAACATAAAACTAGTAATAATCATTATTTTTAACTGCAAAATAGCAGTGTAAGATGTAAGCATAAAGATATAGCCTGACTATGCTTAAATTTACTTTTTGTAGAGGCGGCACTGTCCCAGGTTTTCCTGTTTCGTCCACCTGCTTATAGAATTCAGGTACTGAAAGAGACGATTCCCACTTACGATCCTCAAAAGATCAGCTATTTTCAAATATGGCTACTTTCTTATAATACATCAGACTAAGTTTCTATTCATTGCAGGTCTAAGCAGACAGAGCAATTTCAACACTAAACCTTTAGGAGGGCTCTAGTTCCTGATGCTAGCAAGACTTAATGGGAGAAAACCAGCCGCAAACTGTAATGATTTTTACAAACAGCACTTTAACACTGTAAAAATAAGTAACCGGTAGTATTTCCACAAACAAAATTCACGTATGTGAAAGCAAAAGCGATCTACCACACAGGAAAGATGGAGAAATGAAGTTATTAAATAGGAAAGTTAGCGTAAAACAAGAAAAATACATTCTTCTTTGGGCTAACTACCGCTGCCCAGCCGTGGCTGCCCGCCCACCGGGCCGGACGCCCCTGTCCCGCCCCGGCACCCTGCCTTGCCCACCCCCGGAGCCGCCAGCGCCGCAGCGCGCAGGCCCCCGGGCCGCAGACCCCTCCGCACCGCCACCCTTCCACCTCGCACCCCTCCGGCGGCCCCGCCGCGCCCAGGCCTACACTCCGGGCGGGGCCTTTTCGCCACCGCGTTACCAGCGCCGGGGCGAAGCCAGAGGCGAGGGAGGGAGCGAGGGAGAGACGAAGGAGGGAGGGAGGGAGGCGGCGCCCGTGCCCGGCTGGCAGCGCCAGCAGCAGGCCCCGGGAAGGCGGAGGCAGCGGCCGAGCCGCAGGCCGCAGCGGCGAGGGAAGGGGCCCGCAGGGAGAGGAGCCAGCGTTTCCTCCCCGGGGCCCGCGGGGAGGCGCGGAGCGACGCCATGCCGCGCCCAAAGCCGAGGGGGGGAGGCGGCCGCCAGCAGAGCAGGGCCGCGCCGCACGCACCGGGAGAGGGCTTCTGCAGGTGCTGCTCCAGCAGCGCCTCCTCCAGCAGGAACTCGAACCAGGAGGTCTGCGGCGGCGTGCAAGGCCGGCTGGAGGTGGCGGCTTCCCGGTCCGCCGCTTCCGCGCTCATCGCTGCCGCCTGCCCCGAGGGCACCCCCGCGAGCGGCCGCGGCCGCGCAAGTCGCGCCCTGCCCCGTAAGAGGCGGCAACAAGATGGCCGCCGGCCACCGCCCCCTCGCACAGCCGGGGGCGGGGCTACGGGAGGCTCCGCCCCTCGGCGCGGAGCCGCGGGCGACGGGGCGGTGCTGCGGCTGAGGCCCCGCCCACCGCGGCGGGGGGGGCGGGGCGGGGCTCTGGGCTGCCAGTCGCCCTCGCAGCCGCGGCGAGCGGGCTCCTAAATCCGCTCTTGCCTCACCTTTCCCTCCCTCCCTGCCGCTGCTTAAGTCAGTAAATTCATTTTTTCGTTTGCGGTGACCAGCAGTTACCTAGAGAAGAGGGCAAGAAGGGAGTGCTCAGAGCTGGGCCCTTCCAGTGGTCAGAGCTTAGGGCAAAATGGCTGACCCCCCGTGCTCCTGCCCGGGCACTCCTTGACGCCCTGTGAGAAGACAACGAAATTAAGACCCCGGTCCATGAACAAGGGCAGATTCAAGTGAAGTGGCAGAAGCCGCTGCTTTAGTGGGCATGGTGGTGTTGGCTTGGTGGTCGGACTGATGATCTTAAGAGATCCTTTCCAACTTAATGATTCCTCGTTTTTACTTTCATTAAAAAATAATTCAGCCGCCAAGCCAGGAAACATGAAATTGCTACTCCGCCCTTAACTGGTTTAGTGGTGGACTGGGTAATGTTAGGTTAATGGTTGGACTGGATGATCTTAAAGGTCTTTTCCAACCTAAACGATTCCACGATTCTATGATTCTATTCTAAGCAGCTACACCTTTTCAGCAGCAGCTTCCACCGCCGTCGAGATGCCCACATTTACACAGCCCGTGTCTGTCTGTGCCAGTCTCTAAGCCGCAGCCAGCCAGGAGCTGGTTCTCCAGCTCTGCAGATACACCTACCTCTTCCTGTCAGTGTCTGGGGGAGAAGCAGGATGACTAGTAGAAGCTTTTAACTATTTCAGTCATCTGGCTGAATTTTTCAAATATTTTACCAAGAAAAGAGTTCACAAAGGCTGCACAGCAAGTTTTCAGGGTAGATATATGAGGCAAATCTCTTTTGCCCCAGTCGTTGCCTTAAGTGACTGGGCTGTTCTTCCTTTCCTACAGGGCTGCTACTCATCTGCTCAACAGCCACAACATCCGCAGCAAGCGGAACGGGATACTGCATCAAACGAGTGCCCAGAATAGCCCTTTCTCAGTCTCAGTCCACTTAACTAGCTAGCCAGACAGTGACCTGCCAGCCATAAACATTCACTGTTTGGCTGTAAGTGACCCAAGGAGACAGCAGAACTTCCCTCTTTCTCATCTTCCACGAGGACAGTAGTCCTTTACATGTCCTGACTACAATGCAATTTGTTGTCTTCTGTCGTGCGTGTTATTTTGTGTCCTCAGCTGAAGGAAAAAAATTACTGCTTCAACTTTCCTGAGTTATTTTTTAATGCATCCATATATAAAATGTTCCGTTTCAGAATGTGAATTACAATATAATCCTCTGGGAGATCATAGTTAGCCTGTCAGCACTATTTGTAGTACATTGTTCCAATTAGTCTCTTCTGGAATAGACAGCTTACCAATAATCATGCTAAGCTTTACTTGATACCAAATTCAGAAGAGGCAACTTAACAAAGAGCAATTAAAAATGTATATGCACTTCATGAAACTGTTCTAAGGGTTCAAGACTCGGAACAATCGCCGTATTGAAGTTCTGGGCCTCAGCAGTTTTCATTTGCAGCAACAACATATGTAATATCCATGGATCTAAGAGATTTTGTAGTTTCTTACAAGACCATACATCTTTAGAAAGGAGAAAAAATTTACATTAAGCAAGATGCGGCTGTATGTTAATATAGCTACAATATTTATTTATGACTTTGTAGGAACAATCAATGCCCAGCCGTATGAGCCTTTGGCATGAAGGAGTGGCTCATACTGACTCCTTGCTCTAAGTCTCTCTAATAAATATTGCTATTTTAGTATCATTGATATAAATAATTTTATGGAATGAATGCAGATTGTTTTATTCAGTTCACATGGTGTTTTTGTTCAATCAATTTTCAGTGTAAATTATACTTGTTCTAATAGTATAAAAATCTTCCTTCTAGGTACAAAACTAATTTACATTTGCATTTTTTATGCCAAGTAAAATGATGAATAGTGATGAAAGATCTAATTTTAAAACAATATTTATAAATCAAAGAAAGTGTCAAGACTTCAATAAAAACCAAATGTTGAGTATCATGTTGTACTGATAATTAAAAAAACACTGAGTAGAAAACAAACAAACCTTAGCACTTCAGAGCTTTCAAGCACACTGTAAGCACCTATTAACATTCACACATCACCCCAGGCATTGGTAGTTGCCCCTATTTCAGACAGGTAAGAAAGAGAGAAAGGGAAACAACGTGGTCACAGAGGTGAGTATTCAAGGCAATGTTAGATTTCAGAAGCTCCTGACTCCCTTTCCATGCTCAAACCACAGTTCTGTTTTGGGGGGGTGGGAGTAGGAGGAGGCAAAGGAGAACAGGGTAGATTTCCCAAGCTTTCTGTTTTGAGGAACCCAATTTTTACAATGACTCTCCCAAGGGAAAGAGTTTGGTTCCAACTTTTGCCTGGATTCCCTTCTAGTTTCTCTTCACACCTGCTATCAGCTCTTCTGTTTTCCAGCTGCAGACTTTGAAGAAAGGTTCCATGTGGAGAGCAAAGTTGGAAATAAAAGCTTACTGAATATAAACTTTTCCCAAGTCTGACAACTGCTTTTAAGAGTGTAAATTGTTATGTCAGCAACGTGCTATTAACAGCTAGGATCCTTCCACTATTTCCCCCTTTTTACAGGTAATTAAAAAAGGGTCAGACAGATAAGCTTCACAGGTTTGGCCAGCCTGTGAGTGAGTGAGATGGCGCGTGTGATGTCAGGGCAGATTACAGTTTAGGAGGTTAAGACAAAAGCTGACAAGAAAAACAGAAATTTAAAATGTTTTATATTTAACATTTGTAATAATTATTTTACAGTCTAAAATGAATGCAATTTAAAAAAAAAATGTCCTACCCATTGCTACCCACCTGATAGTAATCATATTAATACCAGGGAGAAAATAATTCAAGTTCTTGCATCCAGGACAATCCTAGTACTGGAACAGGTTGCCCAGAGAGGTGGTAGATGCCCCATCCCTGAAAACATTCAAGGTCAGGTTGGACAGGGCTCTGTGCAACCTGATCTAGTTGAAGATGTCCCCACTCATTGCAGGGGGGTTGGACTAGATGACCTTTAATGGTGCCTTCCAACCCAAACTATTCTATGATTCTATAGTAAGTTACTGTGGTCTACACAAATAAAAAGGGATATTATAATGCTATTCTGTACAAATCCTACATTCCAAAGTTTTCAAGAAAAATCATGCTTTAAAAGTCTTTGCACTTCTACCATTAAATAACTGCACAGTGCATATAAAAAGACTGTTTGGATTATCACTTCTGGGAAAAGTGAATATATCATACCACTGTAACTAAAAACTTGCATCAAGTAGGTTCCTTGATGTACCTTATATATAGAAAAGGGCATTTTGAAAAGTAGTGTCCACATGTCATGGCAATGTTTCAAGTTCCTTTAACTCTAGTTACAAATGTTCGTTTGAGACCTTATAGAGTTCTTTAAGCTTGTCAAACTTTGACCCCCACTCTTGGAGGCAATCATAACTTAGATCTTCATCACCACTAATGGAGTCTAAGGAACTAAGACTCCCTGCTAGAGAGCATTGCCCTTCTAAGCAGTAAAAATGAATAGTGTCAGCTGGAAAACTCTGTAGATTGTTGTCTGCATCCCAGATGATTTGAGAAACATATTCTTTGAAGTCTGGGACACTGGTAACAGCTGATGTTGATTGTTTCTGATGTGCACTTTTTGGGAGTGAGTCTCTTTTTGGGTCAGTGGGTGTCCTGGAGTGTGGAGCATCTGCCCTCAAGGAGAAGTGGGAAATGGTATGGAGAGGTTTCTTCAGTTCATCTATATTGTAAGCATTCTGGAAAAAAAAGAATGCAAATATCAGAGAGAAACAACACAATAGGAAACAGGTTCCAAAAAATGTTTTAAAACTCAATGCAACACAAAACTAGATTCTGTGAGTTCTCTACAAACTGAAGAAAAGAGGGGGCCTAGTTCAGAGGGATAAGTTCAGATCATACCAAATCCCTTTGTGTAATGACAGTCTTCAGCTAAAGCAAGACTGCTGTGTCCAGAGCAGCCCCCTCAAAGGTGCCACAGATGACCAGCATCATGAAAGGTACAGGTTGGACTGGAATAGATGCCTCCCACTCAAGACTACTTCAGGTTAAAAAAAAAAAAAAGCCAATTGGATAAGGACAATAAGTTAAATAAAAGGTCGGGGAAAGGAAGGTGAGGAGAGGTTGGATTTGCAAAGACTGGACTGAAGTTGCATCATACCTGGTCATGTTCTCCACCTCCTTCTTCATTATAATTGAAGACATTTTCTCTAACATCCTCCCAGCTTTCACGCTCTTCAGGAATGTGGTAAATTCCTCCTTTCCGAAACCCTGAGCTTCCCCACTGACTCCACACCGTGTAGGAGACCAAGAGTGCTAGAAGAAATAAAGACATGCATTTGTTATATGACATATATACAACAAAGTATGATACATGATAAACAAGTAGCTACATGACTCCTGAGATATTAAATCAACTCTTAATTTGACAACCAAATTCCCAGGTAAGAGATGCGTAATTGCTAACATATAAACAACTTATATTCAGGAATGTAAAGAATCATCTATGTATATTACATCATAAACTTCATTAACAGGGTATTTTACTTACCTAAAGGAATCCATTTAAATAGAAGGCATTTTGGCCAATCTCTGGCCTTTCACCAATCCTGAGTAAATAAGATACCCAAAGTAAGCAAAACACTGTTTTAATGAAGGTTACAAGTGTAATATAATCATGGAGTCTGTACTATTCTGAGATGTGTATGCAGTTTATCAATATGAGAAATGGTTTTATGGTGTTATTAACTTCTCAGCCAAAGTGCGCCTAAAACTGGACAGTGTGCACATTTCTTTCTGCCCCACACTCTTAATGAGGCTTGCCTGTTAAGATCATAAACTTTCTAGAGAAAGATCTCTGCCTTCCTAATATGTGAATAGCATGTACTAGCTGTAGGTCCTACCTAATACAAATGTAAGGGCTCAAGGGAAGGTGGGAGTTTCAGATGGATGTGGCTGCACACAGATTTGTACACACAGATGGAAAGCTCTTATTTAAGAACGATTGAAAATAAGTGATTCTGAAAGAGAGAAGTCCTAAATTTGCGTGAACTGGCTTCAAAGCAAGTAAACTGTAACTATGGGCTGATGCCTGTCTCTTAGCATCCTCAAAGGAACTCCCAACTGGTGATGTCCAGAAAAAGTGAAACACTGATCACAACTTCCAAGGGTAAAGCAGACTTGATTCAATGGAGCAAGGTACAAGATTAAAAAGAAAGAAAAAAAGCACTTGCTTTCCTACCTAGGAAGACAAGGAGGCACATGCTGATTGCCAGAATAGAGCCAGAGCTGAGTCCTGTGGGTCTTCCAGCCTTCACCTGGCTAATTTCACACCATCTCCCCTTGTAACCTTCGGGGCACTGGCAGACAGTCTTGTCTTGGGATTGAATCACACAGGTACCCCCATTCCTACAGGTCCAGTGTCCACAAGGTGATGAGGTACAGTGTCTGAGCCCTGTAAGGTTGTCAGTCACTTCTACTTTCCCAGCTGGACACCTGAACAACAAAAGCAGAAGATATCTTTTAGGCAAGCAAAGCACCTGGAGTTGTATGTTGTTTTGTGCAAAGTTTGTTACTATTTCTTTAAAGCCAATAATTAAAGTCTTCCCAAGCAAACCACAAATCCACATTGCGAGTATGAAACAGATGTAAACTCTAACATAGTGAGCTAGTAGACTTATGAAAACATGAACATATGTTCTGCTTTCCCTATCCAGAAGATACACAGAAGAGCTTCACTCCTTCCTTAAGGAGTCAGCTTCTGAACAGACTAACCCTTTTTCTACAGACATGTTCAAAACCCCTAGAAGGAAATGGATGCCTGCGATCAATGGGGTTAGCAAGCACTTAGTATAAGCTTTGCAATGTTCATCTGGGCCTTTGGGAAAGAGATGTCATTGACTTCCTCAGAATGACCCATCTTGTCTTTTAGGACTTTAATCGGAAGAGAAAGTGATTTCTTCTGATGTGTAATTGAAGAGGCCATGCAGGAATGCTGTGAGGAGCACAGACCTGCTTTCTGCAATCCAAAGAAGAAATACTAGTGAATAAATGGAAGAGCCTTCATATTGTTCTTGCACAAGTAGACTGAAGAAAGGAGTGTCCCAAGGCACACTTAAGACCATCTCACATCCTCTTTCAGCAATGAATCACCAGGCCTCAGAAGCGCCAAATTTTGGCTGAATTGAAGGAATGCAAGTGGCACCTTCTTCCAGTCCTCCATGTATGTATGCTTGGTTTTTTGAACAGAAACACAT
The DNA here is from genome assembly GCF_030463565.1 of Pelecanus crispus. NCBI lineage: Eukaryota > Metazoa > Chordata > Aves > Pelecaniformes > Pelecanidae > Pelecanus > Pelecanus crispus. The sequence goes on along the minus strand of NC_134644.1, from coordinate 149,009,001 downwards.
GTATTTTGATTGGTATATTTTAATATGTTTTGAAAATTTTCCTTAAAGAGCGGATCTTCTCCAAGGAATTAATTGCATAGGATACCAGCTGGTGGGCTTTGGGTCTGGCCCTGGGCAGCCAATTTTAGAATCCAATTTTGTGACAGTCTAATTCTGAAAGTGTCATTGTTTCAAACAAAGTATGATCAATTTCAACTTCTTTACAGAAAACATATGTAAATATATATTGTATATGCAATATATATTTTATACATATATATACACGCACTATATATATATGCTATATCAGAATATATATATTTTCACACAGAGAAGGAGAGACCAAAGCTTTTGCAATCCACCTTTTATCAAAGGGCATTTCACTTCCTTACTGGCCTGTGATCTTTTCACCATGGAAAAAATGGTGGAGTAAATAGGTTCCATATCAGACTTGTAAGAAAAGGCAAGTTTTGCTCATGCTGGGAGATGACATGGAGAGCAGGATTTGTCCTTGGGATGCCGCTCTGGCCAGCATCAGCAGGGAATTTCACTGTTAGAAACAAGTTGCCTGAAATAAGGTAGAAAGAGCGAGCTTCCCAACCACCCCTGGATGACAACAAAAGCTTAATGTACCGGCATTCATATTTTCTCCACAGGTCTACACAAAGGAAAGGGCTGTAACAGGGCTGGCTGCCGCAGGCACTGGAATGGCATCCCATCGTGACACCTTGCCGCCTCAGAATTAAGCCAAACTTTGTGCTTTTGCCCTCCACAAGAAGCGGCTGACCATTCAGCTGGACATCACGCATACAACCTGCATCAAAGCAGGGGAGTACACAAAGAAATACGTTGAGTTAGCAACTTCTCCACCTCAAGCCTTGTTCCCAGCACATATGCAGGAGAGCACTGTAAAAAACTTAAAATATTTTTTAAAAAGACCCTTATACTGCTTATCGGTTTTATTTTAGAAGAAGAGCTACAGGACACATGCCTATGTGCCCTGGCCCATCTACAGATTGACAATACTTCTCCAGGACAGCTTGGTTGTACCAATGCAATGATTTAGCAGAACTGTGCTATGAACCAGAACAGCTCCACTAAATTAACCTAGATTTAAAATGTAGTCTTAAAAGTGGGGCTGAATGAGAAGCAACAGAATGGAAAAAGCTGTCTTCTGTTGAGCCACAGTCTCTAAGTCCCAGCACCCCACCCCAGGAAATGGAGAGCGCACCATGAATTGCCTTGCAAATCCTTCTCCTCCTACCAGGAGGTCTTGTGTCTGTTCCTTAAACCCTTCCAAGGCAAAAAGGGAGTGAAGATCGCAGCATGAGTTCCCTACTTGGGGCCTCTGGCATGGGAAATAAAAATCTGAAGTGCTATATTTCAACATCTACAGGAAACCTCACATCTTCACTAGGACCAGATTCAATGGTAAATAGAGAGTTGCACATTAGCTCTGAATTCCCTAGTAGAGGAGATGGGATTTCATGGGCATAGTTGTCACCATGGGAATTCTTACCTGGGTTTTAGACTCTCCAATATACTCAAAGATGCCCCTTTTAGGCTTTAATTCCCTCCTTTTGGGAACTCATCATGTCACGTACCTTGGAAATCACTCTCTGAATGATTGGGAAGGCGGTTTCCTAGCACAATGCTTGCCCAATCCATTTCAAACCATCTATTCGTACCCAAGACAGAGGTCACTTCTTGATCACCTCCACCACTGTTAACACGCAGGGTAAATTCATTGTTGTAGCGCTCCATGGTCAGAAGAACCCACTGGCCATTGTTTATACGTAATGTCCTCATTCTCAGAGAGTGATTTTTGTCCCCCAAGCTGAAGTTAACACTAAAGAAGCCGTCAATCACCTAGAAGACAACAATAAAGACATTTGATAACAGAAATGCACTTCTAAATGTTATTACACTGTCCCGCCTCAAGAAATGGACCTGAGTTTTTAAAACACAAGAGTACCATTTTCATGTAAGTGCTTTATTCCCAGATAAAAATTACCCCAAGAAAACTGCAAGTCCAGGGATTTTTACCAGCTTTTTTCTTTACAGGCCACTCTCTCTTCTAACTCAGATGAACCTTTTCATCAGTCTTCTCCCTATTGATGTCTACCTCTAAGTCTTCCCAGCTGACCCTCCTGTTACAACTGGGATAATTAGTCTCTCTCTGGCTAATATAATCCAGGCAGCTTTTTCAACAGCAACAAAAACATAGAGACAAGTTTTATAGCTGGAGACAGATAGAAGCAATGGGAAAAGGCAAACAGGACAAAACCATCTTCCCCATTCACATGTATCATATGCACTCACTCACCTGTACTTTTTGCAGTGAAGCAGCTAGAATCTATACTATGAAAGGGTAAAACTGAGGAGGACAACACAAATGAGAGTAGTTGCTCTTAGGTGGAAAATTCTTGCTCTTTATGACATTAAATAATAGGTGTCCTTAATCAGAAGCTGCATCTTTTTCTCTCATTGGCGTACTCCATGACAAATTAAGAGCACTGAAACAGAATGGCTTTCGGACTGCTCACCTCCAGTCGGATGTATCCATTCCAATCTGCAGAGGCCAAGCTGAGAAGGGTGCTGTGGGAGATACGGGTGCGCACCATCAGCTGGATCTGAGTGCTGTGAGTGCTGAGGATGCTTCTCGGCTCATAATGGATCCAACTGTCCCTTCCAAAAGCCCATTCTGGAAGAACTAAGCACAACACACACAAAACCAAAGCAAAAATCTCAGAAATTACTGTTTCCTTATATCCCTACTGCTTGAGAATTAACGAATTCTGAATATCAGAATTTTAGCTCTTAAGAAACTTTGACAACGTAATGGAAAGCACCCCTCCACCCCCAAGGAAATTAAGAGAAAAAGAACAAACAAAGGGTACAGAATTAGGTAGGAAAGGGACAATTAGATTATGTCTCCAACATTCTGCCTGTTACAAGCTACACATTCTACCCAATTGCTCCTACACTGAGTCAAGTAACTCCTATATTTTTTTTTTTAAGATCTGAAACATATCTTCCAGTAAAGTAGTTGGTATTGATCTGAAGACCAAAAAAAAAAAAAAAAAAAAAAAAAGAAGAGAATCTAATATTTCTTTCAGTAGTTTAGTCCTGTGGTTAATAACCCTCACTGTTAGAAAATATGCACTTCCCATTTCAGTTGGCACAAGAGAAAGCCTGGGGTCTGGCACAGAGTCAAAAGTTATAATATAGATTTTTTTTAATTACAAAGAGAGATTAAGTCAGTGTTTATTATCTTAACTACCAAAAAACCACTGAAATTCATTCTTTCTCCATGATCCTGGGGAATCCATCTGAGAGTCTTCCAGCAGAGAGTGTGATAAAGTTGCACTGCACACTTTTGTGGAAATCAAAAACCACTAAACCACCCAGACCCTAGTGCTCTTATGCAGCAGGCACCCCCTTTAGCCTCGTTACCTGACAGCAATCCTAGATCTGCTTGTTCTGGGCACAGCTTAATTGAAGAAAGAAATTTCTTCTTAGCAAATAAAGATATAGTCCAAGTTAGTGACTAGACAGGAACAATGCTGGGTCACCAACAGCTAATCTGAGGTCACTGTCACGCAAGTAGAAATCCAAGAACTGCCCAGCTGAGGCTGGGGCACTTAGAATGGTTCCCAGGACATGAAATATCAAATGATCAAGAGTCTTCATTTCTGCACTCTCTTTTCCTCTCACTGTTTCTCCTCTCTCTTTTCTTTCTTAAAGCGTTTTTTTTTTTCTCCTCCAGCTCATTCCCTTCAGATTACTCTTCCTAGCCCACTGTCCTCTCTTGTTCACCATCTCTGCAGCTACAGGCTGTAACAGATGAGCAGGGATAGATTTTCTTGGGACACTACGCTGACTCCTGTCCCCAGCTGTCTGCTCCTTGCTGCGAGCACGGCTCAGCCATTTGTAAAGCACCAGCTGAACACCAGCATTTTGCAGCCCAATATATTAGAAGAAGCTGGAACCAATCAAAGTTTTCCTGTTACATCAGAATATGACTTATGGATTTTGAGTAATGACTTTCTGAGCACTTGGTTTGTCCCACAGTGGTGAGGGGTAGGAGCCAATACAGCAGTTGGGCTTGTGAACCAGCATCCCAAGATAATGCAAAACAGATTAAGATTTAAATCTAGGCAGATGTTTATAAACCATTATCATCTGTCTGCAAAACACTAATACAAATAACTGAACTATATTAACCATTTCCATGGTCATTATAAACACTTTAAACAGTGAAGGCTCCAGGCCTAGACCATGCCAATTATGATCCCAGTCCTCACCCCGTTGGACAGACAGAGCTTCCGCTGAGTAATTTACTGTCACACCTTTTAAGTCTTGCGTGGCAGATGGAGAAAGGAAGAGAGGGTCTTGCTGCCTGGATAGGGTATTATTGTTCCGTATAAAAGAAGGAAAAGCAAGTGCATAGAGGTAAAAGGGTATGTATAATACACCACCAGTCATGTCCATTAATCATAGCACGTTGATTCAACACTAGGTTGCCTATGCTTCTTCCCAACCGCTCACTGTGGCTCATCCTCACCTGTACCTCATTCAAACTACAGGACTGAGGGGGCTAATTCTCTTCCAACACTACACAAAGCCTCCAAAGTTATGGGGCACTGGTGCTCATTATAGACTGTTATGATCAACCCCATCGTTTCTACCTTGTACCTAGAGGGAGAAGGCAGATACAGGGCAGGTAAAGTCCCAATAAACACCTGTAACTCACTTCTGATTTCTGCTTCAGAGCAATGGCTGCTGAAGGTATTAAGATAGGGAGGACAGAGCTAACTTCAAGTGTGTGCCCTCTGTACCCTGAACATGGCTGTGGGCTACTAGGAATTAAATAATTTATCTCCTAATTTTTTAATTGTGCTAAAATTTTGCACTTTCTTACAATGTCTCTGAGGTTTTCATTATCCACACTTGCATGCTTTTGTTCTCTGATACATATTTCATGCTGATTTTGTACAGGGTAACACATTTGCTGGAGCCAGCCTGATATTATGTCCCCACATGCACCCACTGCTGTGGTCTAGGGGCATTGCACAACTTTCAATTAATTCCAGTGACAGATGCAAATACAATTATCCCCATTTCATAGATGGAAAATTGGGCCTGAGGATAACTTGAGGGTTATGCCCCCAGGTTTCACAGAGAGAACATACCAAGCTGGCAACCTCATCACTCTTATAACCACTGCAAGGTGACAAATATTACCGTGACAAATATTACCATGTTCATTAAACTACATTTTGTGATCAGTATGATCAGAGGAAGAAGGCACAATGCAGAATGTTTCATCTTTCACCACTGAGAAATAAGATGCTGTGATGAAAAGGACAAAACAACCCATCTGCCCACTTGCCTCCCCTGCAAAGTAAAGCCAGTCTCAACAAGATCCTCATCTGTGACATTATCTTTATTCAACAAGAGTTAGAGGATCTTTACATTGCTGCAAATCTAAATCATTCCCAGAGTACAGCATGGTCTTATTACACTACTTAGTTCAAAGTTGTGACAACTTTAGAGCACTACATTTGATGCTGTTCCCACAGATCCTCACCATTAATTTCTCCCTAGAACTTCCAGTACCTTTTTCACACGCTGGTCCAGCATATCCTGGGGAACAGTCACAGTGAAAGAAATCCCAACCACCAACACACTTGCCGTGGGCACCACAGGAGGCCATCCCACCACTCTGACACATTTCATCGGTAAAGGCACAGCCAGGAGCGCTGTTCAAGGACTCTGCAGCGTGCTCTAAATCATAGACCTGGAAAAGCACAGAGAAGCATCACATCAGGTGTGTACAGTTAACAGCAGTAAACCCAAGAGTGGTCTTAGTCGCCCTACCTTACTATCAACAATGACATTGCGTATGCAGCCAACAAAGCCTCTGAAGTGCCTTTGTGAATCGTGGTAAGGCAAAGTCTTCTTAACTCCACCCAGCTGCAGGGGCTGATGGCTGCTGAAGAGCCTACTCATGCTGAAGGGAAAGAAAGAATTAGTGACATGCAACATACAGCAACTTGGCTGATTTTTCCCCCTCCTTTTTCCTTAGCTCTTTTGAGTAATTATGTTTCCAGTTCTTGTTGTTTGGTTTTGGTTTTTTTTTTACCTTTGAGATCCCACAGTCTCTCCAGAGGCTTCACAGGCAGACAGATCCATTTGGGAGATCGTCTTAATGACACTGTCATTGTCTTTAATGGAGACATTTACGCAGTGGTCAAGAATCAGCTTCACTTTCTAGAGAAAGGCATTATTTAAAACAATTGCATCCAGAGATGTGCATACATTTTAATTACACATTTTCTTTCACTTAGCAGAAGGGGGGAATAGTAACTAGCAATTACAGTGCAGGAAACTTTATTAAAATAATAAAGCACTTCCACATACTAATCTGGAAGGTTATTACACATGGCATATAACTAAGGAGCCACACAAAAGAGAGATCTGACTCCACCATGACCATGTCAAGTCACTGACACAGCAGAGGGAAGATGGAATTTTCATGGAGTTTTCTGCCAAATCAGAACCCAGAGAGACAATCTAGCAGAGTAGATGGTCTGCCAGGCTCTCCATCGCAGATCCTGACATGCCCCCCAGCTTGTCTTATGCAGGAAAGGAATGGGGAGCCTAGCAGATGCCTTCACCAGTCTCCTATCAGCAAGACCTTCCCCTTACACAAAAGCATATCTCTCTCCTTTGTGCTGCATGTCTAAAGTCACTTGGTGGGGCAGGGCTTCCTGCTCAGAGAAATTAAGAATATTTCACTCCATCAGTCCAGGAAGCATTTAGCCCCTGGATTATCACAGTTGTCTAGTCTAAGTGATAGATAGGATCATTAAACAAAGAAAACAGCAGGGCCAGTTTCAAAATTGGATCGGACTTCTCCAGGCCTTGTTCTGCTTTACTGCTTAAAGACTAAAAGGACATCTGAGCTGACAAACTTCAATCCCTGCTCTTGCAGAGATGATGAAAGACTGATTGATAAGAGCACTCTACAGAAGGGAGGAAGGATTTGGAAGGAATAACTAGGTACATGAATTAGTGCTTCCACAGGATTGTCCATATTTACACTTGCCTTTCCATCATTTATAATTTTAATATTGTGCCAGCGGCGATCTGCAACATTAACTTTTCGTGACAGCTGCAGGAAAAGCTCACCGGAGCTGTGGCTCACGGTCAGTGACGGGACACCACCAGAAAGCCCTGCAAAGGAAAGACTCTTATTGGATATGCAGTGACCATGTTCCCACTCAAACTCAGTTGAAACAACTGTTGCAGTTAGATTTTAATTGGAAGAGTTCTTTAGAGAGCTTAAAAAAATCCAACTTCTAACACAGTGACACAGATACAAACTGGGCATACTGGCAAATTGTTCTGCATTTTCCTTATTCTCCAAAAGTAACTTTCTGAACCTTTTTTTAAAAAAACCTATCAACTGTAAGGTGAATCTCACCTTCACACAAACACGAAGAACAAATACCCTTTAAGTTGCTAACCTAATGCAATGAAATCTTCCCGTTCTCCAGGCAGCCCTTGCACCACTGGTCCATGGTACAACAGAAGGCCATTGGCGACTTCAGTGATAAACTCCAAGGAGATGCGGCTCTCAAAGCAAGGCTTAAGAGGAGGGAACCAGGCATAACCATGGCCTCTGAAGCTGTGTTTTGTCTGCTGGCAGTCTGGTCCGTGGAAATTTGCAGAACATTTACACCTATTAAAAAAAATAAATAAAAGCAAAAATCCACTATCCAAGCAGAAGTCAGGAAGGGCTCTTCCCACAGCAGGACTCTCCACTTTAAACACAGGAGCCCATGTTGCCTAGGCCACAGTGCAGGTTAAGCACTAGCGAAACTCTTGTCATAAAATGTTCCCTATTGCCTTGTTTGCACAAACACAATTTAGCTTTAGTTCTAAATGTCATTTTTGGAGAAAAAATGAGGCAAGGAATGTGGGGAAGAGGTTATTAAGTGACACAAGTGACACGATTTAAATGTTTAACAACATTAAGGTAGGTTGCACAAAACAAGAGCATTTTGCAGGATGACATTAAAGGAATTGGTGCAGCCTGTAAACTTCCCAAGGTTTTCCCACAGACTATGATGAACCCAAGTATCTACCTGAAAACAGAGGTTTGTTTGCAAGACCTGCGGGGGAAGTATAACAAAACTCAGATCTGCCACAGCGAGAAGACACGCAGTGACATCTCCCCAAGCTTCCAGTCCTCCCCCTTACAGACAGCTAGAAGCATTTTGCTTGCACACCAGACAAAGCTTTACCAACCTGTAGCCCAAATCAGTATCCACACATGTGCCACCATTGAGACAAGGGTTTGACTGGTATGAGGAGCAGGAGAGATGAGGACTCTCCCGAGCTGCACAGCCACACAGGGCATGACTCAGGACTGTCACAGACACCAGTGAAACGCTTCCAGCTGTGGTTATTGTTGGCACATGACTCTGCTCATGCTTGCTGATGCATCCGCTGCTATGAGTGCAGTTCGCAGTCATGCACTCATCAATGCCAATCTGGGTGATATTTATATCCAAGATGTTTTCCAGCTGTGGAGAACAATTAGTTGTATTCATCTGACTTTTCCACAGAGAGGAAGCTCACAATGACAGCCATGAAAAGACCAAGTCTTATTTATTCTCAAAACTGGTTGCTCTGCCACTTCCTTCCAACATCTGCCTCACTCTATCCAGCCAAAGGCAGCTCAGCCTGGCATCTGTTAAGGCCAAAGCCTTGGTATAAGTCAATTACAGTGTGAATAAGCCCTTAGAGGACAAAAATATTGTCATATTCATCATAAGCTGAATGGATAAATTTTAGTTGCGATGGATTATTTACATAGCATCTGATCTCTATTTTTAATTTGGACTTCTGTCTTAAAAATATTGGGAAGGGTGAACAGGCATTGGGCAATGAAGAAATACCTTTTCTGGCAAGAGTGAGGTGGTACTGCAGCACTGATTCTAAATATAACTCTTATTTCAGCCTCTGTGTACCGACAGACACCTTTCCAACAGAGTGAGTCATTTAACTTTGATCAAAACTTTTTTTTTGCAAGAGGGGCTGGCACTTTACTAAATTGTCAATGCACATTTCCACCCTGGCTTTCCACTGGAGAATGGTTATTTTACTGCTTTGCCCTCTTAACTCAGAAAGTTGGAACTTTTGACTGTTTGTGAGTTTCAGCTACACAATATCTCTGTATAAAAGACTATAAATTGAAACATTAAGACACCATGTGGAAAGGCAACAGCCAAACACATTCTTCCTACAGAGTTTAACAGTCTTTTCAATAGGAAAAACATGTTCACTTTCCTAAAAACTCACTGTGTTTGGGTGACTTAATATGTATTTATAGGCTGTCTTATAAAACATTCATATTTGAAACTTTTAATATAAGTGCTAAAGGACTGTTTGACTTTACTAATTAAAATTATCCATTTTTCTCACACATTACTCCCTCAGTCATTCTAAATACGTACAATCACTAGGCGTAATAATGGATATTATCTGAATAGACACAATGAGAAGATGCTGTGGTTTTATACGTGGTGAGGACGCTTACCCACGCTCTGGAGGCTGCTACATTGCCATTAAGTTTTTCTGCTTTATAATAGGGTGGACCATAAACTGCAAACCAAACATCAACTCCTTGGGTTTGACTTGCGCTATTTAATACACTGAAAATGTGAACGTTTTCGAGTGGGACTGATACAATTTCTGAAATCAGCTTCTTCATCTGGTAGTATTTACTCTGTTTTTCAGGGGATTGGGATATGAACTCCTCTGGAGTGATATCTGTAATAAAAGTTAAAAACATGACAAACACATATCTTGCAACTGTTGTAGCAATAAGAGAGGAGCACCACAGAATAACATTAAAGTTGCAGAAAATGGACTCAACTGCAAATTCAGGAGTATTTTCATTTCTAGGCTCTGAAATTTTCCATTCTGGCTTCTGCCCAGGGTTTGTGTTCTCAAGCTTTTTGACTCTTGCTCGTTTCTTTTTTTCATTCTTTTAAATCAGAAACATGCTTAAGAAGATTTTACTTTCCCACAAAGATTGAAAAAATTTGGGCAATTTCAGGCAGACACTTGCTCAAATAAAGTTTCTTCTGAAATATTAATTGCTGTTTTGTTAAAAAGTTGGTGTAGAAATCTCACATCTTTGTTTTCGGCATCAGACAACCATTTCTCTCTTTTTTCTCCACAGATGCACTTTCACATGCAGTGTCAGAGGACCACGCAAACAAAGATGCATTTTCAAACCCTTACCTAGAAAACTATTAACTCTCGTCTCATGTTTAAGAGCATTAGAATTCTAAGTAACACAGCAGTAACAGCAAAGAGGTAGATTTCAGTATTACGATCCTAACGTACTTCATCACACTGCTTACCTTTTATTCGTATAGACCCAGCATTATGTAGGGCATCATCTTTGATTTCCTTCACTATAACCTTAACGGTTGAGACAACATCTGGCCAGACTCCATCAATGACTCTGACTCTTATGTTGTATGTTCCTGGTGGGGTACCTTCTTTAATAGTCAGCAAACCTGAGTTATCATCAAGGATAAAGTACCTGTAATAAGAGTTAAGCCAAGGAACAAGCTATGAGAAGCTCAAAAGCTAAGTAGCAATTATCATCACCGCTGCTTTTTCTGATCCACTTTATTTTGGGAAAGCCATCAAAGACAGCAGATGTGTTCTCTCATGAAGGGACAAGGCAGAACAGAACTTTTTTACATTGCCTTCTGTTGGCTCCTAATTACTCTTCACCAGTATATCAAGAAGGTTTCTTCGTGCTTCTATGCCATAGGAACTGTGTAGGAAGGCTCAGGCTACTATAACCATAACTTTGGAAACAGTGTAGACTCCTAGTATAGATACATTCATTGAGAGTGACACCTCGTCAAAACCTCTGAATGACACATGTACATCTCAACCGCAGTCATAATCCAGACACTTTGGTGTGAACACACCCAATACAAGTAAGGTCTTAAAACCAGTGGTGACACAGAAACACCAACTCTCCAGGAGCATGCGGGAAGAGGGATGGAAGATAGCGGGTATTTTTTCGGTAGTGTCTCACTGATACTGATTATGGGTATGACTGTGAACAGGAATTTGGAATGGTATTCTAGCCCATCAGGCATCAGGAAACAGACTGGTTTGGCATACAACATTATTTACTGTGGTCTCACACTCAGAAGGGCTTTCGGAGAGCTACGCACAAGTGTCTAACCAACAAAATGCTTTTGCACACTTGTTTTCAAAAAAAGGCAATTTAAACACTTTTAATGTTTTTGTGTGTGGGCAAGATTTCCATACATTTCACCCAACTGCTACTTTTCTCTCCAAATACCTTGATGTTTTTCCTTCAAATTGGTAGATTTTGCGATCCCAGTCATCATCATCGGGGGCATGGACCTGGCCCAGTACAGTCGTGGGGAGGTTACCTAAAACAAGATAGCATGTAAGTGGCATGATCAGACCTCTCACACATCTACAAACACGTTGGCCATTCAAGTTTTACTGGTTTAAGTCTAAAACCTCTACAAAAATAGTTATGATTGTTCTCAAGAGAAGATGTGCACCAGTTTGCAAATACCACGTGGTGTCCTGCTTATCGGATGTTTGCTGTATGGCTACATAGATTTAGGTGGCTGCACCTGAGACGGAAAAAAAGAGAAGCCACCTCTGAGGAAAGATGTAAGAGAGATTCAGAAACAACATCAGAATTACTCATTTTCACTATTTTGGCTGCAGTATCCAACCAACTTACAGAGTGGTTTAGACAGGGATTGGGGTTTGGCAGGATAAACAACCAAAATGCTGACTGTGTTATAAAGGGCAAAAAACAATAGCAATTTGGAGGAAATTACAGCAAGATAGAGAGGATGTCCAAAATACAGTAACCAGGCTTATTTTGAGTAGATGGTGAGACTTTGGGGTGAGATGGAAAGCAGCATGTATTCTGCTAGTTTTGCATCCTCTCAGCAAAGCTCACAAATGAGTATTTTTCTTGCTTTACAAAAGCTATTTCTGAAGGAAAGATCCACAGGTATCTGAACTCATATATCTACTGAGTAAAGAATCCAGGTTACACAAAGAAGAGGAAAAAATGTGGGACTTCATCTTGTGAAAGGGAACAGCACAAACCCTGACAACTGAGGGACCGCATGCAAAAAGGAGAGAAAACTGTACCTTTCCTGCACCTGTGGCAACATTCATTGGATATTTTCCAGGAGGCAGTATATAGGATGCCCTGGTGTTTGACTCTCACATTATATGAATGTAACATACAAGATGATAGTAGCCATCTGATCCTGTCTCTCCTTAGTACTTTAGATAACCAAAGATCTGAAGACTTGAACAGTCCCTCCCAGAAATTAACAGTACAGATGAGTTTAACCTTTAAAGAGGCAACTAAAAGGGAATTCAGGCTTAATGAAAAGATATGGTACTTAGGCTACAAGCAGAGTTTCTCAGCAAATAGCAGCCAGACTTGGTTTCAACTTTACAATAAGCTGAACTTGAGAGTAAGCACACAACAGGCAGAACAATGTTTCAGTACACATAAATGGTCAACAGCATCTACATGGAAGTAGTTTCTAGTGTGCCCACAAGGGACAATCTATTTAATGTGCTATCAAACAATAGGATACACAGCAGACTAGAAGAGGAAGGAATGACCTGAGCCCACATGGATGCATGCATCCCAAAATCTTTTTACCTGTGTGGTTTATTTTGCTGTTGGGCTTATTATGTGGGAACCCTGGATCACAAGAGAACTGCTAGCTAATTGCCAAAGCAAGAAGGGAAAGGTGGCTTCTCTCGCACTACCTGCAGCCAACATTCACAGAAAATTCCCCCATAACAGCACTTGTAAGCTGAAGGCTTATATGAATGTCTCAGGCAGTTTACACATGAGTTCAGCTTAAGAGTAGTCACTAAAACTGAATTCAGTCTGGAGGAGGAAAAAGGTTTAATGAGGAGGAAGAAGGTTCTCAACATTCAGACTCATCACTTCTCAGCAACCTTATGAATTTTGTTAATTTTTTTCCCCCTGAAATGTTAATGCTGCTGGAAAACTGTATCTGAAAACAAGAGACTATTACTCAAGTTTGATAGAAACATGCACAGACTAGCAGCCAGCTACGCTCCTCCCTCAAAGCTGGCTCAGTTTCTTCCACAAACCAAGTGGCCCAGAGTCCTGTGCCCCACACACCTACTGCTCTCTGGTGGGGCTTAAGCAAACTTCAGTAGCACCTCTACTAAGATCTTAGCTTATGTGGAACAGGACAGAGTCCTCTTGTGAATCTCACAGCTGCTCCCTTGACCTTACTATCACACTTGGAAGCAAGCATCAGGGAGTGATTTACCATCATAGCTGTAAATGAGACATTCCATGTAGCCAGCAGAATGTGGGTGGTCATTTTGGTCCCCAATATTCACGGTCAGCGTGTTGGTGGAGCTCATTGGTGGGATCCCACTATCCGTGATCAGGATGGGCAGGTAGAACACCTTGTGCACTTCCCTGTCAAAGGTATGCAGTGCGGTGAGCAAGGCACTTCCATTGTGGAAGTCCTTCAAGTTGAAGTTAGTCAAACTATTGAAATCACTGAGAAGGTGAAAGGAGAAAGGTGCTCCGTTAGCAGCAGTGTCTCGGTCCTTGGCGTACAGCAACAGAGAGGTCTCATTCATTGGGACGACCTGTGGAGAAGCTGTGTTTTCCCAGACCACTGGGTTATAATGAGCCTCAAACTCTGGCCCATTGTCATTTACGTCCTGCAGAGTCACTAAAACAGTGGCACTGCCAGTCAGAGGAGGCTGCCCCATATCAGTGGCAATGACAATGAGCTGGTACTGTGTCACCGTCTCATGATCCAGTAGTCCTGCAACCATCACCCACCCATCACTAGCCACAGAGAACTGCCCACCTGGGTCAGACCTGTTTAGCAGGTGGAAAGAAAACCTTCCATTCAGGCCAGAATCCAAGTCAACAGCAGAAACCTGAACAACTTTGGTGCCAACTGGCGCGTCTTCCCCCAGTGCAGCCACTTCATAGAACTGGGGGTAGAAGACAGGAGCATGGTCATTGGAGTCCTCCACATAGATCACGCAGTGAGCAATGCTGAAGAAATCCATGTCCTCTGCTTTCACAGTCAAATTGAACACCCTCTCATGAGGCTTCTCAAAGTCAATCTGCTTTTGTAGCCGGATAAACCCACAGTTGTTGACTTCATCTGTCTCTATGGAGAACTTGCGGTCATTGTCCCCATCAAGGATGCTGAACGTCACCATGGCATTTTCTCCCTCATCTCTGTCCACAGCAGACACCACTGCCACCTCAGTGTTAATACTCGCATTCTCAGAGACAAATGCCATGTACATCTTTTGCAGGAAGACTGGAGCATGATCGTTTACATCGGTCACCAAAATAGTGGCGGTGCCTGTCCCAGTGAGCCCTCCTCCATCTCTGGCCTCAACCACTACGAGGTACTTGTCTTCCTTCTCCCGATCCAGGGACCCAAGCACTGTGTAGATGGTGCCACTAACTGAGTCAATTGAGAACAAGTTCAGATTAATTTCATTTTGGACGTTCTGAATGATGCTGTATGTTAGCACAGCATTCATACCAGCCTTTGGGTCATCAAGGTCCACTGCTGTCATTTCCATGACAGGAGTATCTGCCGGAGAATCCTCAGGGACATGGCCCATGAAACAGCCATCCAAGACACAGAGGAAAAGGGGTGCATTGTCGTTCACATCCCTCACTTCTATGATCACATCTGCAAAGCCAGTCAGTCCTTCTCCGCCCTCATCTGTTGCAAGAACAAGAAAGCGCCATGTTGATCGCTTCTCACGGTCTAACCTTTTATTTGCGCTGATCTCGCCTGTGTTCTCATTGATGCTGAATTCACTACTGGCCCCCTGTCCATGCAGGGAATAGCTAATGGCATTCTGATCAGCCACTTGGTCGGGGTCTGTTGCAGAAACCTGGAACAAGCCACAGCAGGTAAGTGTTTATGTAAAATAAAAGGGGAAATCACTGTTCTTTTATTGATGGCAGTTGGTATTGTGCAGGCTAAATATATACCATGCATTTTAACAGCAAACATCTACTGGTTCGAGTCACTCAAGTCAAGTACTCTTTCAATAAACATCATGCACAGCCTAGAGAAACAAAAGGATCACATTTAGACAGATTAATATATTCTACTTCCCAGTATATTTTGGAAAGAGGAAATAACTTCAGGAAGAACCAAGTGGAAGTAATAACAGATCTGCTGAGCACATGTTTCTTGTGAAACTCTTTGGAGCTGCAATACAAATGCAAACAGGGGCTACTTCTCTCTGAGTGAACAGAAGGCTGCGAAAACAGGGTGGCCATACATCCAAGCTGATTATCAGCACAGGCCAGAGAGAACACCCAGCTCCTGATTTGCATCCAGGGATTGTTTGGGAGACTGCTAGTTGGGCCAACCAAGCAGTCCTCATGCCAGGGACTGCTCTAACAACAAAACAATGAAGATGATCAAGTTCCAGAGTCAAAGAACAATCCCTGGCAATGTTTATTTGGTAGTATAAATGTAGCCTGTCTGTGACTTAAATGCATGAGGTACACATGCCAACCACGCTATGCTTATACAGTTACTGAAAATATGCTAACTCTGCTTTGTAAAGGAAGATCATTGAGTCCAACTGTTATTTATGCCAGTCAAGGGAGCAAGTCCAGCACACAAATTCATCTAGGCTTTCTTTATTCTCTTCTTCACAGAAAGTTGCTAGTTAAATCCTAATACCAGGGCTCACCCACCCTAAAGAAACTATCTTTTGTGATTTCTGTGAATGGATGGGATTGAGCTGAACAAAAAGTCAGGTTTTGCCCCGCGTTGTGCAAACTGCTTTACCTTTAGGACGAGTACAGGCAGATCTGTGAGCTCCTCCAAGACAATGCCCTGGTATTCGTTCTGAGTGAAGACTGGTGCTTCATCATTCTTATTGACAACATTGATGATGATAAGAGCATGGTTTTCCCATTTTCCATCAGAAGCTACAAGCTGAAGCTCATAACGTTGTTCTTGTTCATAATCCAGAGGCTGAGCAATGAAGACAGTTCCAACCACAGGTTCCACGTCAAAAACTCCTTTCACATTTCCCGATGTGATCTGATACCTTAGTTTGGCATTTGCACCTACAAGAGAAAGCAAACGACCACTGTCTGTCCACTCCGTGAACGCTCAATCCAGCTATACACAGTGAACATGTATCCAAGAGAAACCTTATTTGTCCAGACTGTTACAGCATGCGTGGGAGATAAAACATAGACACAGCCACAAACAGAATGATCCACATATGTAATTTGAAGGGTTTGCGTATGGTAGATTGGAGGTTAGGTCTGCATTTATATTTACAAATATAATTTGCAGTCACAGACGAGCACCTGTTTATTGATTAGGAAGGAATTGTGAGCCTCTAATTTATTGTGCATTCATTTGCCAATAATAGAAAAGTAACAGACTATTAAAATACCAGAAGCTATTTTTGCTCAATGTTTCCTAAGCGTCCCATTTCAGATGCCAATATTCCTTAACTTTTTTTGTTAACCACTGGATGGTGCTAAAATATAACAGAAGTCCTCTGTTTTGAACAAGAATTCATCTCAGAAGAACATTCCACCTGTACAACAACAGCTGTTTGGTTGCAAGACATTTAGGAGAAAAAAAAAAAAATTGTTTGGTGCTTCATGTTTATTTATTTGAAAAGGGAAAAAACCATGACATTGCATTCCAGGATAGAAAGTCATTTCCAAAATTTAATAGGTGAACTGCTAGGGGTAGAAAGAACATTCAGCATTTTAAGTTGTGAGTTAATTGTGGATGAGAAGACTAGAGCAACGTGGACGGCAAGAAAGTGAAAAGCTTGTGCTCAACATTAGCGCTTGGAAAAGCTTAGCTGCCTTGGCAGCATGAGTTTGAACATCACTTGCTAGTCGCTTTTGCCAATTCTCTCAAGTGCAGCAGCCGGTTTTAAACGGCATCTTTACTTCTCCATCATGGGCACTAAGAGGCACAGGCATTACAGCACTGCCACTGAACGGAATGGTCCACTCCCACCCTCTCCCAGCAACATGTTCTTCCAGTGCTCATTTGGGCTTTGTCACCAACACACCAGCTTGCCTTCTTTTTTCAACAGGTTTGTTTTTCTCCAGCAAGTTGTGCTGGACCAACTCTTGAAGGGAGTAAAAAAGCCACAGCAGAAGCAAAGACAGGAACTGTCTGGTGTTGCATGCTGTTGGACTGGCTCAGCCCATCTGGTCTCACCACACTGTAGGGACAGTTTCACACCACCAGAGCTGATGTAAGTGTGAGCCCAAAAACAAAGTCTGGTTTTCCCTTTTTTCCTGCCTTATTCCTGCCTTCTCCCTGCCTTTATTTCTGGCCATATAATCCTACATTTTCCACTGTTTGTCAGATTCTTCCACGAGCATATTGAATGCACTAACTCACCAAAAAGCACACAGGTCTGGATTTGTTGCAAGAGTAGTAAGTAAAACTGACTCCCAGGGAGATCTGGAAAGCACAGGAGTCAGCACAAAGCAAGCACATGCTCAGGAGTGAGTGAGGTTTTTATGTTACCTCTTGTGAAGTTACAGCAGGGTTGTGACTCCAGGTGATTTCATTCTGCCCTAAAGAGATTGCCAACTAGATTAAGCTTTGCACTGCGAACCTGAGCACCTAATAAAAGAAAATGCTCCCGTGTGCCCAGAATTTCTCTCCTCGCTTTTACAAATGCTTAATCATCTCCTGAATGCAGAGATTTGTTTGCCCATGAAGGAAATAACCCTACACACAACACACAGTAATACTAAGAGGGCTTAGAAAGACATGCAGGGTCCACTCACCTTCATCTTCATCCTCTGCTGTTGCTGTCACAACAGGACTTCCAACATCCCTGTCTTCATCTATGCTGACCTCATACACTGACTGAGGAAATGCGGGAGCGTTGTCATTCACGTCACTGACAAAAATCCTTACGTAGGCTGTGTCTGAGAAGGAGATGCAAGAGAAACACGCAGACTAGAAATGGAAGAGGTGGAATACCTTGTATTCCAGACAACTCACATACTCCCCAAGTCTAGCAAAGTTAAGGAATCCAATCTCTGATATCTTTTACCCAATATATAATTCCTTACTAGTTTTACCTGTGTTGGGCTGCCCATGAACACCAGGTCTAGCAGATTCTGAAGAGTCCTGAGACTGAACTTCAATCAAGTAAGAGGCTCTTTTCTCTCTGTCAAAAGATGCATGGGTGGAAATAATTCCTGTCTCAGGCTCAATGGTGAAGAATTGGTAATCCTTACTAGCATCTTTCAATATTAAGTAGCGAACCTAAAAAGGAAATAGTTAAGAGAGGTTGCATTTTCCACTTTCGTTTGTATGTCCAAGTGCTGTGACCTCCCCCTTCTCTAGTAGCCTCCTGCATCTGCCTGCAAAGTAGAAACACTCTGAGGAAAGACAGTTCATCTGGACATAATTTTTCTAAGTCTTTTGCCCATTTTGATATAAAAAACCAGAATTCTCAAACAGAAGAACATCTGTACCAGTGATATCAAGGCCCATCAGGCCCAGTATCTAATCTCCAACAGTGGCCAGTAGGAGCAGTTAAGAAAGATCGTGAATAACAGAAGGACAGAGAATATATGGAATGACATCTTCCCTGGTGTCTCCCCAGCTTCTAGCAACCCACTGTGCTTCTGATCTCAAAAAAAATGGGGCTAACCGAGAGTTTGGGTCCCGTTCAATGGGACTGAACAAATGAAAATGACCACTAATGAAAGCTATCCACATTTTTCCCTTTAACAAAGGTTTGGCTTCCTCCTCTGAAAAAAACATTTCCGTGCCCCCCGCCTCACAAATCATGCCCAGAGCACCACCGGGCAGTTCTACCACACAGGTTGCTCTTTAAAAGTTGCAAAATGACAGTTACAGAACAGCAGATCTCTACTAGTCAGAGTTCCCTCCCAGAAGAGCTAGCAGGATTTTTGGAAAAGGCTCAGGAAAATGCATAGAAAATGAGCAGTTTCGTTCATAACACTGCTTTTTCCTAGGGTTGGGTCATTATGACAATGACGGTCAAATGTTGGTTTGACCAACCATTTGACAAATGATGGTGAAAAGAAATGTTATTTAATTGACCATACTTAAATGGCCGTGTTTAACTGACCATAACCTCTGATGGTCATGAGCTAAAGAGGCAAGAGTTTGGAAACATGTTCTGCAGCCACCTCCACTTGTCTTGTCATGGGAGCAACCCTGAGAATCATGCAGCAGTGCTTTGTCACAGTTGCTGGATCAGGATGAGCTGCTATGATCATGAACAGCATCTTCTCTGCCTGCATTCCATATTATGCACATCAGGCATATGCTAGATAAATGCTTGACAAGTGCTGTAAGAAGTGTTTGTGGCTTATTACCCTGTCATCTGCTGTCTGTGCACTCTCACTAATTACAGTACTAAAACTTGCCTATTGCGAGGAAAAGAATTGGATGTAAGGTCAAACCTCTCCATGTGCACCAGAATCCAAGTCCGTAGCTAACACCTGAACCACAGATTTGCCAATATCAGCTCCTTCTGGCACAGACACCTCGTAGTTAGAAGACATGAAGAATGGAACATTATCATTGACATCTGCAAAAGGAGGTGATGGGGACCACGGTGAGAAAATGTTTGAAGTCTTTTTTTATACTGTATTTTTTTCCACAGTCATATTTTTGCTTGGAGAAAGAACTCACATTGTTCATAGTAAGAAGCAATCCTGCTTTGGGTCTTTCCATTTTCATGGCAGCTGTCAGGAGGCATTTTATAGACATTGACCAGTTTCTGAGAGACAGTGGCCTAATCTCAGCTAAGATACTAGCTAATGATTTGACCAGTGATCTTCTTATAGTAAGTCCATGAATGCCAGGACCAGGAGGCCTTTCATCCACAGTCTGTAAAGAGCTGGTTATCTACAGCAGCAGTTAATTTCAGCATTTTATTAAGGGTTGATTAACATACAATGGAAATTAAAATTGCAGAGTCTATAGAGTTGACAAAAAATGTGCATAAAGCAGTCTTTCCTGGCCTTTGCAGGGCAGTATAGCCAGAGATATGTTAGGCTGTAGGACCTAATGATTATTTAGGATGCGGCTGCACATTAGCCTCCCCTCATCTAACTACCAGCTAATGCCCAAAGGAAGCGTGCTGATCTTCCCACTCTTGTCATCCTGCTCTAAGCCATGGGATACCCCATCCCATGAGCTGGATCACGTGGAGCTGTGTCGACAGCGCTCATTTTGTTGCTCTAAGAGAGACTGACTTTCTGGAGAGAAAAGGGCTAGCTGTGATCTGACACGCTCTGCAGCTGTGCAGTCGCCAGATCCAACGCAAGGGATGCGGTAGGATTGTGCAGGTGAAGGAAGGGAAGGGCTGCCCCAGTAGCAGCTGTCTGCAGTCAGGTCGGATTAGGCACAAGGCAAAGCTATGTTAAGTTTATATCAATGCCGGTCTTGCTTGTCTTCCTTGCCTGACCCCTGCAGAGACCTAAACTGGAAAAAAATACATCTAGTGTTTTGAAAGGCCAGTTTCTCACACATTTTCTCCCTAAAACTGCTGTGTAGGACCAGGTGAGCACAAGGGACAGGCAGAGGAGAATTACGGCAGCACTGACTCGGATCTGTTTAAACTGCTCTGGAATCACATGCTCAACCCATGACAAATCGGCCTGGTGTTCCTCTTTGTCTGTAAGGCAACTAAACTCAAAAATGCTGCATAGTCCCCTACATCTTTTTGTACTTTTCACAGTTTAACAGCCACATTTTAAGAAAGTCATTTTCCTGTGTTGTGGCACAGTGCCGAAACAGAGGAGCTGTAACAACACTTCCGCAGATCCATCTGTCTTTATGAAGAGCAGACAAAATTCTTAGTATCTCATTCTGCAAACCCTTAAGCACAGATTTAGTTTTACTACTGCCACATGACTCCGTTGATTCTGACAGACAACTATTTGCAGGACTAATGTCTTACATTACATTTTTTTTTAAGTTGTCGGTATGGGCTCCTGTAAATCCCAATTTTCTTTCTGTCCTACATGCATAATCGTCTGTGAAAAGTTCTTTTCTATCAGGCTTTTTTTTTCATATTTTAAAGGAGAGAATATGTTTTGTTAGAGATAAGTTTCAGCAAATTCACTGAGCCATGTAAGGAAAACAAGATGCTATAAAAGACTTCCTTTTCTGTGTGCTTGTGCATAAATAAAGGACAATTCTGCGTATGAAACTTTCTGGTGGCTATTTCTCTCTTAAAGGTGTTTAACTCGCTTTTTTCTCCCACTAATGCATACACATGTGTGTAAACCCTTTTTTCGTATGAAATACTAAGTTATTGAAAAAGGATTTCTGCTTGTGAGCAAAATGAAGTTTCTGCCAAATTCTGGTACCAATAACTGCACTATAAGAAAAAACTTTCAGGACACAGTCCATAATCTACAGTGAGACTCAGACCCTGACTTGAAGCACTCTTGCTCTACAAACCTGAAGGGTTTTTGCATTGGCAGACTGTGGAAGACAGGACAATGCTGTGATAAAGTGAAGCAGGGAAGTTGGATTCCCATTCAAATTACCACTTAGGTGTCTCATTTCCATGGTGGTGAGTGAGACAAATGTTTTTGCTGGAGAGTTCACTTATTCATCTTTTCATCTAAATGATTACATATCAAAAATAACTCCGTTAATGCTTCAAAAAACAGGGATTAAAATCAGATTTATAGTTTTATGTGGATCTGTAGCAGAGCCTTACAAAAAGATCCCACTAAGAGAGGGCTGGATCACATCTTTGAAAACTGTACCTATTGTCAGGACCCTTGCATTTTCATGTCTACAGTTTTAACCTCAACGTTAAATAGAAAATTCTGAATGTAACAATAACCCCTAAACAGACTGGGTATCTGTTTGATATCTATCTGAGCTGTTTCTCTTTCTTTAGCACAGAACATTTCTAGTAATACTCATCTCCTTTCAGTGGCTTGGGGACATTTACTAGATTTTTCCTCCTATCAAAAGAAAATCTTTACAATTATACTTATAAAAGCAGGCACTACTGTTGCATAAACACTCACAGAGCCCATTTTTGCATTATCCCATTTTCACATTTTATAGTTGCACTTTGAAATTGTCTCAAACAGACCTTTTTAATGACTGCACAACTTCCTTTTACCATATAGAAACATACAAAGCATTGTACGTGGCTTGGCATTTCACGGACGTTACCTTAATTCATGGAGTTATACTAAAAATAACAAGAATATTGAGCTGTTCTAACAGCAGCAAAGCTTACCTGTTATGTTCACACAAACAGTGGTAAAGGAAGCTAAAGGGGTCATTGCTACGTTTTGTGCCCGGACTGTCAGGGTGAAAAACTTAGTTGTCTCAAAGTCAAGCGGTTCAGCGACTAGAAGAGAGGCAGATCCATCAGCTCTGTTTGGCTTCAGATAGAAACGAACTGGCATGTTAGTCTCTGGAACTTGACCCTCCTCCAGATTATATGTAACCCTGGGATCACCAAGAGGGGATGTGGCTTTGATGGTCTGAAGAAGAAAAGAGCCACCACATACATTGATGAAGTGCACAGTTGCAAGCGTTAAATGTTCAGTTTGATGGCAAGAACATACATGCATATGTGTTCTCCAAGAACATACATGCCTGTATGACTTGGGTAACAGAAGAGAAACAGTTTACAGAGCTGAGTTTCATTTTACAGCATTTAGGTTTGATGCAGGTCTTTAATCAGCAGTAAATTTACCTGCCTGTAAACATGCCAAGCAAGAACTGCATCACTGGCTAAAGGAAACCCCTCCTCTCTCCTCCTTCCAAAAGAAAAGCAATCCAGAGAGAGACCATTTCTCCACTGAGTGGTACATTTTACCAGGCAAGATACAGACAAAACCTAAATTGTTTACAAGTGCTTGGATATTACATGCAGGAGGAGGAAGGCAGGAATTATCTGGCAATTTACAGAAGAGACTATCCTTAAAGAATAAGTCTGTACAGGTTAAAAAGGAATTGGTTTGGGTTAGAAGAGCCCAAAGCAAACTCCAGCCATTCCATGCTGTAGTGCTAAACTGAGAAAAGCTGCAGGAAAGATCCAGGCAGGCAGCACAGTCCACTGAGAATGGAGGAGTGAGGAGCTGGCCCTTGGTGGGAACACTCAAGGATCTCCCACGCAGGCAGGGCATGGGGTCTTGCTTCTGCGGGAGCACATCCTGACGGCTGCTGGTGTAAAAAGTGGGAAAACTGCTGCCAGCTGAAATGCCAGCCTATTCTGCAACAGGTACTCCTGACAAACACTAATGGGGTGCACAGCTGCGAAGGCTGATAAGGAAACAGCACAATGCAGTAAGGTTGCAGAGTGGGCATCCATGTACTTTTGACACGGAGACAGAGCACAACAGAGGAAGAAGTTGAAATTAAGAGGGAGGGAAGTAATTGCACTTTTAACATACCACTATCTTGGTGTCACGAATGGTGTTTTCGGGGATGGTTACCCAGTATCCGCTCTGCTCCCACTGGGGCGGCTGGCTGAGTGCATTAGTGACAGTTACCGTCAGCTCCACAGTGCTGCTTCTGTTCCCTCCATCTGTCGCTACAACATAGCGACTAATGCGCGTTGTCTATGAAACGAAGAAGATCGAGGATATTTGCAAACCACTTTGTACAAATCAAGAGATTGCAATTAACCTTCTACAATGGATTTGAGGGGTCGGAGGTTGCTTTCTTCCAAGCAGAGTCGCATTACCTGGGACAGCAGGCGGTTCACGTATACCCAGCCCGTGCTGGGGTTGATCTGGAAGTATTCCAGCTGATGCTCTAACATTGAGTATGTGACAGCAGCATTCACACCTTGGTCACTGTCATGAGCTGCAACACGGAGGAAACTCATCCCCACTGGACTGTCTTCACTGAGGAAGTCTTTGAAAAGACAAAGGTATTGTCAGTAGGTCTTGCTCTGGTTTACCAGGCTGTGTGCAATAGAAATACTCCTGTAAAACCTCATAGTCCCCTTCATGGGAGATTAAATGTTTCCGTAGTGAGGCAGGTTATAAAGTATTGTCACTAACAGTGTGCATAGTCCTTTTTCAGCTTCCTCTTCCCTTTTCCCTGACACGCTGGTTTGTTAAGTGAGCTGCTGGTGAAGCAGGTTTACTGACTACGCCGCTGCCAGCACTCGTGCCTCTCCACGGCGGCGCTGGCAAACCCCGCAGCCGCCCGCTGCTTCAGATCACAGCTCAGACTGCTGGGCTCAGCTGCTGATACAAGCAGGTTGGCATCAAAAGGAATTCTGTGTGAACTGAATTAATCCTGAATGTGAGTTGCGGCGGCGGCAGCATCGCCAGCGGGAGGCAGTAGGTAATCGCAAAGCGTGAACTCAGGTCACAGTGAAGACGCCCCCAAAGCCCCAGTGTTCTGGGGACAAGGGCAATGATCATTTTATACATGCCCCTTTCCTTAGGTCTCACTCCCTGTTCCCAGCAATCCACCTGAGATGGAAGTCTTGTCTTCCTGTCTGTGGTCCTAGACGGACCAATCCTTCTTTGAACCTGCTTTTATAATCATCATCTAAAAATCCGGTGGCAAAGAGTCACACAGCTGAAGTACCCATTGCACAGAAGAGTAATTCATTTTGTCTTCCTAAAGCCTGATTCCTGGCAGGGACACCAACAAAATGATGGGAAATTGTGAGCAGTCATTTCTTACTCCCCTCCTGTCTGCCAGGCACAATTTTACATAAAGCTATCTTATCCCTGCCAGCTGCCCTCTCTTCCACACCCCGGTCTTTAGATTGCTCTGATCTGACTTTGGTCCTGCTCTTCCCTCCATCCTCAGCCATCCAGTCCCAATTCCTCCTCCAAGTAGCCATGGGTGCTTGCCTGATCATGTTTTTGAGCCATTTCCATGCACTAAGACTCCATCAGCTCAGTGTACTGAAATGGCCCTGGCAATGGGAAGGCTGTTGCAGTTAGGTTCAGACAACCCAGTCAGTCTATTTCATCACTTCTTGTTCAGAAACCGTTTCATACCGTTGATCTCCCTTGTATGCGTCTCCTTTAGCATTTTCAAGATGGGACAATCAGAATTGCATACTATTTATAAAGTGGAGCGGTTGTGTTTTCTGTTTTGGTTTTCTCCCTTAATATCTACAGTCTGTAGTCTATTCATAGTCAGTAACAGCCAAAGCTACTCTCAGAAGAGATTTACTGGCACTAAAATAGATTAACAAAAATGGAATTTATTGCTAAGGAACACTGTAAAATATCCTTTTTTGTGTTTAAATTTATGCTTTTATAGTCAAATCCTGTTAAATTGCATTGTAAGAAAAAATAGAAAAATTACTTGGAAGTGCTGTACTCTCTCATTTCATGTACTGATGCTTGCAGCTGGCATAACTCTAACACTTACTATACCATCCCTACTGCATGGAGTTAAGCATTTCTTTAAAGTCTGTTTTGCAGGCAGATGATAAGATGCATGGCTTAAATCAGGGATTTGACCAACATCCTAGTGCAGAGGAATAAAGAACCAGCAGTTTCCAGGAAGAATAGAAACCTATGACTAATGGCATTTGATCCTGTTAGAGAAGAAGCTATTTTTAATTCTGTGACGTACAAACATTGATTACTTATGTATAGATGCTGGAAAAGTGCTATGCATAAAGTGACCTCATTATCTGCTGTTTCCCCATCCCAAAGGGCTGCCCTTGCTTCAGGACCTTTGCTGGTAGCCTGTGTTCATGAAAAAAGAAAAAAGTCTGCCCATTCCTCAGAAGTGCCAAATTCACAATAATTACCAAATGCAACCTCTCAGCTTCCCTACTTTTGAAAAAAATAATCCCGGGCAGTTTCACCTGAAGGACATGTTTGAAGGTAGACTAGAAAGGTTCATCTTTGCACAAACATTACTTTTACCTCAAGGACTTCTCTGCTCTGTCCAAAAATATTTCTCTCCAGTGAGATCACTCCCACCTGATTTCTCAGCACTGCTTTGGCCAGGTTTGCAGAAACCGCTGGTAGGAATGCAGAAACGGCTATGCTCAATCTGCACATTTTAACCAGTTTGGCACTTGGAGTTAGTTGCTATAAGATACCCTGAAAGGTGCAACACAATTTTCTTTCCTTCCTTGTGCAGAACTCTGAAGTTTGGAAGTATATTTAGACTCTTTCCTAGCAGGTCACTTCTCCTTGTTAAAATCCTGCCTCTTTTTGAATCCTGCTAAAATGCTGGCCTCTGTGATGCTAAAGATGACTTACTTATGAGCCATCTTCATTTTAATAAGGCATTGGTCACTGCTTTGCCCTATATGACATTTCCACGGAACTGGCAAAACAACTCCAAAATGGAGTTGTTGTCACATGCATCATGAACTATTTTTTGCCCTTTGAGGCGATCACACAAGGAAGGGCCTGTTCTAGTCCAGCAACTAGGGAGTACGCTCATCACTTGTGGGTGACATCAAATGTAGAGGGTCCAAGTGTACTGAAGTGCAGGATTCTACCGGAAAAGCATCAAGTAAAATTAAATGAAAGACTGATGAAAAGCACGTCACGCGGGGATGAAAAAGGGAATGGCACCAGGGTGAACGGGAAAAGCTAGCTCAGCAGCACATTTACAGGAGGCATCAGGGCTCCCAGCCAAACGCAGGCTAGAAGCCAAGGATTTCGGGCTGTTTGACAAGAGATAAATACCACTCCAGCCTATTCGAACAGAGGTGCTGTGTTAAAGAGACACGGATGACAATTGCTTTTCTAGTCAGGGTTGATGAATTCCCAACTAGGACGTCATGCTTTGTTTCGGGACATGGAATAAAAATTCAGTGTGCAGAAAAACTGGGCAGTGAAAAGCTGCAAAGGGAAGGGATCAGATCTGCCTTGTCTGTAGGAGTGAAGACTGTCAATGATTTTAAGAGTGTTGTGATGAATAAAGAGGACTGATCAATTCTGCATATTTCCACTGACGATGAATTAAGCGGTAACTGGCTTAGTGGGCAGCAAAGGAAGACTGGTCATCTAAAAAAATGACCACCATTACAAGGAACTACTAACCAGGTTCACATTAAGAAACACTCACACTGATAGCGACTGTTCTCAAACTTGGGATCGTTGTCATTGACATCAGCAATAAGGACGGTGATCTGACACACGCCGATCAGGGGTTCCAGTGCCTGGTCAGTAGCAGTAACAGACAGCATATACTCCCTCTGCTTCTCCCGGTCAAAACTCTGCGTGGTTGTGATGACTCCTGGGAACACAGACACCTCCTGTTCTGCGTGTCACAGCCTCGGGACTGAATTTGCAGAAAGAGACCTGCACATCTCCTGCACAAAAGGAAGCTCTGACCGCACGCAGCACAAGCATCAAGCTTAATCCACACCAACCCTGCAATGCATGTCTTGGACAAGACTGACTCCAATTCCCCTGTCTGTCCTCTCCTCACATGTCACATGCTGCGAGCAGGCAACAGCTTTCTCTCCTGCTGCCCCGATAAGGACCTTTAGTCCAAGTACCTTGTTATCTCACTCCTCATGGAGCACAGAAGGACTTTCTCCTCCTCGTTGAGAGGCCTCTCTTAGTGATAGTCCAAGTAACTGAGTATTTCAAAGACAGCTCATTATTACTTTGGGGAAGAGTCACACCACAGAAGGCACAAGTGATGTGACCAAAGAAAGTCGTGTCTACTACAGGAGCTGGAAGCTGCCTCACTGAACAGATTAAAATTGGGTAGAATCACATAGCTCAGTTAATAAATCATAGAATCATAGAATCATAGAATTGTTTAGGTTGGAAAAGACCTTTAAGATCATCCAGTCCAACCATTAACCTAACACTACCAAGTCTACTCTAAGCCAATCAAGGGTAGACTAGACTAAACCATGTCCCGTTTTTTGAACACTTCCAGGGATGGGGACTCCACCACCTCTCTGGGCAGCCTGTTCCAATGCCTGACAACCCTTTCCGTAAAGAAATTTTTCCTAATTTCCAACCTAAACCTCCCCTGGCGCAGCTTAAGCCCATTTCCTCTTGTCCTATCGCTAACTACATGGGAGAAGAGACCAACACACACCTCACTACAACCTCCTTTCAGGGAGTTGTAGAGAGCGATAAGGTCTCCCTTCAGCCTCCTCTTCTCCAGGCTAAACAACCCCAGTTCCCTCAGCCGCTCCTCATAAGGCCTGTGCTCCAGACCCTTCACCAGCCTTGTTGCCCTTCTCTGAACACGCTCCAGCACCTCAATGTCCTTCTTGTAGTGAGGGGCCCAAAACTGGACACAGTATTCCAGGTGCGGCCTCACCAGCACCGAGTACAGGGGGACAATCACCTCCCTGCTCCTGCTGGCCACACTATTCCTCATACGAGCCAGGATGCTGTTGGCCTTCTTGGCCACCTGGGCACACTGCTGGCTCATGTTCAGCTGGCTGTCAACCAGCACGCCCAGGTCCTTTTCAGCCAGGCAGCTTTCCAGCCACTCTTCCCCAAGCCTGTAGCGCCGCATGGGGTTGTTGTGCCCGAAGTGCAGGACCCGGCACTTGGCCTTGTTAAACCTCATACAGTTCGCCTCAGCCCATCCGTCCAGCCTGTCCAGGTCCCTCTGCAGGGCCACCCTACCCTCCAGCAGATCGACACTCACACCCAGTTTGGTGTCATCTGCAAACTTACTGAGGGCACACTAAATCCCCTCATCCAGATCATCGATAAAGATACTAAACAAGGCTGGCCCCAAAACAGAGCCCTAGGGATTTCTCCAAATCTTCAGTGTTTCCTCTCTACTAACCAAGCCTCTCCCTGTCTCAGCTCTTTTCTTCTGGTTGGAAGACTTTAAACTGGCCTTCTTGAGGCCACTTCCAGACCTATGTCTCTACTATGCTAGGTACCAGGATTTTGCTGCTCATTGTAGGCCGTTTCAGTCTCCTGCACAGTCCTGGACATGCAAATACCCCATTTTACTGTTTTGGCTATGGAAACATCAACAACTTTTCTAACTTCTTCATCTGAAATGCATCAAGACTGTCTGTCACTGCCCTGTTCTGGTACAAGGGTTTTGACTCTATACACACTGCACTGGACCTCCTATTTGTGCATGAGATGAGAAACAAACCGTTGCCACATCGAATGGAAGAACAAACTCGAGCTGTTAAGAGTCATGCTTTCTGTTCTGCATTTTTATAGCTACACTTGATCCAGTAGGAAGATAACTGATACACAATAGCTTTTTATGTTCTTATTGAACTGGGGTTTGTTTCCCTACTTAATTTGTCATTTAAATCACTATAATCTTAATTTAATCTATGTGCATGGTGATCCATATACTCTGAATCTTTTCCAGTGTTTATTCTATAAGCTGTTACAGCTAACTCTGCAGTTACACTGTTAAAGCATGAGACCACATGGACACAATACAACAGCTTTCTCATTTTATCTCAGTATCCTGAAGGCTACTGACCTGTGTCTGGGTCAATGCTGAAGCCTAGGGAAGCCCCATCTCGGTGCATGAGCCCATACTTCACCTCTCCGTTGATGCCGAGGTCTGCATCGTAGGCTTCTACCTGTAGCACATACGTGCCTGGAGGCTGATTCTCCAGGACCCAGGTGTTGTCGCTGTAGTAAGTGCACTAAAAATACACCCAAACATCCAACCCTATATATATTGCACAGCGCCACATGAATTTCCTGCACAGTGTCAATATTTTTTCCAGCATGTCTGAGAAGAACTCAGAAGAAAATCACTTCTATTTATACTCACAAAGAAATCAAGCTCTAAGGGAGAGGAAGGAAAAAAGGAGAGTGAAGACTTTACACTTTAAGTATGAAGAAAGCTGGCTGCGTGTTCACTTGCAATTCATTCTGCTTTGCAAACACAATCCCTTCAGCCCGCCAGCAATCACCAGTAGCCAAGAGAAGTCTATAACCCCAATTATGGATGAGAAAAGAATATCTGCAGAAAGACATCTTACCTCTCTGAAGACAGGCTTGTTGTTATTGATGTCGTTAACTCCTACAATAACCTCAGCAAAACCGCTGAGAGGGGTGGGTCCCCCGGAGGCATTGTCATCTATCGCAGTGATGTTCAGCGTGTATTGTGGCCCTTTCAGCTTGGGCGGTGGGCTTCTGCGGAGTTTAATGATACCTAAATTTGGAAGCATAAAGTATCATTTTCTTTTACAGTGTAAATAGACAAACAAAATCAAGTGAGCATCACATTTCTCTGCCACTGCACTGTTAGTTCAGTTTGTATTTTGGTTGTAAAGCATAGGAATCGGCCATCTTAGACCGCACAGTCCTTGGACCAGGATCCCAAGTTTTGGTTGATATTTGGAGAAAGGCCATCATATCAAAGAGCTAATTCTCATTGATACAAAGCATCCCCATTTGCAGATTGTATAAATATGGCGTTTTCTTATGAGTTTTGACACACAGGTGAAGCAGAGTCAATACAGACTAGACAGTAAATAAGCGTGTTCTAAAACCTCTTTCCTTACCTTTCTGGCTATCCAGTTCAAAGTTACCTTCCTCATTGCCTCCTGTAATTAGATAAAGCAACCCATCTCCATCAGGGTCCTTTGCCCGAACAGCAGCCACTAAGGTGCTGGGACCAGCATCTTCCGAAAGGAAAGTTCTGTAACTGATGCACATATGGGAGTAATGGCAGCACATTCAGTATCAGAATAATCATCACCATGTTAACCATCAGCCAAGGATTTTAAATTCATTATGAACGTAATTTTTTTAAGCTTTGGGCATACAATCATGGAATCTTTAATCAGTTTAGGACAAGACTTTGATCATCTTTATTTGGCGTAGGCTATGTATTTTAGGATTGTAATCCTGCGGTTTTGGTACATATAATTTCCAAGGATCTTTTGGAAGATACCAATATGCACTATACTACATTGCACTGCAAACCAGGATCACTTGTCTCCTAAAGATGAGAAAAAGGACTAGTATCTGTCATGCAGCTTTCCTTATGTCCCTACACACTAATGGAAAGCATCAGATACTACAGAGATGAATGCAAAACAGTGTTTCATTTTGCAAATAAATGTATGTACTTTTTGTATTTAAAACATGTCCATACTTTAAACTCATGCAAAAAATAGAAATTATATTCATTCAGTAAAGGAAAGAAAGCATTTTAAACAAGGAGGACCCTGTGAAATTAGCTTATAATACAGTCTGCTGATGATAAAATTAAGTTTTAATGTTTGCTAACTACCATCTTTATCTGTCATATATTTATACATGGACAATCACTTTGAGACCTAGAAGTCAACACAGTCAAAATCATTCCCTACAGAGTTAGGTCTTTTATTTATTCTGTTCTCTCTTGATGAAGTCAATATGCTGATATCACAACTGGTGTACTTTTTTTTTATGCACTCTAGAAATGAAAGGCCAGCTTCTGAAGCCTTTCTTCATACAAATGACTCCTTGTTTTCTCTGGTACTTGCAGTTGCGCAAAACAACAAGGTACCATTTAGCCAAGTGTTATTAAGGTTACGCATATGAACAGCATCTGTGAAAACCAAAGCAGGAGTTCAAGCTGGCTTACATGGACTGGGAGAAGACTGGAGCCTCATCATTCACGTTGGCCATTCGAATCCGCACAGATGCCGTCCCTGTCCGAGGGGGATGTCCTTTATCGACAGCTATCACCACAAACTCATACATATGGTTCGCTCGCTCAAAGTTCAGCCTCTGGTTAGAACTGACAACCCCGTGATGTGTGATGGAAAAATCAGTGCTCTGGATGAAGTAAGCAATCTCAGAGTTGGAGCCAGAGTCGCAGTCTGTTGCAAGCACTATTAGAGAACACATTTAACAGAACGGTCATGCTGCAGAAGAGGTTTGGTTATGCTATTTCCTACCAACTCAACTTCAGATACTTTTTCTTCTTTGAGAACAGATGTCACCTAAATCTGTTTTATCCATAAAAGCCTTATTTTTGTCGTAAGAGTCTGGGAACTCAGCAGGAGGCTGGGAGTAAAAAAGCAAACAAACTCTTCCCCTCCTCCAACCCAGCCTGAAGTAATCGCAGCAAGGCGGGGTTGCAAGAGAGCTGTGATCCCAATACTATAGAACATGTTTTGTACAAATAGCAGTCAACACTGGTAATTATCGCATAATCAATATGCATGTTGGTAGAACATTATCGGTCATAAACTGTGTCCTCACTCTCTCCAGGGATGCCCTTCAAATTTAATTAACTCCCAGCTGTGTTATAGCTAAAGTACTTTTTAATCACCTGGCGCTTCAAGGTACAAAAAGTGATTAAACATTCCTCCCTAGCAAGTGTTTATTCAGTACATTGGGTGTCCCATCTGCTCAGAAGCAGCAAATCAGCAGAACAAAGAGCTAGAGCTCACCACGTAGTATCAAAAGTGGTTTTTAAGAGCAGGAGCCCACCTCTTTAATTACTCTGCCATTTTTCTAGCCAAACAATGAGGCTTGCACTCATACCCACACTGGTATTAAACAAACTCCTTATTCTACCGGGAGGATACAGATGCAGCCATTGCAGTAGCACACAGCCTTCTGGAAGTGGAACAGTGATTGCAGTGCACGGACACCCTGGCAGACAGCTACAGCGTCATCCAAAAATGAGACGAAGAAACAAGGACCCATCACTATCAGAATATTAACTCAAAGGGGTTAATTCCCCTGGAAGGGGAAGAGAAAGATTTCAAAAAGCATGCTGAAATGCTGTGCTACTTAGTTGCAAAAAATTCAACTACCTCTGCCTGTGGAAAGTTACTCATCTCAGTTTAAAAGGACATTTAGGGTGGTTGTAACACTTTGTTTAACATCTCTCAAAATCCTACTGTGAATAAATGTTTGGGTGTGTTACACACTACAGAAGCAAGAGCTTTAGAGTTAGTCACTCTCTTGCTGTACTGAAAACCTAAATATATTAAAAACTCAAGAAAGACTGAAATGAAAGTGACTTAAAACTGTTAAATTTCGTGGTCAAGTATTGTTTTTAGAAAGATATGCAGAAAGTGAAAACATATTTGATTTAAAGTTCTGATTTAATCTGCAGAATCATTACCAAGATATTGTAACCATTCACAAAAATACATTTTATGTGCTTAACGATCATACTTTTTTTTTCCCCAGATGTTTCTGGCAAATGGGAAACGTGATGCTTACTTGTACATGACAAAGACTTGCCTTACTTCCCAATAGCAACTGGAAATTCCATTCCCCTTCTGTTTCATTCCATCCTGCAAACTGATCTGCATTGCAAAGGTATTTTGAGGATCATACACCAACCACAAACAGGCCTGTGCTAGCTCTACCCATGCTCTAAGCTTAGTGCAAGCTAACTCCAGCTCAAAGCCTAGTATGTTAGCGCTAAGTTGCCGGCTACAACTCCAAGCCTTGCTCTGCTGGCATGGTGGTGCAGCTGAAGGAGTACACTAACCCCTTCTGAGACCATCCCTCCATGCTTTTTAGATCAGAGCTTGTTTGCATCCAGACATCTTAAAGCATATGCAGTGAGCATAAATCTGCCCACAATGATTAAGTAGACAGGCTGACTCAGCAAGGGTAGCAGCAGTGCTACAAACATGATACAAGCCAGACTTTGAGTGTGTTAAAATAAAAATGGTTGACGACTAAAACCTACAGTTACATCATCCACAGTTTTGACAAATGGCATATATCAAACTATCTTTTTCACTGCCATCGATAGCAACCCAGTCAGCCACAGAATGGCAAAAGCTGTCTTGAATTTGCATTTAACTTTGTGGGACATTCTGAGGTTGCAACATCCCACCCTTCAAGGAACTATAGCCAGGGTAAGACCTCCTTTTTTTTTTTTTCCTGAGATGATACTTGCTTTGGCAGTCAGAATTAGTGGCACGGCACTTATTCAGCACACAGTACAGCTGACTGCACATATGGCTTCCTTGCAGCCACTACCAATGCTGCTTGGCCCTTCAACATCCAAGTGAGTGTTCACCCACACATTTTCACTGTCACTATACCTCCACCTCGCATCTTCTTTTCTAAGGTGGCTCTTTCTCTTGAAATGTACCCCGTGTGGCAAGACAACCACATGGCATGCAATTGCACAGCTTTGCTGTTCTGCTGTTCTTCTTGCTTTGGACATGGGGCATATATTTTTTCCTCACAGTTGGGTGACTTTTGACCAGCTTTACAAGTTTCCTGAAGGGTATAGCATACATCTCTTCAAGGAAAATCACATGCTTAGGAATTTTAGGAGTTTGTCATTCCAATCAACTTATTTCTTCCTAAGAGCCATTAAACCAAAAAATGAACTACAGCAAGCTCTGGACTCTCTTGGTAATTGTTTAGAGAAAGCAGTCCCTGCAGCCCTCTTATCAGCACGTGGCTACACGAGGGAAGCTAAGCTTCTTATCACCACTGCAACCTGGATGCATTCAGCTTCAAATTCAGGAAATTTACATCGTTGTCTTCAAAAGACACATCTTAGATGTGTACATTTTTGCTAAGTCTTGCCTTGGCACTTACCCATTTCTCACATGGTTCATAACCCACCTGAGGTCTCAGCCCGTGTTCCTGTTACTACCCCAGTACCTCTCCCTACTTTCAGTTTGAATACTGACAGCAAGCCTGTAAGCATTCTCCCGGTTTTAGGCGGGACACACCTGTGGCGTGTATCATATCACGACTACATCAGATCTCGAGACATCTTTGAAGGCATTTAACTGACACCAGTAAAACAGGTTGGAGAATGGACTTTTTTCCTTGTCTGTTGGACTCCAAAGACTGAGACAAGACGTGCGGCATCATCCAAGTTCACTCCTTATTTGTGCAACCACAGTATTTCAAGAGCAATCTTGAAGTTTTGGTTGGGACTTGAGGCTTAAAATTATTTCCAACAGCTCTAATCTTTCAACAGAAAAATTCTAGCCTCTAAAAATGTCATCTGTGCACTCAGGGTTTATGTGCAAGTGATATGTGGCCATGTTAAACACAACAAACTTGGAATGATGACTGAGAAGCCACAACCATAAATATAAAAGTTCACAGGCTTTCCAAAGGTTTCTCCTTTAACACTTTCTAAGTCAATTATCCAGCATTAATACCTATTTGATAAAACTAACTGCCCATTTAAAGTACTCTTTTTTTTTTTTTTTTAACAAATTAAGAAAAGAAAAACTAGTTGCAGCTGCTTCCAGGCCACAAAAAGATGACCAGGCTGAGTTAAAAGACAGCCACAAGATTTAAAGGAAACAAGCTATGGCAATCCACTAAGTTACTGCCTGTCAGCTGCCTTAACTGCTCTTGGGATGCCACAGGATCCCTCCTTGGGCACAGCTGTGTGACACAGCACAGTGGTCCTCACCTGAAGACACTCACAACTCTACTTCCAGGATACCTAAAAGCCACCTACAGCTCTCCAGGAAGGTTACCATCCACCTCTTACAAAGGCATTACTCACTGTGGAAGAGACAGCACTTCCTCACGGTAAGAACATGAACACGTAACACAAACTACCACCTCCATGGCAAGACTGAAATGAAAGGTACCGGGATGGTCCTCACCTTGCAGTAGAGATGTGCCGACAGGAATGGTTTCAGGAATGTTGTCTCTGCTGTAAATGGAGTGTTGAAATTCGGGAGAACAGTCATTTTCATCGGTGATATGGACCACAACCTGAGACAAAAAGACATACTGCCAGGAGATTTTAGTTTCTACACTTAGGAAAACAGGCACCTTGTTCTGGACACTGCCTGGGTAGTCATTGCTTTTGCTGCTGTCCCATCCTTATACCTCTGATGCTAAAGTTTTTCTCACACTACTCCTGCAACACATAGAACTATTATCTCCTTCACTTCCAAGCAGATGGGAGGCAAAGCCAAAGAGAAATAACAAGAGGTATTTCGCAGAGCCTAGATCTGAGCCCAGATCAGAGCCTAGCCTTCTGCCTGCACCATAAGGCCTCCTCCCTCCCAAGCATCTTCAGTTTTCTAGGCTATCCCTGTGTGTAACTGGTCCCACTAACGAGGTAACGAAGACAGTGGGTAGGAAGCAAAGTGATCCGAGTACCTCAGTCACGCTGCTGAGAGTGCTCTCAACTTCCATGGCTTTCAGTAAGAGGTGATAGAGGTGGTGCTCGCTCTCGTAGTCCACGGGGTGGGTCAGGCTGAGCTCTCCGCTCTCCTGCCTCACGCTGAAGAGCCCGCTGGGGTTTGTCAGCAGAGTGTACGAAAGAGGCTGGCTCTGGAAAGAAACAGCCTCAACAACTGCTACTCTGTAAAGAACGAGAGAATAACCCTTTGCTTCAAAACAACAACAAAAGCTGTCTCCTGAGCACCTAGAAGAGCAAAATGAGGATGACAAAAGGTGAATTGCTCACTCGGTCAATGCTGGGCTCAGCTTTGTATTCAGACTGGGAATCCTTGTGCTACAGGGAGCCCTCTCTTCTCTCACCAAACTGATCCCTTGACATAGCAGGGCTGGTATAACAACCCATTTCAACGCCCTACTAACATGAAAACATCTTTTTCTTCCCTTTTGTACCTTTCCAAATACTTGACAGCAGTTACTGGTTTAGCTTTGGTTACAGAGGTAGCTGAGCTACTATACTTTTGACTTTCTTTGAAGCTGTATATTCAGAAAAGGAACGGATTCAGAGATGGATGGGAAACCCACGAAGCACAGGGCCTTTCCAGACCCTGCTGTCTGCCTTGGCAGGATATGAAATGAATGTTTGCCTCCCTGCCATGACTTATGCTTTGAAGCTCCATCTCTCACAGCAGTCTGTGGCCAGCATGACAATATACTTTAAACCCATCTCAGTAAAAACTCCAGGGAAGGAGACAAATTTCCCTCCTCCTCCTCATTCAGTCTCTTTTAAGGAGTAAGTGGCTCATCTCCAGTAGTTTTTCCTACTTCATCAGCTTATTTTGAGGTTTCCTACTCCTTGAAGGCCCTATGGCACTGCTCCACCTGCTACTTGGTGCCTTAAAAGCCCATGCTGCTCTCAAGCAGATGAACAGTGAAAATAAAACCAGAGCCAGCTCGGCAGCATCTCCCCACTGTGGCTTGGCTTAGCTACTCTTCATGCAACAGCAGAGCCCCTTGGAGACTTAGCTGTATCTATTCGCGCCTCACATGGGCGCTGTTGTCTCAGGAGTCTGGCAATGATTTGCCTT
This sequence comes from Pelecanus crispus, assembly GCF_030463565.1. Classification (NCBI taxonomy): domain Eukaryota; kingdom Metazoa; phylum Chordata; class Aves; order Pelecaniformes; family Pelecanidae; genus Pelecanus; species Pelecanus crispus. The sequence goes on along the minus strand of NC_134644.1, from coordinate 148,971,735 downwards.
TCTAAAAATTTAAATACAAGTCAAAGAGGATACAAACAACTCCAAATCTGGTTAATTAAAAGACAGTATTTTTCAAGCACTCATTTATATCTGAAGTGCTCCAGGAGATGCATAGCCAGGAGTCTGGCTGCTTTAATTCATGATGCAATGCAATAAGACCCCAAAGAGCATTAAAATAATAATTTCAGCAGAATTCCAGCATCCCAGACTACACCAGGTGCCACACTGGAGACTCTCAAACCCCAGAAAAAGCATCAGGGAACTGGGGTTGTTTAGCCTGGAGAAGAGGAGGCTGAGGGGAGGCCTTATCACTCTCTACAACTCCCTGAAAGGAGGTTGTAGTGAGGTGGGTGTTGGTCTCTTCTCCCAAGTAGTTAGCGATAGGACAAGAGGAAATGGGCTCAAGCTGCGCCAGGGGAGGTTTAGATTGGATACTAGGAAAAATTTCTTCACGGAAAGGGTAGTCAAGCATTGGAACAGGCTGCCCAGAGAGGCGGTGGAGCCACCATCCCTGGAAGTGTTCAAAAAATGGGTAGACATGGCACTTCGGGACATGGTTTAGTCTAGTCTACCCTTGATTGGTTTAGTGTGGACTTGGTAATGTTAGGTTAATGGTTGGACTGGATGATCTTAAAGGTCTTTTCCAACCTAAACGATTCTATGATTTCTTTTAGAAAACACAACACTATTTTTTAAGTGTAATAGGCAAACACATATGCATAGCCCTGAGAAGCAACAACACAAAAATTTCACTTTATTGTGCTCCATGAAGTTCCTCTCAGACTGCAGGGAGGGAGCTCACCTAACAAAGTACAACTTACTTTTCTCCTGCTGGAGTATTTTCAGGGACAAACACACTGTAGGACATGTTAGTGAACTGCGGAGGTCGGGAGCCCGCCAGGATGGAAATGGAGGCGTAGGGACTTTTGTTGCCGTACTCATCAGTGGCTTCCACAGTAACCACGTACTCCTTGTTCCACGTCAAAGGCAAGCCAGTCGTCATGATAATGCCAGTATCCTTATCTACTTGGAATCGCTCTTCACCACCTACCAATATATGCACAAAACTGGTCTGAAAAATGCCTCACAGCAAGAACATTTGCATCATCACTATTTTAAGGTAATCTATCCTCAAATCATCTACCTATGTCCTCATGCACTTCTTTTTTCCTCTCCAGTTGTGCAGTGCACCTTATCTTTTACTCACACCGTGCTCTGTTGACTGGTAAAAGAGATGAGAACGGGCGAGAAATGGAGCCTTATGCTAATGGTAAGGCTGCAATCAATTTCAAAATAGAAGTAAAGCAAAGAAAATGGCAGCAAGAAAGATTCCCATCCACATAACTGTTTTACTTAAAGCACCTCCAGCTTCTACTTGCTGTACCTGCTGTATCTTTAAGGATTCCCCAAGGGAAAAATCTATCAATGAAATGATAAAATGGGAAATTGTTAAGAAAAATCTGCAACTTAACAGAATTTTACCATTTCTTTCAGAATAGACCTACCTGCAATGAGTGTGTAAGTTATCCCAGCAGTGGTGTTTTCATTATTACTGTAATATGTGACAAGCTGGTAGACGAGAGTGCCTTTTCGGGCGTCTGGATCGACACGTGCCAGGTAGGGGTACGGGTACATGCCCCAGGACAGAAGTTCCTCTTCTGGGGCAAGGAGTGTCACGTGGCAGAGGTACCAGTCGTTATCTGCAAAAGATGCACAGATTTCTAGACAGCTTGTTCATAAACTTCAGCGGGGAATGTTTAAGATCTTATCCATTAGTATCTGTAAACAAACTGAATTACCCATCACATTCATCCTATTGTATGCACAAAAAATTCAGCACAGATATGGACTCTGGCAGCTTGATGTGCATTAAGTGCAGTTAACAACTAATTAAAACTACTTTCAATAATAGCTTTTAATTAGTTAGATACGCATTTTAAATACTATGTCAGTTACACCACTTGCCACAGTTTTAAGTATGTACTTATCCAGACTCAGGTGAAATTTGGCCTTTTTATTTTCAACAAATTCAGCATAAATGTTGCTTGTTTTACCAAATCATGTTTAGGGCTTATTAACATATTTCTCTCAAAAATCAGTGAAAGTGGTAAGCAATCAAAACTCCCTAAAATTCTTCCTGTTCCAACACTAATTTGTTTAGCTTTCTCAAACCACTGGATATTCAAGGAAAGGCAGATGTGCCTTCCCCTTCTGCCCCCAGCATCCCATCTGGCTGCATCTTAGGTGAGTGAAACACCGGCTTTGAAATGGAACCCCCCCCAAGGCAAAGCCTCGAGCTTTGCTTCTGCAGAGAGAGGCAAGCGAAGGGGCAGGCAGGTCAGCCAGCAGCTGCAGGGAGAGAGCAAGCCCTGTGTCCTGGCAGGGGAAGCACAACACAAACTGCTCTCTACTGGGCACGGAGGATCTGGGGTTCGGAGCAAGCACCTCTACTCAAATCCCTGGTGAAAAATGGCACATATGTTAACTGCACCTGTTTGGTTTTGTGGCTAAGAAGTTGTCCTGGTTTCAGCTGGGACAGAGTTAGTTTTCTTCCTAGTAGCAGGCATAGTGCTGTGTTTTGGATTTAATAGGAGAAGAATGTTGATAACACACTGATGTTTTTAGTTGTTGCTGAGTACTGCTTACACTAGCCAAGGACTTTCCAGCTTCCCATGCTCTGCCACGTACACAAGAAACTGGGAGGGGGCACAGCCAGGACAGCTGACCCAAACTGCCCAAAGGGCTATTCCATACCACATGACGTCATGCTCAGTATATAAACTGGGGGGGGTTGGCCAGGGAGCAGCGATCGCTGCTTGGGAACTGTCTGGGTATCGGTCGGCGGGTGGTGAGCAATTGCATTGTGCATCACTTGCTTTGCATATTATTATTATTATTATCATTATTATATTGTTATCATCATCATTACTATTTTACTTTATTTCAATTATTAAACTGTTCTTATCTCAACCCAGGAGTGTTTCTCACTCTTACTCCTCCAATTCTCTCCCCGCTCCCATTGGGGTAGGGGGAGTGAGCGAGCGGCTGCGTGGTGCTTAGTTGCTGGCTGGGGCTAAACCACGACAGAAGTGAACTCTGATACCCAAAACAATCGGTGCAGATGATTGCATTTGCCCAACCTTTGGACTGTCAGACTTGAGAGCAGCCTGGAAGGACCCGCACCACTGAGTGTCTGATGTAGATCCCCTCTGATCTCCGACCGATAGCATGGTCTGAGGGCTTTCAGGTAGCAGGGTTACCATCAGTGGGACAACTCCTGCGATCACCCCAGATCCGCTCCTAGGGTAGCTGTGCCACCGCTAGTGCCAGCCCAAGAAAAGGGGTGAACCCCTGATGTGCAGAAGGGCTGTCCACAGAGAAGAAAGAGAAGGAACCTTCTACGGCAAAGAACCCATAGAGATTTAATAACAGTATTTTTATCTCTTGGGAGACCTAAATTCAAACCTTTTCAACTCACAGCAACTTGCTAACAGATGCTAAAGGTACATATGAGCTTCTTGAAGAAATTTGCCTAAGCACATTTGTGTTCCAGAGGTGGCTTTGAGATTTGACTTCAAATCAAAATGAATATATTATTGAATATCTAAAATAAGTTCAAATAAAAAAAAGAAACTAAATGTAGAAAGGGGGGGAAGTAGAAAAATACATATGAGAAATGCACGTTGTCTGCCTGATAAAATATGATGGCATATTTGAACAAACTGCACTGAGGCTGCCGGTCTGTCAAGGGCTACACCACTATGAAAAGAAACACCCACCTGGGTGTACGTATGTCTCATGCAGGAAGCCCTTGATCTCTGCCTTCATCAAGGCCACATTTCACATAGGACAGAAGAGGACAGCAGCACGTGGACAAAACCAGCACCAAAGGAAGAAGTAAGCTAGAAATTCTGAACAAATTTTAACGGTAGACCTCAGGGATCCAATAATAAATAAAAGACTACCCACAGATAGAGACATCCACTGACACGAGAGACCTCTATCTATGAGCAGCCTTACCCCACAGTAAAAATACGTGATGGACAAGTTCACCAGAGGTAATCATTCCCAGGAGGGAAAAGACTTCACTGAAGTTTTGTGGGTTTTTTAAAGTATTTCAAATAATTTAAGACATGGTTTCTTTAGCTAGAGGAAATCCTTAGATCACATGGTTTCTGGTTTTCTAACATACCGACATTGCATACATGGGAACATTTGTTAGATGTGCTCTCCTAAGAATTTTTTTCTCTGTATTGCTTGGTGTAACACAAGGCACAACCCTGAGCATGAGCTAGTGGCTCACAAGAGCAACAGGAATGGTCAGTATTTTATCCATAGCCAAGAGGGAGGGCTGAGAAACACACGTCTTAATTAACCCCACTATAGACAGTGTCATTTTGCTAGGGCCAAGCAACAGAATGAAAACCTGTAGGCATGCGGCATTAGAAAATATTTTTGTTCATTCATTCGTCTAATTCAGGCAGTTCTAATTTCTGTGGAGATTAATATCTAGTCACACATTTTTCCCCTTTAGTGAAACCTAGAGAATGATTTCAAAAAATCATAATTATATGGTTTGTTCCTTAATATTGTCCCATGTAGGTGATCCAAGTGTTAAATATCAATCAATAATGAAGTCCTAATCCCACTGTAAGAATTGTAAAAACACCATCACATCAAAATGTCAGCCCTAAACCAGAGCTTTATGCTTTAAAAAAGATAGACAAGGGAATAAATTTCACCGAGTTCAGGATACCATGTCAGAGGAAGTATTTGTGGTGTTCAAATTAATGATAATTTTCTGGACTTTTACAGATACTTCACCTCCTCCCTCTCTGAAATGTGCATTTAAATAGACTCGTAGAATCACAGAATCATTTAGGGTGCACAAGACCCTTAAGATGATCAAGTCCAACCGTTAACCTAACACTGCCAAGTCCACCACTAAACCATGTCCCTAAGCACCACATCTACACATCTTTTAAATACCTCCAGGGATGGGGACTCCACCACCTCTCTGGGCAGCCTGTTCCAATGCTTGACAACCCTTTCGGTGAACAAATTTTTCCTAGTATCCAATCTAAACCTCCCCTGGCGCAGCTTGAGCCCATTTCCTCTCACCCTATTGCTAACTACATGGGAGAAGAGACCAACACCCACCTCACTACAACCTCCTTTCAGGCAGTTGTAGAGAGCGATAAGGTCTCCCCTCAGCCTCCTCTTCTCCAGACTAAACAACCCCAGTTCCCTCAGCTGCTCCTCATAAGGCCTGTGCTCCAGACCCTTCACCAGCCTTGTTGCCCTTCTCTGAACACGCTCCAGCACCTCAATGTCCTTCTTGTAGTGAGGGGCCCAAAATGGAACGCAGTATTCCAGGTGCAGCCTCACCAGTGCCAAGCACAGGGGCACGATCACTTCCCTAGTCCTGCTGGCCACACTATTTCTGATACAAGCCAGGATGCTGTTGGCCTTCTTGGCCACCTGGGCACATTGCTGGCTCATGTTCAGCCCTCACTGACTCTTGGTAAAACTGTGACACTAGCAAAGCCTCAGATCACAGACTGACGGGATGGTTGAGGTTGGCAGGGACCTCAGGAGGTCATCTGGTCCAACTGCCCTGCTCAAGCAGGCCTACCTAGAGCCGGTCACTCAGGACCATGTCCACACGGCTTTTCAATACCTCCAAGGAGGGAGACTCCACAACCTCCATGGGTAACCTTCCAGTGAACTCAAGTTCTGGGGACTGGCTTTCAAGAAAGATGTGGACCAGCTGGCAAGTGTCCAGAGAAGAGCAAAGAACACAACCAGAAAATGGCCTGTCATGAAAGTTGGAAAGAACCGGAGATTTTCAGGAGACTGCAAGGGACATGCTAACAGTGCGATAAGATGCCGCAGGACTGATGAATGAAGTCAGTCAGCTGCTCCCTACCCCACAAAACAAAAAGTAACAAACTTTCATGCCCAAGGAAAAGATTTGTGTTAGATGTTGGGGGGTGAATCCCCCAACAGTTCTGAATTACAAGGATAATGGAGCACTTGATAGTGGCTGGAGAGGTGAGAGATCATCCATCAGATCTTTAAGACCTGACTAGACAAATATCTGCCAGCAATCACTTGGTTATAGCAAAGCTTGCCTCCAGGCAGGGGCACAGTACCAGCAAGACTGTTAAATCCTTTCCATCACATTTTAATCCCCCTGCCTTTCAGCTTTTGCATCTCATTGATTTCTGAAGCTTACATAGTCACATGTCACTCGTTCCCCGGCAGCCTGAGGGAATTTCTAGCATAAACATTCTTTGGACCTTGTGTTTTTCTTTGCTGTTTGCTTAAAGGTAAGAAGTGAGGGAAGGAATGAACACCACTCTAGAAACAGAAAGCACCAAACATGAAAGGAAAAACACAGGATGAGGCCAAACCTGGAGGGCCGTGGTACAGCAGCAGGTGGTAATAAACTTCAGATATCAGGTGGAACATCTTTCTGCAGCTGAGACCTGGCTCACTGCTTCAGCCCCTCAGCATTTATTTCTGCTTTTAAGGCTTGAAAAAGCAGAACTGTTCTCTCTGTGCAAGTAAGCAAAACTTAAACTGAAGCAACCTGCAAGCATGCTGACAAAACAGCCCGGGTTATCTGCATACAGATATCAGAGCTCTAATTCTGGTGGGGAGTGAATGGAAGTAGCGAGGTGAGTGTCATTCTCTTCTCCCAAGTAACAAGCTATAGGACAAGAGGAAATGGCCTCAAGTTGCACCAGGGGAGGTTTAGATTGGATATTAGGAAAAATTTCTTCACCGAAAGGGTTGTCAAGCATTGGAACAGGCTGCCCAGAGAGGTGGTTGAGTCCCCATCCCTGGAGGTATTTAAAAGATGTGTAGATGTGGTGCTTAGGGACATGGTTTAATGGTGGGCTTGTCAGTGTTAGGTTAATGGTTGGACTTGATGATCTTAAGGGTCTTGTCCAACCTAAATGATTCTACGATTCTGTGAAGAAAGGATTGTTACAAAGGTCAGGTCTAAGTTGGAGCAAGTCCCAAACTCTAAAGAAAGCAGTGTTGAACATGCACCAAAGACTAACCGGAGGCCAGTCAAACAGCACTATTCTGCCCTGTCATTCAGAAAAAGCTGTTCAGAAGCAGCACTTTGAGCCTTCGCTACTCAAGAGTATGAATATTTCTGTTCTGGTAGCTGTCTCCTCTTTGCACAGACATGAGGCATGAAAATCTCAAGGATTTTAAGGTGTTACAGACACATGGCAATCAAATACTATGGAAAATTATTGCATTGACTTGAAACAAGTCAGTGAAACAAAAACAGTCTTGATAAAGTAGGGTCTTTTTTCCAGCAATGCATTGATTTTTCAACTGTCATGACTGCAAAGGCATTAACAGATCAGGCCTCTAAAATCAATAGTGTTTTATTTTGTTCCACTGCCACAACCGCAGCATCCTATTAAATCAAAATGCAACATCACCCAGTGATGTTACGGCTCACCCATTTTGTCAGTATGAATCATCCACTGAAAGGAAGGAAATAATCAGAAAACCAGGCTCTATAGCCTGTGAAACAAGACTATCAACAGGATAAAACACCTGGCCTCTGCACCATGCATTTGAAAAAGAGTCTTGGCGTGATCAATCTAGAAGAGAACATTAAGGGGCTGGTTTTGCTTGAGATACCAGTATATCCCCAAGGCTCCAGCTCTACCCCTTGTTTACATATAAGAAAAGCATGTCATGGATGGCATGAAAGGGGTGTCAACCAACTACCAGCCAACAGGAACCTAAGTAAAAGGGTTAGGACGTAGCAAGTGCAAGGATGGGGGAACTCACCACGCAGCCATCCATGCGATGAAGAGCTGCTAACTTTCTGTCTTTGAGGGCTAAACACACTTCAGCAGATATACCTGCGCCATCCTTGGACAAGAGCATGAAAGCAAAGAAAGAACTGGAAAAGGATTCTCAACAGCAAGTCGCTATTCTTGCAAGCTTGTATCAATTCCGTGTTCCTTTAATCATTTATTTTCTTCCCTTAATGGAAGGAGGAAACGTGATAGAAGTAATTACCTTTTCCTGAGATGAGGATTAGAGCTGCACTGACTGATGTGGGTTTGACAGGACTAATGTTGGGAAGCTGAGAAGTAAAAAAATGTGCATAAAAATGGTAGTTTATGTTTTGCTTATATCCCCTCTGGCAAAATGAATCATTTGAATGTAAAACAGACAGCACAGTATGCAAAGACATTTCTGAAGTACCCAGCTTGAAATAGGACATCAAGGCGGGATGCCTACACAGCCCCTCATTGTGCTGTCGGGCCACACTGTTACCCCTCAGTGGCAGGGCAAGACAACAGGAGCTTTGGCTCACTATTGAACCCTCAAAACCCCAGAAAAAAAACAGGAAATCCACACCTCAGAAATGGTTACTACCATGGCTAAGAAACCCTTGTCATCTTCAGGACTGAAACACAAAATTAGTTTCAAATGACCTGTATTTCCTTAAATTAAAAAGAATGTAATTACCAGAAAACATCTGACGCGCTGAATAAATTAATAAACTTCGATCTCAAATATCATACTAAGCTGTATTTGAGATAGAAAATATCTTGTGTGTATATATATACCTATAAATATAACTTGTCCTAGAAGTCCTATAAATGCTTGTGCTATAAATTGGCAATATTCCTTATAAATCACAATTTTCAAGAGTAGTTTTTTTAAAATGTAATCAGATATACTGAAGACTATGAAGAGATCAGTGTGTTTCAGTAGAAGCAAAAAGAAAAAAAAAAAGGACTCATTTATTTAGGCTTAAGTTGCCTTCAGGCTCCAGAGCCCCCTGCAGACAGGGCAGGTACGGAGGCAGCAGGGTAAAATGCTTCGCAGGCAGCAGCTTGCACAAAACATGACGGCAGGCAGCAGGCATCCCAATGAGCACCGCCAACATGACAGGTTCCCATGCTAACAAAGGCATTTCAGTATGAAGGTGGGGGAACCATCGCGGGTCTCCGAGATCCATAGCAGAGACCAGACTCTCTGCTTGCCACAAGAAATATTTTTCTTTTTTTTTTTTTTTAATGTTTAACGTTACAGTCACCAGGGGTTACCAGGTGCAGCTCGCGCTCCAGTCTCCCAAGCATATGACAGATCTGAGGAGCCTCAGGAAAGATCAAGGGAAGGAAAACAAAGGCGATTTGTGCAGGAAGATGAGAGAAAACACTAGACTAATCAGAAACCGTAATCCTTAGAGTTTAAGGATACTACACTTCACACCCTTCCCCAACACAGAGTGAATTAAAGATAAGCCACTGGCGATGAATACTTCCCTTCCCTTAGCTAGCAGCCCCATCCCCTTGATGAGGCTCCAGCAAACAGGACAGGGAGATAAGGCCTCCCGCTCTCCCCAGGGAGCCGAGAAAAAGCCCCGGGTGTCATCACTGACATCTATGCAAGTCAGCGGGCTAGAATTGGGGCGAACTCCCCCACTGGAGTTACTTAAACCACAGGCATGATGGCTGAAGCACTGAGAAGCAGCTTTTATGCCCCTTAAAAGCTGTAGACAACTAATTCCCCCTACTGTCATTTAATACTGGCATGATATTAGATGAAAATGTCTCCTTGCTTTGGCCGGTTTTTATTGGGTTTTTGGTTTTGTTTTGTTTTTTTTCTTTCAAGCACTGTTGACTTCTCTCAATCAGATTTTGTAAGACAGCTTCCCATACGCCACCTCGCAAATCATAAATGCCAGTTCATCAGCCTTTTTCATAACCAGATGCTCTATGGTTGCAAGACACACTGGTGCCCCAGTTTCTAACCATTATCCTTGATAAAAATACCAACAGGTATTTTTAAAATTCAAGCTGCTTTTGAACATTCCAGTCTTTATTTTGTAGTTATGGTCAGTCACATACTCCAGTACTATCTGAGGATCAGACAAGATCGGGTCACTGTGTTAAGTATCTCATAAACTAAATCTAAAACATCCTTGTCCTCAAAGCACCTGCAATCCAGTCTTTATCCACTACACAGTACCCTACAAACACTGAAGTATTGAATCTGAAAAAAAAAATAATACACATATGGATATACCTCATGAAAACTCTTCCATGTGTATTTTTGTGCCTTTCAGAAATTTCCCCAAAACTAAAGTAGGGTAAGAATAATCTACTTAAGAGTATTTAAACTTCCAACGAAACATCTTATAGCAGTAATTAACCTTTAACCAAAGTTCATCCTCACTTTTAGAAATGCCTTTTAGCCTAAAGAAGAGATATTTACACAGTCATGCTGTCTGCTGTGCCCCCTTTCTCCTGCCCAAGTAGCTTTTAAATCTGGTGGCCAGTTTGTTCCTACAAGCTTTATGAAAGTCAGCGGCTGGCCAGAAGATGGAGATCCCAAATAAGGGTGCCCACTGAGGGAAAGGAAAAGGTAAAGCAGCTTTCGCTTGGTCTCGACGAGCGTGGTCTCCTGGGTCAGCAATGCCTACAATGCTCATGCGCCTGCCCCAGCTACCCCATGTCCTGTCCTCCCTCCTGGGAGAAGCGCGGGGGCGAGGAGGAGGTCTCGCAGCAGGGAGAGCCTTCATGGCACAGGTCACCCCTCCAGAACTAAAGCCTTAGTTTTCTGAATTTCTTTTCTCCAACTCCCTTAAGAAAAAGTTGTATAGGGCAGTTTTAGTACAGCTAGTCTGCTGGCATGAAAGTGATGGGTCAGCTCCACCCCAAACACTGGTAAGAGATTCCTGAGGGTGAAGTTTCTGTTAATTAGCAGATTCGGTTTCTCAAAAATACTCCTAAGGTTTGGGTACAATGTTCAGGGATATCACATCCCCTTGTAACACGCTAGCGTACCAACTGGACTTTGTTGCACTAAGTAGAGAGGGCCATGTCTTGAAGGCAGGGTAACATCCTCGCTATGCCAGTTACAGAAATAGGTCTCTCTACTCCCTTGAAAGCCCACAAACCACATTAGCTTGTGGATGAACAGCCCACAGCCACAGAACAGCTGGGCGATGCGACTGTACCAACTGCCTCATCTAAAGCTATGTCAGCGGGTTTCAATTTTCCCTCTTTGGTTAACCACAGCCAGCAAGCTTGACAGACCAGCCTGCGGAGATCACTTTGCGTTATTTTCATGACATATTTCCTAATATACACCAGCACTTGGACGTGTTTTCTAGTCATGCACCACCTCTCCAATTTTAGGAGGCAAGGTCTTGCTTACCTCAATACTACCTGTAGACTTATCCAGACCATCAGAGATAAAGGCAATTGCAGGTGCTACTGCACACATGGGCAAAGTGCAAAGCTACAGCGGGTATCTCTATCACACTGGTTATCTAAGACACCTACGACATTTGCTGGGCAGCAAAGACTTCCCACGGGCAGATATCCATACATCACAGGAAAAGCTTCAGGCAGATGCAGGAACAGGACTGAAAAATCCATCATAGCTTTTCCGCTACCACATCATCCTACCCTAGCCTTTAAAGCTTGACTATGGTGTCACCCTCAAGTTTTTAAAATGTTTGAATTTTTTCGTTTGTTTCCAGAGGAAGGCTCTGAAGCACTGTCATTCCTGTAATTACAAAAGTAGCATCTTCGCCTCCATCCTTAAATCTACTGTATCTGCCAACAGTTGTCCGTTACTACCCAACCACGAGGATTAGGAACCCTTCATAGCACCGCAGAGAAGGTGGGAAGTAGCATTATTTACAGGATCTCAAAAGCTTCCAGATGACAGAATTCTTCATAAAACAAGTTTTTTACTACAGCTTGCCATGTTAACAGCCTGCTAATCACCATTAGAAGATGCTATTAGACACTATACAATCCATAATTATTTGTAGGCTCATCAGTTGGTGAGGAAGTCAGACCATGCTGACATAGTAAGAATAGCTGAAGAGTCAGCAGCAAAGAGGACATTTGGGGATTTTTTTGAACTTTTATTTTTAAAGAACGAAGTGCTGTAAGACACAGCTGCAATCTTGGCATTTAGAAGTTGCTTCTCTTTGCAGATCATTCAGCTTTTACTCTTGATGGGAAGGAGAGGCATGTTCTTTGGGTTTGTTTCCATCCCTCACAACTTCATCTTCCACTCTCTGGTCAATATTTCACAAAGCAGGGGAAACAATACAAAATAGATATTTGTGTGGTACAGCTCACTCCAAGACTGTACTTATGTCACTGAAGTGAAATTACCTGCAAGATCTCGTCTGCCAACAAAAAAGGGGCTCAAAACATATAGTCACAAACTCTAGGAAGATTCCTAAACATTTTTTGTAAGGGCGGCATCGTTAAAGAAACCCAACATCCTTGAAGGAGCCTACGACTGGATAAGCTCCCAATCACTGCCTCTGCCTTCCCATTGTCCCACGCAACACAGCACCTACTCTTCCTCATTAAAGTGGCACTTACTAAGTTTAAAGTAGTTTGTGTGGGGCATAAAAAATCCTCTTCTTGAGAGGCAGGATCTGATTGCTGCAGTGGTTAGGAATCACCTTGCTTCCAGCCCCAATCTTTCCGCAGAAAAGATACAGGCATTTGTTCTTGTGTCAGCATTGTCCTTTAACATAAATCTCTTCTTGAGGTTTGTTCAAATGGTTTTAAAATAAAAATTTGCTTGCTGAGGCTTTATGCAATAAGAGCTGTACCTGTGACCATACTTTGAATGTATTAACTTCTTTCCAAACACTTAAAAAGTTATCGTCACCAGCAAAATACCAGTATTTTTTTCATCAGCAATAGCGTGTTTTGTATGTACAAAGAGATGCCAAAAAAAGTTGTAGCAATATTTCTTGTTAACGCCATTGGATGCAACTGTAAGAGATGCACCTCAAACCCCGCAGCACGTGCACCTTCGGTAAAGGTGGACAGCAGCATTTAAGAGGTGCGTTTGGCTTGACCAGAGCAGCAGACTCCGAAGGAGCAGCGTGCAGGTTCCTGTGCTCTGTCCTAAGAAATGAAAAGGTAGAGTCGATAGCCTACCTTCCAGTTCTCCTTATATACTGAATTTCCAAACAGATCCTCTTCCACTTCCACAGATATATCCCTCGCCGCTTTGCTACTTCTCTCTCATGAAGCAGATGTCTACTCCATATGTATAGCGTTTGTTATTCCATATGTATAGCATTTGTTTACTCACTCAAAAGCTCAGCCAACCATCTCATGTAAAGCAAGTGCATCTGTAGTCATATGCACAAACCGCTCCTTACTCTGCTGTCACCGAGTGCTGCTTTTAGGTCCTTCCGTCAGCAACCCACAAAGACAGGGAAAAGTGCATAGTTACAGGAGCAGAACCCCAAGTCTTTCCATCAGCCTGCTTCCTAAGGTCAAGCTTTTAAAGGCTTTTCTTAAACTTTCTGCTTAACTTGCTCTTAAATTTTGGACAGTTTCCACTAGCGTGCCAACCTCTCTGCTCAGGCGAAAACTCCAGTACTGTTGTGATACGCACTAGTCAGGGTCTGACTGCTTTAGCAAGGAAACACTGCTCCAAAACGCCTGCTGAGAAGCCACCACCACTCTCCAGCAAGGACAGATTTCAAAGCCCATTGGAGACACGTGAACGGGAGCAAGTTCAATTCCACTTCAGAGTTATATTGCCAAACAAGAAGGCTACATGCACGTCTGCCTAGGGATGCCTGTATGAGCAAACTGCTTGTGCAAACACAGTACGTGTGAATTTTGGGCCTCCCAGGTGTAAGGCAGGTGTGAAAAGGCAGCCGCAGATCAGCCAGCGCCTGCCTGTACACAAAAATTAAACCCTGCTGCACACAGCACAGTGCTCTTGGAGTGTGAGACAACACTGAGAGCATGCAGGGATATTTCTGGCATGGTGCAGCTTTGATCTGGGTCTAAAACAGATTTTTAAATGCCTTCCTGCTGTTGTAATGTAATGAAAACTCAGAAATATGAAATCATAGGCTGTATAAAAGGATTTAAGATGTTAACATTAAGAATAAAGGGCTGAATATTCTGTTTTGAAGGTCTCCTATTGCTTTTATCTTTACCTTGTTATGATAAGGGCTTTCTCATCATCTAAATAGCTTCTTATGTACCTTACTAAGAATACTTGTAACATAAACTTTACATTTACCTCTTCAGTTTTTAAGCTTTTTGTTGGTTTCTCAGCTATAAAAGTCTATAGCTGACATTCTTACCACTTATTGCCTCTGGGTCATTATATATTTTTACATCAATTTTTTTTTACAGTAAGACTCTTCCAAAGTTATATACAGACAGGGTAACACAATAACCTTCATCCTGGAGCTTGCCGTTTTGTCTAATGATCCCTGGCCATTAAAATGGTTTCACGCTTTAAGCGAAGCAAGCTTTTTCTCTGTCGGCACCTGAATTTGAAGGCATAGCAATGGTATCCACATATGGTTTTAATCAGTCTGATACCAGAAGGGTAAAAAAAAAACCCAGCATATAGTATGACCTCCAAACCTGATTGCCAGGTCAGATTTCTGTTTCTGGAGTCAGATTTATTTTGTTCTAAAAATGTCAGGGGGAGCCAGGAAGCAATGGGCCATTTCTGGCTCCATAGAAAAAAATCCTAAGCTATATCTTGATTTGAAATCATAGCCAGCAACATATTCGGACTACTTGTTAGTTTTTACAGAAGCTGTATTATGTGGATTGAAAGGCTTTCCTTTCCCAGTAGGCATCCTGGTGGAAGTTTTTTTAAGAAAGTGCAAGGGACTCAAACCATGTGATGTTTCTGCATGCAGTCTAGGCTGTATTTTCAGGAATTTCAAGATCTGACAGATGCCTTTTTAAAATGTAGTTTGCTTCCAGTGAGTCACAAGGGTTCAATACTGATCATGTTCTACCATAACACACTATACCTGAGGAACAGCATCATGCTACAGCCTCCTCAGTCAGACTGAAGATCTATCTCCTTGGAATTCAGTTACAGTAGTAAACAGGTGTTATCCCACCTGAACAAGAACAGGGGATGAGAGCTCCATCCCAATTCCAAAACATGGAAATACTGAACGGCCTTACAATTGTTTTATTAATTTCAGTCGTAAACTAACTGCTGGTGTTAACCTCACTCCAATGTCTTGAGGCATCCCAGATTTAAAGGGTTGCTAGCCTCAAGCTTACTCTTCAGAGCACTGCAGACATGCTGGAGGGGGAAGAGATTTGTCTTGCTGGGCTTTCAAGTCTCACTTGTTGTTAAAGAAAAATAACCTTTGTAGATTGCAGACTGACTTCTCACCACGGGTGTTTTCAGTTTGACAGCACGTGAGCTGCATCTGCGGTGTCGGTGTGTGCAGGAGCATGGAAATCACCCAGTGGGTCTCACTATTCCAAGCCAGTGCAGCATGTGCTCTGTATGACCTTTGTGGCAGGCTCTTAAGATTAAAAAAACAAAGAGCTGGAAGTCTGCTAAAGTCAAAGCACGGGGTAGGAAATTGTGTTCTTTCACTTTTTGAAACATGATAGACAAAGTCCTAAACATAAAGCTTCTACACAGGGTACACCAGTACCCCAGCTACAGAAAGTATGGCCATCGGTGGAGGAAGAGTAAACAGTTGTGTAACTGCACACGTTCCACCCTGCATAAATCAGTAACAAGTATGAGAACCTACGTAGGCGCTTGCAGGTAGGGGCAGGTGTGCACGAACAGGGGCAGACTTGGAAGGGAAAGGCAGCCACAGCCCTTTCAACCCTTCCCCACCATCCGCAGCCCCTCCACACTCAGGCTACGTGCTGTTCTTCTGCCTTCTCATGGTGCAGTCAGTGTTTCCAGGATGCTAAATGTCCCAGAAGAAAATGTGGATGAGGAAAGGGTGGGTGAGTAGCTCCTGTCTTTGTGTAAGAGTCTCACCTGAACTCCAGGTCCCAATCCCACAACTACACTCATGCAGAGCCCAGAACAGCAAGGCTTTGAGAGACGGAGGCAACCTGCCAGATTCCTAAAGAAGATGCTAACTGCTCTGTGTAGGTAAATAAGACAATTCACAGAAGTTGTGCAAAAGTTTTTGTGATGCACGGTCCATGTACCATTCAATGGGACAAGAACTGTATTTTCACAGTGCCAGCTATGGTCTCCCCACAGAACAGACGGCAACCCCATACACATCACTGCTATGAGTACCACTGAGCAACATATAGGATTCAAAAAGTTATCATACTCTACGCTCAGTTTATTTCAATATTTCAACTGTGTACATGAATACCTTGTCTCCCTAGGACTACAGTTGCAAGAAATAGTGCTCTAAGTTACTAGCTGACCCCCTTTTTTATTTTAAGTGCTAAAAAAGCTTTGGTTTTCTTGAAAAAAAAAACAAAACCCCAAGACGCGCTTCACTGGAGAAGCAGCACCTGTGAAACGCTCAAGTCCATTCACGACTTTTACATGAGACGTCAATTAATAAGGGTCCAATAGTTTTGTTTTTCAATTAATGAGAGGATAAAAAGTTTGGCACATGTTCCATAATATTGATTACAGTGACCCACTGTTAATTATATTTAGTAAGAGGCACAAGGAGAAATGAGGAGCAAACCAAAGTTAATTCTGTTTGGCTTTAGACAGTTCACCGGGTTTCTTCAGATAAAAAATGGATCCTCAAAGCCTCCCACTGTTTCATCATCTTCCTGTAAAAAAAAGCAGCCAGAAGAAGATCCCAAGTTTGTTACTGTACAAAGTTATGAGATAGTTTTGATTTTAAAAGTAGCTTAAAGGAGTGTCTAAATGACCTTGTCCCACTTGATCATTTAATTCCTTTCTCCCTGAGGCTCCTCTCTTGTCAATACATTATCAGTGCATAGACAGCGGTAAAAATATGTTGTACAGCACCAGACTGGAGAGGACAACATGATTAACCATTTGTACAACACTGCTCACAAGGTTGTTTGCTTTCATTATAAAGAAGCAGGACAGTCAAGCAACACGTCACCTTTCCAACTGCATCTTTAGCTTGAATGAGAAGTTCTACTTTCAATGCCAGGTGATTTGTTTAAAGTTAGTATCTAGACATACTGTGCAGCAGCGTTTTTATTATGTTAAATGTTTCTCACTTGCATTAACACAGCCCATTCCTGCAAGAATGAGTCTCTCAGACAGGTGGCTCTGGGGTTCTCAGACTGCACACAGTGCAGGATGGTGAAGGAGATCACAGCCCCCGGCACGCTTCAACACATTTGTTTTCCTCCCAGCTCTACATTTCGCATTTCCTGAGCATTAGGTTGTAAAAGCCATTTACAGAAAACTGTAAATATTCTCCCTGCAATGAAGCTGTAAACATCTAAGAAAAAAAAAAAGCCTCCAACAAAATACAAACAAATGATAACCAGTAACATTACATACAACATTACAAACATAATTGGAACAGGCTGCCCAGAGAGGTGGTGGAGCCACCATCCCTGGAAGCGTTCAAAAAACGGGTAGATGTGGCACTTCGGGACATGGTTTAGTCTAGTCTACCCTTGATTGGTTTAGTGTGGACTTGGTAATGTTAGGTTAATGGTTGGACTGGATGATCTTAAAGGTCTTTTCCAACCTAAACAATTCTATGATTCTATGATTATCAGAGACCTGAGCTACGGTTACAAATTCACTCTGAATAAGATGAAAGTAACACATGGAAAGGATGGCTTTAGTAATCGTAAGGTACCTCGTGGTTTAAGAAGTTTAACAAGTTTAGCCATTCTCTTTGCTGTTGTTAGGAGAAGCACATACAGCTTCTCCTAATATATATATATATAAAAGACAAGATATACAAGCTGTTGATGCATTGAGGATTTACGCAGTGGTATAATGGTATCTCCACTGTGTTTTCTACACCAACTGCTATGATTCCAGATTCAGGTTATTTTTTAATTTTTTGCTCATCCTACGCCCACCGACATCTACTGCACATCAGCTGCTCTCCCTTCCCGCGCGCTGCCCTGCCATTGCGGCGGCTGACCCCCGCTCCTCCTCAGCGGGCTCTCCAAGCGCCGTGGGCTCTCGCCGTGGGCCTGCAAGCATGCATCCCCAGGGCAACGTCCCCTCTCCCTTCCCTGGTCGCGGAGGACGCCAGTGGATGGAGGAGGCTCTCTAGTAACTCCGTGACTCGCCGAACTCCCCCCACTATAAGACAAACTGTTGTGGCGTGCCCCCTTTTTAACAAGCTTTAACTGCTTGTTAACCCACGAGCAGACCCCTCTCGGCTCCTACAAACGTGAACCTGCCGGGACAGGAATTCCTTACGAGACAAGGTAACCAAGCCACCACTGCCCGCGTTCGCACCTGCTCCTCCGGAGCCGGGAGCCCAAAGCCGTGCCCGCGGTACCGGGGAAGCGCCGGTACACCCCCGCCGCCCCAAACCCAGCCCGGGGGGCCGCTCCCACAGCCGCCCGCCGCCCCAAACCCAGCCCGGGGGGCCGCTCCCACAGCCGCCCGCCGCCCCCCAACCCCGCGGGGGGGGGCATCAGCGCGGCCGCATCTCCTCGAGTGACCCGCTCAGCCTCCCCCCCTCCCGCGGGGCGCCCCTCCCTCCCCACCCGGCCATTTCGCGGCCCGGTCCCCCCCAGGCCAAGCCGGGGCAGCAACGCGGAGAGACGCGCCCCATCCCCGCCGCCCGGGGCCCCTACCTCGTCCTTCGCCGCGGTGCACCTTGACCAGCACCTCCGCCCGGCCGCCCGCCCGCAGCTGCCGCCGGAGGTAGAGCCGCCCCGACGCCCTCTCGACGCCCACGGGGGCGGCGGCGCCGGGAGTCGCCAGCTCGAACCAGCCGCCCGCCGCCCGCTCGCGGCCCCGCGGGACGGTGAAGACGGCGTC
Organism: Pelecanus crispus; assembly: GCF_030463565.1. Lineage (NCBI taxonomy): Eukaryota > Metazoa > Chordata > Aves > Pelecaniformes > Pelecanidae > Pelecanus > Pelecanus crispus. The sequence goes on along the minus strand of NC_134644.1, from coordinate 148,952,967 downwards.
GCCCACCCGCGCCCCGGGGGGCAGGCGGGCCGTGTAGCGCCGGGGGCCGGGCCCCGGCGGCCGCTCGGGGGGCGGCGGCGGCAGCAGCGAGCGCGGCCGCCGCCTCCCCCCGCCGCGCAGGGCCAGGCGCAGGCACCGCGCGGGGCCGCGCAGCGGACGCGCCCGCCCGCGGCCCCGGGCCGCCGCGCAGAGGCGGAGCCGGCGCAGCCGCCGCAGCGAGCCCAGGGCCAGCAGCGGCGCGCCGCGGGGCACCGCCGGGAGCGGGCGGGGGCGGCGGGCGAGGCGGGCCCTGGCGGCATCGCCGCCGTCCGAGGCGCGGAGCCGGGCCGCCCCCGTGCCCGGCGGGGCCAGCTCCTCCACCCGCAGCCGCAGCGGCCGGTGGGCGTCGCGCTCCAGGACCCGGACCCGCAGCAGCGCCTCCCGGGGGGCCCGTCCCGCCCGCCGCCGGAGCCCGTAGCCGGGCTGCGCCTCCCGGTCCGGGCGCTCGGCCGTGCGGAGCGGCAGCAGCCCCCGCCCGCCGCCCGGCCGCCGCTGGAGGGAGAAGCGGGAGACGCCGGCGCCCCGCAGCGCCCGCTCCCCGGCCGGCTCCCCGGGGCCCAGCGAGCCCCGCACCCGCGTCCCTGCCGGGCTGTTCCCGGGCACCTGCCCGGGGGAGCGGGGAGCGCCGCCGCGCCCCAGCCCCGCCGCCCCGCACAGCAGCAGCAGCAGCAGGGCCGGGAGCCGCCCGCCGCCCCGTGGCGCCCGGCCCATCCCGGCGGAGCGGAGCGGAGCGGAGCGGAGCGGAGCACCCCCCGGAGCGGCACTGCGCCGCACTCCCGCCGCGCACACCCACGCCACGTGGAGGCCCGGCCCGCCCCGGCCCGGCCCCCGCCGCCGCCACTCAGAGCCGCGGGCGGGGCGAGCCCGCTCCCCCGGGGGTGCAGGCCGAGCCCCTCCCGTGGCGAAGCGTGCAGCAATGCCGGGCAGATTCCTGATTTTCCCCAGCTCCAAGCGAGGGGGACACAGGAGGAGGAGCAGTGCTTCCCGGGGGGGGGGGGGGGGGGGGGGAGTGACTGCGGGGAAAAGGGGCGACCTCCTGCTTTCCTGAGCCTACGTGAAAACCTCCAGCCAAGCTGAAAGAGCGAGCAGGAAAAGAAACAGAGGAGAAAACACTTATTGCAGAAAGCAGAGAGGGCCTTGGGATGCTTGAATCGTTGAAACAAAGTTGTGACCAAGCAGGCAGAATTTTCTGATGTGAGCCGGGCTTGTCTTGGAAGCGTGGCTCCTCAGGAGCGCGTGTACAGCTCGCTGCTCCTTCAGGGAAGATGCGTTTTTGGCAGAAGGGGGAAAAGCAAAATATGTCTCGGCATAATACACAAACAGTAGCACCAATTATCGCATTTAAAGTATTTCTGTGGAAAGAATAGCGTGTGCTGCTCTTGAGAGCAATACTGAAATGGTCCTTCTGAATGAGGCAAGCAAACGCATCAGTCCTGGCTAAACGTGCGTAAAACAATCTGGGCGTGGGAATCACTGCACTGGTTATAACGTGGTCAATGGAAGCGTGAGCACAAGCCAGGCCACTCCAACGCCAGTCACTCCCCACCACTCGTCAAACCACACGTTCCTCATTTTCTCTTCGTTCCAAGCCCAAGTCCCAGCATCTTCCATTCCTGCTAATAAACAAGAACAGTATCTCCCTTTGCATAGTGACGGTAACGGCTTAGGAACAGCCTTTTGATGAGCCTCCGCATCCAGCTGATCAAACTGTGTTAATATTTTTCCATTAGAAATGCTCCCTCTTGCTGTTTTGAACACAGGCTTGCTAGTTTTACTAGAAGGTTGTTAGCAAGGCAGGGGTGTTTGCTGCCATCTGCGTTGTAACTTCAGCGATAACGTGTCTAGGCTGGAAGTGAAGCTTTGCTCAGGAAAGCCAGAACCCATTTCAATCAGCTTTAGTCAAATATTACAGGCAACAGTCAAAGGTGACAACCGACTGCTAGATCTGCACCTCTGCCACCTGGGGAATTACCAGTTTTAGGGAGAGGTGATCACTGGGTGATCGCATCATGTTATTAGAAGCGGTCAGCCTTTATTTTCACACTAGGGAAGCGAAGGGATGATTGTTTCCAAAAACCGGCAGGATGTGGGAAGGCAAAAAGTAAACCCAAATATTTTTAAGGAATAGTTTACCAGTAACAACAGGAAAGTAACCATCAAGATCCATCCACGGTTAACATGCTGTACCAAGCTTTGAGTGTGTTATCTTTACTCTTTGTGCCCAACGTAAAAATAAAATGTGAGTAATTCCCTGCCTCACAAAGGCACTAGAAAGCTCATTAACTTACAACACTTAATGAGCCAGCCAGACCACTCGAATGAGTGTTCAGTTTAAGACAAGCTTAGATCGGTACTGAAATACAGCACAGCACACCCGCTTCCGAAATGTGCTGTGTCCTACTGGCCTTACACAAACTCTCACCAAGCAAATCAAATGCTCTCAGCATCAAGTGCTCAATTTTAACCTACGTTACAGGATGCGCCACTCTTTCTACTCTCTTACGTTTACACAGACTGCATTTAGAAACATATGTTATTGTCTACAGCCCGTCAAGACACGAGCTGAATTTTATTCACAGCACTTCCTCGCACATATGAGTCCATGTATTGTTATCACGCTCGTTAACACATCATTTTGGTGATGCAAATTTAGGCTTCTGCCGCAAGTCGCTCCCATTGACGGAGTTTAGGGCCCACCTTACAGAGCAGAACCCGCCACAGCCTTGCCACTGTGGACACTTACCAGCACAACTGTGTTATTTTCAACATCTAGTTGTGCAAAACCTGTGCAATAACAAAACAAATGTATATTTTTTTTTTTTTTTTTTTTTGTGGAAACACATCCTATCCTACAATTTAAAGAGATGCAAACACACTTGAGGTGTGTTTGACTGCGGTTACCAGCTCTAAAATTATGTGACTGCATCCTGGCCAGGCACGGCTGAAATAATTGCCCTTACTGGTGTTGGGCAGTCGTATACACATTAAAGACCTGTTTTGAAATGGTAGAAGTTATTTATAATGGGTTGTTCGGACTTTTTTTTCAAGCTGTAACGAACGGACCAAACTGCGTTGTTTTGTTGGAAATATGAAAGTATTGATGAAGAGACTAAATGTCTCAATCAGTCTTTTCAATGAAAACCATTTTTCTTCTGGAGTTGAGGGGTGGGGAGGGAGCTCCGGTTCAGCTGTCAGGGACTGGGGAAGTCAAAGCACAGGCTTGTTTTGTGTTTGGGTCTCTTTAGGGTCAGTGGATGATACCCTGTCCTCGTAACTACTTCAAAAACCAGGAAAAAAAAAATTTTCCACTGTTCACAGTTGGCTCTACATCCTCATCAGGGATCAACAGGCAGCTAAACAAGGAATGGCAAGCAATTCTCGAAAGCTGTATTCTATATGTATATGCATGTACAGTAAATATTTTAATGCTACAACACTGACCATTCCAGAGGAACCCCATTTCCTTCTCAGGACACTGCCAAGAAAATGGTACAGCTCTTTCCGTGTAGCCATCTTTTCCAAGGGAACTTGACTCTTCCTGTGAAACTGAAGCAGAAACCACAGAGATTGACAGAGCGTTAATCCAAGAGGTGACCTGAGTAAAGACAGAGGAGCTAGCTCTCGGCTCTGATAGGAAACAACATGGAGAAGAAATAAACAGGAATTAACTAAATAAGCTCCTTGGATATCTTCAGGACACCATCAGCTTCTATTGCCAAAGGATCATAGTGAAATTTATTTTTAGGATTCTTCTCTAGCAAACCTTATCCGGTGAGTCGAGGACTGTGAATTGCAAGCACTAAATCTGAGAACTGGTATTCAGAGGCCAAACTATCAGCAAGCCCAACAGCCTTGCTCTGGCCCTCTCTCGCAGCTGGGACAAGTCCCTAGAATGCAGCCAGCAGTTCAGACTGCAGCTCGGGTCATCCTAAAATGGGCCAAATGGGGGGAAGGAAAAAAAAAATAGCTGCAGCATTTATCCAGGTGATAATAATGTGGAAATAGGTACAAATGACACTGCTAGTGTGTGTTTCCGACGTAGGTTTTCATGATGAAATGAAAACGAGACTTGATTTTAATGTACCTTTCTAAAACTGCGTATCACTGCAGCAGTGATTTTGTATTATTACCCAGAGCTGACGTTAGATCAAGCAAGGAAACCACAGGCGCTCTTTCCAGCACCAAGAATTACTCCGGGGAGACCGCAGCTTCCGCGCTCGGGGTCTCGCAGACAGATACCATGACACAGTGAAGAGAAGGCGGCTGCATTCTTGCCCGTCGTTTGCCAGCTTTCTTCAGAGGGGAGAATGGCTCAGGGCATCATTTTATATTCACCCGCATCTTACAGAATCTGCTGGTATTTATTGCAATGGTGTAAAAAAAAAAAAAAAGGTCAGTCTTAACATGTTTTTGGTCTTTCTATAACCAGTCAGTACAGTACCATCAGGAGACAAGGCCTGACAGCAGACATTATAGTCAAAGCTTTGAAACAAGAAGAAATTCCAAGGCATTGTAAAGCTGCTCAAAATTCTGAAGGTAAATGTATATACTGCTGGTGTGTTATAACCTACTGAATAGTTCAGTATTACTCTATATTGCTTTGCGTTTGTATATTCTATATATGCAATTTAATTCATAGAGAGATGCATCTCATCTCATTACTATTAAAAAAATGTCTATCACGTTTGTTACCTAAGCAATCCAAAAGCATACAGGAATTGAAGTATGCTAGTCTAGGCCACAGCAAAAATTGGAAAATCTGGGAAAACTGGAAAATCTAGGTCCTAGAAACAGACTACAGAGCTACTATTTAGGGGGGAAAAAACCCCAAACCAACAGTAATTTTACCTAACACCTCTCAAACACTGATTATAATCAGAATATATATTATATGGAGAAATATACACACATATAATACATATACACATTTTTATATACACCTATTTATATACACATATAAATATAAATTCTATTATATATAATAGAATATTCTGTATTTCACAGCTGGTAGCCACAGTTTTGGATAAAGACATGAAAGAGTACACAAACTTCAACATGTATTTCATGGTGCCAGGAAGCTCCATTCCTGTTTCAGCTAAGCAATCACAAAGCCTGGGTGCTTGAAGAATTCATGGATAAACTTGAATACTCCAACATCACTGCATTTCATCTTTTCGAAATTAAGCTTGTTTCCTGACTGGTCTAAAAGGAAGCTGCCTGATGAATTGTTCAAACCCATTAAGAATTAAAGATGTAAATACATATTTTTTAGGTGCTGTATGATCGATTTTTGGAGAAGCACTTCATCAGATATTTGTATCATCTTTAGAACTTAACTAAAATAATGTCAAGGTTTTAATATCATTATATGGTAAATTATTACAAAGTAGTCTGCATTCAAAGATTTCACTCCTACTAATATCTTATAAAATGACAGAAAGCTCCAATATATGTAATCATGATCTGTAAAAATTGAAGACAGATGATACATCAGTTGATTAAAAAAAAAATAAAAAAATCAGTAAGCATTTGATGTTGCATAGCAATTTATTTCCAGGTAACATTCTTGCTGTAGGAGGATCTTTAGGGAGACAGAGTTCAATAACTCCATATGAAGCACCTCATATTTTGCTGCTCATCCTCATACCAGTATGTCTCAACAGGTAGTCACAGTCAGCATGACATATGGATCCAGTCTCAGCAGGCTGCTAATCCTCAAGAGCTGTCAGAGTATTTATGCTGCCTGTCAAGACAGGTATTTGAGCTGTGCTGTACAGTCTTCACCTGACTGAAAATTGCATATGCAAATAATACAACAGAATACAAAAATCATTTTATTACCGCAACAGAGGAAGGAGGTTAATTCATTATGAACTACATCTTTTTGTGAAAGGGTATCAGACTTCTCAAAAGAAAGCATATAACAGTTTGTGTCCCAAACAATCCATACTTTCTGGACTTGGCTTTTATTACATTCCTTCCCCCCCCCCCCGAAAAAGTTTGTCACAAGAGAAAAATATTTACTGTGTATACATTATTTTGATAAAAAACTGTCCAAGACAACGAACAGGATGAAAGGAATTGGATTCCTTAGATCTGTTATTAAATACCTGCACATAGATATGTCCATATGCCATATACACTACTGCTAAATGTCACTGTTAACAAGAAAAGCACCACCAATAATTCTTCTGCATTACTGAAGTAACAAAGTTTGAAACTGAAAGGCATTAAACACCCACCTCTTTTCCATCAAATGAATAGGTAACCTTAAATATCACTTGAAAGGTAGAATGACACACATCTAACTACGCTGAAGTTGAAAACATTGCCAGATTAATTACATGTTTAAACATCTAGTTGAGTTACCAAACAATTCAGAAGACCTTTAGGCACCACTAGTCCTGCATTTGGCATAGTAAGAGTGCAGCAACACAACGGTGATATTTTGTTTTAGCTGTACTGCTGACATAGAAATGATTACTAAAATAATACACACTGCATGTTTTAGAATCACCCCCCTGCCCCCAAGTTAAGTTTTAAAAAGAGTACTAAAGGCATGATTATACAGATTTATGTTGAGGTATTACTTCATATGAAATATTGCTTGTGTTGGAATAAACTCAGCTTTTCTTTCATCTCTAATACCACAGTACTCTAGAGTCCACCTGTCCATCAATATTTAGGAGATTTATAGATTCAACCATCATTAGCGATAATAGAAGTTACTCATTACATCTCCAAATCACAACAGTAAAACACACATCTCTAAATGCAAATACAACACGCATGCCTGCCCATTCACACAAACAGCCTATGCTTTCTCCTGTTCGATTTTTGGTTAAAGAATACATTATATGTAGTTAATGGCAGTCATTAAGAAGTGTTTCAATGACAGATTACAATCCCTACAAACTGATCTTGCAATTCCTATTCATGTGACTTGCACGGGAAAATTGATGAAGGGTCACAAGACTCGGACATTTTCAGATGACTTAGTAAAAATAAAGTGGTAAGAACAAGATTTGGTCCCTAACTTTCTACCTTTCAGTAAATAGTAATGCCACCAGAGCAAATAGGTTGAAGAATTTTCAATGCCTGTTAAACCTTTTGGCCCTCTTTCTTTTTTCTGTAATTGTCTATCTCCTCCTTTGGAAGAAATAAAACCAGTATTTTTTTTAAATAATATGAACAGAAGTTTATATTCTGAAATGCCTTTACTTAGTCAGTCTCAAATATCTCCTGGCAAATCTATTAACTGAGTTCAAGTATGTGGACGTGAAAGAGCTGTATATGTCAGTTTAGCTGTGGCTTGATTAAACTTTAATCCACAAGTCTAACAGTAACAGGTGAGTGCCTGAAAATACTATACTCAATTTATTCTTTCAAGGTAACTTTTTTGCATTTGCTAAGATCAAGCGTATCAGAAATTGGAAATGTGAAGGAGGAAATAAGCCAGCAAAATAGCAACACAAATGGCTATGGAAATTCTCATTCTTCCCAGTGAACAGCTGCTAATCAGATGGCTGGCATACATCCTAGCTGCACCACTTACTACTTACTATACAACCATCCTCAGAGGCTGGGGTCTTAATAGACACAAGAGAAGCTCTAGAAATCAGAGGGACAGGAATTAAAAAAAAAAAAAACCAAACCCTTCACAAAAAAGAAACACCAATTGAGTTTGTTTGTTTGTTTAATAAAAGCTTGCAAGGCACATGTTTCAACTGAATTGCAACATCTACAGCAAAACAGATCAAAATTTGCAAAACGTTCCCCCAGCCCTTTCGGGGAGTTAAACCTGTGACCTAGTTGAAAACCGCACTAGGGTTGTGTGTACAACTCCGATGTAATCATGCCCTATTGTTGTCCTTCTGAGGGATATCATGAAACTTGCTGTTTCTTTTTCACAGAAGGTGGAGATCAGAATAGACAATAATATTTTTGCTAATCCATAGCTGGATAAGAAATTCAAGCTTATAATTTGCTTTGTAAGATACGATTCTTCCAGTCACTCATTTTAAAAATGATGCCTTTTTACTGGAACAAGAGCAATGTTTCTCCCACATAAAAGGCTCTTGGTACTTAAGGCTGCTGTACCAATGGTGCTGCAATACAATTTGCTCTAATATAAAAAGCAAGGTAAAAATCTTACATGATTCTCCTAAAGCAGAATCAATTGAAGTATCAAGAATACATCTTAAAAACTATGACAAAACTAATAATAACAACTATGTCACAGTTCAAATAAAGTTTATACATGTTTAAACAAACATGTTGAAGGCCAGCGTGCTACAAGGTAGTTTTCTTTAGATGTACAGATGGCGTCGTTCATGTTTTTCTTAACATGTGCGCTCTACATGTAAGTATTCAAACTATGTTCTATGTGGTAACACATACATACAGCATTGCAGCAAAACACAACAGGCAGTCAAGGACAGTTAAATATTGCATCTTGGCATGGCAGTCTAAGGCATGAAGCCGTAAGCTACGTGACTTCATCCACCCAAGTGCAGTTGTAACCCTGAAGTTTGCTACCTGGAATGCCTTATTGCTGTTATGAAATGGTATTCAGGAATGATTAACTTCAGGCGAGTAAATGACTGACACACAGACATATAATTCCTTGACAGTGACTCAAACAAACTTAAATTGTTAATAAAGGAATGATAAACTTACTTCCAAATATTACATCTACATCCATACTAGCACATACAGAAAAGGTTCCTGCAGGCCTGCCATAGCTCAAGTTAATACACTAGCTTCTGTTGTTATAGTAATTGCAAAGTCTGAAAAAGTCCAGTGCAGTACAACACATCCACTTGTGCATAAGCAAATAAATGCAGACTGCATTTGACCAGAGACACACATACACACTATCCTCAACACAACGACTGTATCCCCAGAAAGGATATTTACTTTTAACTTGTAACTCAGTTATACTGATAAATGTTTCTCTCAATGATCATATCCAGTATATTTGATGGATTTATCTGAACATTGGTTTCAAATAAAATGGATAATTTAACATCTTGTCAAGACTCATAGGCGTAAAAATATAACTGAAAGTAAAAAATAGATTACAGACATGTTGACTTTTACAACAATAAAGCTTTTTTCTTTTAAATCACTCCTATAGTGATAACAGGTTTTAAAAAAATCTCAGCACTACCTGTTAGTGTAAAGTAAGCAAATGCATCTGCATAGAGCAGATAGGAATCACACATATACACCAACACACTGCAGCTCCTAATAATTTCAGAGTTAAAATCTCTGAACTTGCATTTTATCAACAAGTGCAGTAAGGATTGTTTTGCAGCTTCCATTTCCAGAATGGTTTGCAGATTTTTCAGTTGCAGGTTCATCCTGTTATGCCAGACCCTTCATTAAAGAATCTGGGCTCCAAAGAATCATTCCCACATGCCTGACAGACTGGTCTCTGGGCCAGGTGTTACAAGAATCCATAACTGCAGGTCCTAATGGGTGAATAACCTCTTCCAAAACTTACGTCCTGGCTTTTTGTCCAGCTACACCTACATAAGCAAAGTTACCGTTACCTTTTATTGGATTTTCCATTCACAAAACCAGGATTAGGCCCAGAGTTGGAATTAAAGCATCATCCATTCTCTTGAAAGCATATCAGCCAGCAACAAAGAGGATGAACAGATAACTTGTTAAGAAAAATAGTTGTAGAGGCAAAGGGGGTCATATAAGGAAGACAAATTTTACAGGGAAGCAAAATTGCGGAGTACTTTCCCAAATTTTCAAAGATCTCAGTGTAGTTGCATAATTGATATAAAAATAGCTATGAACAACTGTGCCATTATTTATTAATGGTGGTGATTATAGTACTTTAAATTACAATTATGGCACTATCTTAATATAACTATCACATAATAAGTTGAATGAAATGAATATCACCCATCCCTTCCCATACACTCACAGAGATACCAGCACACACACAGAGGGGGTGCAACAGAAGTGCAGAAGTCTCAGTAGCAAACCTAGTTGTCCTGCCACACTTGTCTAAAAACAAGTATAGCGTACTGTTGTATACTGGCCCATTCTGATGGCTGCTAAGACACACATATGCATACACACATACACATTTAAGCATGGAAAAATCCTGAAGACAAGTTCTTTCCAAACTGAAGATCTAACCTTCGTCAACTCCTACTGCTAGGTCTAAGTCCAAGCACTTCCACCAACATGTCTCCAACAAGGTAGAGATCAGTGCCATAATCTATGGAAGTGTTGTTTAAATAAGATCTTCCTTATTTGACTTATACAAACACTATAGCTACACCTAAGATGTATGACTGTGTGTTTGATAAACATAGAAGTGTTTATACTGCAAGACAGGAAGAATTAAAACAACAGAAAACCAAAAAACCCAAACACTTACTTGAAAAGACTTGGGATACTGATTGGTTTCTTGCTAGAGAATACAAGCTATATGACTTGAGCTCTTTAATTAATTTTTCTGCATTTACTGAAGTCCACCCACATCAGCTCTCCAACACTAAAGTTAGAACTCTCATTTACATGAAGATTAAGATGATACATAATGGGAAGAAAAATGCAAAAACATGGAAGACTGTCACACTTTGTAGAGACTGTAAAATTGACAATTTTTCCTTTTCCGTCAAGGATGGAATCTGTGTCTGTTGATCTGCAGTTCAAACAATTCCAGTTTGGTAGAATAAAGCTGTCAATACACTGCATGTGCGCACATGTATCTGCAAAAATAACTTCCTTGATCAAAAGGAACTTTTCCAAGTGAATTTCATTCACAATCAATCCTCAGAAAGGAGCTTGTATGCTTTTTCATGACTGGAAGGATATCACAGTGTTGATTCTATATACAAAGTAGGATCTATTCCAGTATACCCGAGTAAAATAATTCACATATGGAGAATAGTTCATTTTGATTTCATGACAAAATCGTCCATATTTTGAGTAGGCATAACTGTCACCTTCCTCACAAACCACCTGTCAGAAAAGAAGAAGATCTAATTAAAATACTGAAGATAAGTGGTTACAGAACGTAATTCTGTACATTTAATTTACTTCCGTATTCTGTAAATTTCATTTATGATAGACATTTAATTTCCATACTGTACAATTCCAATAAGCTGAAAACGTATTCCCCTATAATTTGTTTAACCATCTAAAACAGCCTTTGTGAATTAATACCTTTGTCAGGATAGCAGACATTAAAACCAGTGTACTTTATTCATGCAATAAAGAACAATGGCAGTGGAAATTATCCACATGCCCCGTTTACCCAGTACTTCAAACCTGACCTGCACATAGCATACCACCTATGTAGGGAAGGAAATTCTCAATTACCTTTCCCAGGCCAAGGAAGTTTGACATACCTAATAAAGACTGAAGACACATACACGTATCGCCATATAAACTCCAACCAATTGACTTGGAAGCAAATTGCTTGTGTGTTTTAGCATCTACTATCTGATATCCTTGAACAAATCCCTTCACTACTCCTTCTGATGGCACAAGGTTACATGGGTTTAAAAAAAGGTGGTAGGACAAATTCATGGAGAAAAATCTATCAGTGGCTACCAAACACAAAGATATTTCCCCTGATCCACAGTCCTTCAGCCACACACCGCTGTCTTGCCCTATCAATAATCATACCTTGTTTCTGACACTGGCTGAGAGTGTATCGGACTAGGACTATAGGACATAGTCCAAACTAGAAAGTAATACTTATCTTCCTAAACACAGCAATTTGGAAAACACATGCATAGACTTGTCAACAGCATAATGGCCTGTCTCACTCACTTTGGGACTAAGTAAATGCTGTGGTCTCCAACTACATATGCACTAGCTTCCACTAGTTTGGAAAGGCTGGATAATCTTTCAACACAACTTAGACAATTTTTGTTAACAAGCAAACTGAGAGTTTTGTTTCAAAGCTTCCTGAGACAACACACTATATCAACTTTCAGGAACAAACTATGTCAACTTTCTGAAAAAAAATACTTTATTCCTGTTGGCCATTCCAATATTTTTTCTACAACTATCATTTTTAGCATCCAACCCAGTACGGACTCAGCCACAGACAGGAACATTCATTACTAGCCAATGAATCTTTTTCTAAAAATACTGAACACTCAGTTGTCTACATTTAAATTTATATACCAGTTGTTTTGTTACAGATTTAGATTACAGACATTCAGCAGAACAGATTTTAACTGAAACTCTCATCACAAACCTTCTTTTCCCCTTCTTAATCTCTCTCCACTATAAACAGGATAACCCTTGTCACTTTGACACAAAAATACTAAATGACTGCTTTTCTGTACTGACAGTGCTGTGTGTGGCATTTATCAAAACCAGGCTCCTTGCATTGAATACTGTCTTTTGATAGTTTTTTTTTCCCCCACTTTGATTGAAATTATCATTGCAAGCAACAGCCGCTCTGTAAAGTACTGGGAAGTGTTCCTTAGGATGAACTGTTGAATAACTGGGTGTTAGGAATTAAAGGAGGAAGAAACTCATTCTTATATATGAATCAAACAAAAACTTAAAAACCTGACAGTAAAACTGTGTTGCTGAAATTAGGATGAGAGCAGGATTATGTGCAAAAGGGAAGCATGGAGGAAGCATGGAGATGAGAGATGCAGGGGTATAAGGGAATGGAATCCTGAAATTGTGATTAACTGTTCCAGTTGACATCCTAAGTGTGAAGAGGGAACAGGAACTTCCTCATGCAAAGCAAAAACAGATCTGAGAAGAAACTGAGAGATAACATGTGCTGATTGTCAATGATGGAGGTTATTCGTACACACACACACTCTGTTATGGTATAGTATATTGGTTACAACATGGAATAATCATGGCATACATGATTTTAGCAGCAAGGCAAAGAAAGAAAGAGGATAGATTTCAGCAACGGTAAGGAAGTTAATAGAAAAACAGAGAGAATATTCTCCATGGATAAACTGGCCAGGAAACCTACAAGTGAAACTGACACCAGTTATAGATTCCTGGGAAAATTAAAGAGTAATCCCCTAAAAACATATCATCCCTATAATTACTCCCTCAAATGAAAGCAACTACAGACATGAAATGCTTGCATTACGAGTTCTTTTGAAACATGTATCATTGAAAGTAGAGCTTATAAAATACCTAACACAGAGGAACAGTTTGGACTTTTCCCAAGAATGGAATATAAGACTTATACAAGAAACACACATATCCTCCCCATTAAAAAAAAAAAAAAAAGAGCATTCAAACAAGGACTAACTTGGTATAGTTAATACACAACAGGCTGTAATGTCAAACAGATGCTTAAGTTATTTTTCTTAGTCAGGAAACCAACTAAATGAAGCTAACCTGTGACTCCTTATAAGTAACTGGTGACTCCCTCTCTCCTGTTGACCTGAGAATAAGCAACCAAACCCTAAGTGAGTTTAGGGCCACTCCTGTCTTTATAAAAAGTCAAAACTTTTGCTGGATTCCCAGGAAGCAGACAAACAAGTGGTAATGAGATCACTTTACAAACCCCATCCCATTCCCTGCTTCAGCAGCAAGAGCAGCACTATCAGCATTCAGAACAGACACAGCATGGCAATGACTAAAGTAGCATTCATGGATATCTTCATAACTCTACAGTTTATTCAACCAATCTTTCTACCTGCAGTGGCTTAAACTGTCTATTGGGGTGCTAACCTATCTCAAGACTGAACTGAACAGATTTGTAGCCTCATCAGTAGCAAACAGGCTGTACTGAATTGAATGCAAGCTGGTCCTCATCCCAGGCAGAGTTTTAGAACTGAGTTTATCCATTTTAAAATTTCATCTTTAAAGCTACTAAAGAATGCCCTCTGAGGCAGGGCTTTACTGCTTTTGTAATAACCTCTTCAGGTGTTAGTCTTAAAACATTTATATAGTTAAATGGCATTTAATGATTGGCAGAAAAGCAGCACAGCTAGATACTAGCTGTGAGAGCAGCCCTGCGGAGAAGGACTTGGGGGTACTGGTGGATGAAAAGCTGGACGTGAGCCGGCCATGTGCGCTTGCAGCCCAGAAAGCCAACCGTATCCTGGGCTGCATCAAAAGAAGCGTGGCCAGCAGGTCAAGGGAGGGGATTCTGCCCCTCTACTCTGCTCTGGTGAGACCTCACCTGGAGCACTGCGTCCAGCTCTGGGGCCCTCAGCACAAGAAGGACATGGACCTGCTGGAGCGGGTCCAGAAGAGGGCCACAAAAATGATCGGAGGGCTGGAGCACCTCTCCTATGAGGCCAGGCTGAGAGAGTTGGGGTTGTTCAGCCTGGAGAAGAGAAGGCTGCAAGGAGACCTTATTGCAACCTTCCAATACTTGAAGGGGGCCTACAGGAAAGATGGGGAGAATCTTTTTAACAAGGCCTGTTGTGACAGGACAAGGAATAATGGATTTAAACTAAAGAAGAATAGATTTAGACTAGACATAAGAAAGAAATTTTTTACAATGAAGGTGGTCAAGCACTGGAACAGGTTGCCCAGAGAGGTGGTAGAGGCCCCATCCCTGGCAACATTGAAGGTCAGGTTGGACGGGGCTCTGAGCACCCTGATCTGGTTAAAGCTGTCCCTGCTCACTGCAGGGGGGTTGGGCCAGATGACCTCTAAAGGTCCCTTCCCACCCAAAGCATTCTATGATTCTATGGTTCTAATGTATTAGGTGGGTAGGACAGTTAAAGAATAGTATGGGGTAAGATTACAGGTGTGTGAAACAGACTAACCAAAACTTAACTGATCACTTTAAAAATTTATGAGTCTTTGTATACATATCAATTACAATCAGAAAAATAAGATCAGCATTAGAAGAAGACTTCTTTTTAAATGAATTATTTATGCATTCAAACATTCATTTTTTTTCTTACTGTTACTTACATGACCATTGGCAATATCCAATAGATCTTTAACTCTGCATCCTCTTACAGGTCCCACTTCATTGCAAATTGAATCTTCAATAACCAGAAAATTGGCTTTGTAAGATGTGAGTATCTTATAAATATCCTCTGCTGACCTCTTTGAATAGATCTGATAAATCTATAAATTAAGAAAACATGTTCATGCAATGCAAAAATCACCGATAAATTAAATACTTGGGGGGGTGGGGAGCAGTATTTCAGAGACCACTCACATGTAGCAGGGGTGACACCAAACAAATAATTTGCATTGCCAGGTGGCCTGGGACTCATCAAAGAGCAATGCAAATGTGTGTGTCATGAGGAACATTACAAGGTCATCTTCTTTAGAGCATTAACATTTACAGTACTCCCACACATCTCAATCGGGCACTTCAGTCTTACATGATGGAACAGTGTATAAATCGCTGATACTCACATTTTCATTTCTTTTTAGAAGATCATCATCATTATATAAAGGCAAGCTCGACACCATCCAACCGGTACAAAGCTTAATCACACCCATTAACTGTGGGCTGCCTGCAAACACAGCAGCCACAGGAGCCTGTCGTCTGCAAAAGCAACAACAACATACACGGCTGAGTACAGGATGCATTTCTCAAAATAATGTTTTTAATTTTAAACACTGTTTTCATCTTTTAAGGTGCTATGGTATGAATTGGAGTGCATGAAGATATCACTGGGGGTCTAATTACAATTGGTGTTAATGCTGCAGTGGCAGTAGTTTCCTTGCCAGGAAAAGCTCAGACCTGCAGCAATACGGAGTTTGCGAGGAAGGTCTCCTGCTGGGGCAAGGGCTGATGGCCATTCTCCTCCCCTCCTTGCAATCCATGGAGCACCATTCAGAGTGGTCCTGGAATGGATTTACTGAATGGTTGCTGACTTGTGACGAAACAAGCTTGGGAGGGAGCATAGGTAGAAGGAGAAACAACATGATGTTATCTTGTAAGGGAAAGATTTGTGATTATTTTCATTTGATCTCTAGGACAATGTATTTAATCATCTACGAGTAAATAGTGTTATGATACAGAATAACATCTACAATAATTATGTTTCTGGGTTTGGTTTCATCTTTTGACTATTCGTATTCCTGCATTAGTGAAAGAAAACAGTCATTGTCACACTTTACTACAGACTTTGGGCAACTTTTCCTGAAGAGAATTTTCCTGCAGTGAAAAATCAAAACAAATTCATTTTATCAGAAAGAAAATTCTAAGAAAGTATACTATAATAATGACATGGAATTAAAATTCGAATATGGATATCTAAGTACATCCTTAAGGAAAAAAAAAAAAAATCCTTATTTTCATTAAAAATGTGAACAGCTGCTACAAATAAGGGTAGTCAAATTGCTCTTAGCTGAGTGAATCTCAATGCAATTCACCATGATTAATTATGTACTTGAAGTGTAATATATGCAGACTAGTGGGAAAGCCATTAGGTACTTGGCATTATTCCACTTGCTGCCTTGAAGAGCTACAGCAGTGACAAAGAACATACACTACTATTAACAGAAAGAAGAAATTGGCTGGAACACCATAATTACCAGCCTTGTCTTTTCTGAGTATGAACAGGTTGACATTAAAGACTACATAAATACAGAAAATAATACTCTAAAAAAATGCAGTTAAAAGTAAGTAATCTGAACACATGGGATCTAACTTTCAGAGAAGTGCAGTTCCTAATGGCACAGTTCAAAGTTAGATTGAATGAGGCCAGAATCCAGTTCTCAAACTTTTGGTGAGAATAAAAATACATCTGTGAAAATAACTTGACTCAGTATTAGCTATATATATGGCTCAGTATGAACTATATAACATAGCTCAGTATTTGCTATGCCTGGCCTAGCCAGACAGATAGGAACCTTTCCAGCCTTCTGGTCAAAGGGGAAGTTTGAATCGTACATGTTACACTGCATGTTTCTTGACTGAAGTCTCTAAGTCCTTACATTCAGGCATTTCATTTTACTGGCTCATGCACACAAAAATTTCAGCGTTTCTGTCCCCCACGGAATTACAATCAACAGGAATCCTCTAACCTACTGAAAAGTTAGCATGCAAAGAACCAAGTACTAAGATGTCCAACTTTACTTGGAAATTAGGACTAGTAATGATATTAAGCATCATTTGCTTGCATGTTTCAGGACCTTCTCCTCTTATAATCAGTGATAAATTCCTGTTTCTTTCCATGGGAGTAATACCAAACTTAACATACACATTTTTCCTCCTATCTCCCTCTACATCATGTAATGACTTAGCAAGGGAAAACTCAGATTAATAGAGGTAGCTCCACAAAATGCTGAGATTAAAATACTCTGACATAGAGTAGTAAAATAGAAATGTAGGACTTCATACTTACTTTATCCATGTCATGAGTTCTACTGTATCAGGATCATAGAATTCTTGTAGTTCTGAAAGCTCTGTCATTATCCTAGGGAAAAACTGATGAAAACATATTTTTGGTTACTTACAATTAAAAAAAAGAATCTATAGAGCATCTCATTATATTAAAGCCTTAAATAACACAACAGAAATAGGTTTCATCTGAGTTTTCCCTTCTGATTGGTATTTTTGTTTTAATATTTTGTGAAACACACTGTTTATACTTATCTGACAGCAGGAGACCTTCTCCAAAATAAGTATGTTAAACACAAGTTCTCATCTCTAATCCAATTTTATTAGAATACTTATAATAAAAAAATAATTAAAAAAACCCCAAGAAACTATGTGGCAACAACATTCATCAACTTCAACTGGCCTTAAATGAATCAAAACCATGGTTCAGGTTTTCATATGCAAATGCATATAAATAAGGGCACTAAACCAAGAAGCTGACAAATCTCTCATGGTAAACTTGCTTGAACTGGGGGAGTTGGACTGTTGTTAGTTGATGGAAAGGTGCTATGCAAGTGGGAAAGGAGAGAAGAAATTTCTTAGAAGACCATTATGTGGGTAATTTGCCCCGGACTTTCCTCTGATTTTTACTTCAATTACTGCAGTGAAGGAAATTACACTGTATTGTATGAAGTAGAGTATCTCAGGTTATGCTCCTGAAAAACATTTTGGCAGCCATTTTGAGCATTTATCTGCAGAAGGCATGGTCAGGGGCTGGAACATGCTATTGTAAATAGTAAGTGAAAGCTACTGGTTGCTAGCTCTGAAAAGAATAAAGTTTACAGGTTATGCCAGACTAAAGGGACAACTTACTCTGCAACAGCCATAGCGGACAGACAGCTGGAAATGGGACTACTTTCCACCCCCATTACCTGGACAATTCAGCTGTTAAGTGATAGCAGTCTACAACCAGACATGTTAGGGTAGCACAAGAACAGCTGCCACATGTTCGTATCAGGGCTGAAAGCTGTACCAGCACTGTTACACATACACCTGACTGTCCCCAAAACAACAGATGGACAGAAAGAGGAACCGCTACTGCCACCCCAAGGAGAACCAGCTTCACTTATCAATCAGAGTCCTTAGAAAAATCTAGTTAGATGAGGGACTATGCCAGACTGAGTCAAAAGGCAGCCAAGCAGAAAGATGCTGAGCTGTACACTCAACCATTTACAGCCAGGGTACCAGATTAAGAGCCTCAAGGCATTTGCACTGTCCCGTTGCTATTAATCAAAGTTTCCAAGCTCAGGGATGGGTTTTAAACCTGGAGAGTAAACTGTTCACCGCTGCTTAAAAGCAAAAGCTGGATCTGCAACGGATGAAGCCCTCTAGAGTCTAAACCCCCACACTGCTTTTAGTAAAAAATAACCTGAAAAAGAATCCTTTGGTCAAGTAAACTAGTTTCCTCTATTGTAATAGATTTCATAACTCTTTTGAGCAACTGTAGCTTTTTTTCAGGAGAATATCTATTGCTCTGGCAGAAATGTATAGTCAGGTTACACTGCAACCAAAATTTCTATTGTAAGGCAGATGTTACAAAATCTGTTAAAATACTGTTGGTCAAGACTGGCTTTTATATTTGATTGCTTTTTTAAAAAATAATTTTTTTGAATTCTTATAAAACTAAAACATATTTTCGGTGGATGACAGCTTTTATTTAATCATATATGTGTCATTTCACCAAGTATATTTCATTATATTTGCTCATCATTTTGACTCATATTGTGCCTACATACAAAACAAAAACCACAAAGGTACTTTTCTTACCTCTTTCCACAAGCTGAATCCAATTATTGTGGGAACTGCCATACTCAGAATAAGAGCCTAGAAAATAAATGTTAGAAGAAATGGAATATGGACCATTCTCTGTTCTTTAGCCTTGGACTATCTATTGATTCTGCTCATATAGTAGGCTACGTTTATGCCTGAAACCTTGGAGTGACAGTAAGTGAAACTTCACGGTTTTCAACCAGGCAAAAAACTCTCCGCAAACAAGAATTTGCCTAATTTAGCACAGAAGAACTTATTTGATGCATGATAACTTTACCACCAATATTAGGGATGGTTAATTACTGCTCAAATAACAATGACACAATGTCCACATGATGTAGGTAACAGAAGAAAAGTAAACACCTCTCACATACAAATTAAAATTAGATAATCTGAGGAAGGAAAAAAAAGTATGAAACAAGCATTTCAAACCTCTGATCTTGTTGATGCTTTTGTTCAGATTAACAATACTGATATGCAAAACCCAGAAACCCATTCTTCAGCACACCATCATTCTAGCTGATACAATTTTCCCTTCGAAAGAGGAGAAAATAGCTTGCGTGGTACAGGAAACATTTGGTAAGGAATGCACACAAGGTGTTCTCTTGATAATAAGCTATTAACACATCTACTGTGTTAACAGTAATAAAGCAGGTCTATACAAAAGAAAACGAGGTATATAAAGGAATGTGTTTACTGTGTACATGAACATATTGTTACTCCTTGATTGGAAGAACACTGTCACTGTTTCTGATATAACGGTGTATGACATTTTCACAAGTGACATAGTGAATCTCTGTTTAAATATAAAATATTTATTCCTATAAGCCTCTCGAAATTGAGGTAAGTAATGTCCTATCTTTATTTTATTAATAAAATAAATGCCAAAACCTGCCAAAAAGTGCACAAAGCAACTCTCAGCATATTAAGAACAAAGCTAGCACTGGAAATGGGGGAGTTGTTTGCACTTGTAGCACAAGCTCATCTTCAATTGCAACACTTCTCTATAATGGCCACACATGAACAAATCTTATGCAAAGTAATTCCACGTACCATTTCTTATGAAGCAGCTTTACTCTCAGCAATTAACTACACCCAACTACCAAATTTTTAGCCTCATTTCCTAGTGGAAGAAGGCTTAATATCGATGCTTGCCTTCATGCCTGTACTTTTTCTCCTGCGCTCCTCCTACAGAGCACTTGACCTTCTTGGCCAATCTCAACTAAATATGACAGAGGGCTTGAGGTCTCAAAGATTTGTTAAAAGAAATTAAACAGATGAGTGAGAGAGAGAGAGAGAGATGAAGACAGCTCTCTTTCTTGTAAGGCTGTAGTGTGAACACAACTTTATCACCAGGTACCAGAAAACACATGAAAGTATGATATTAAGAATGAAAGACACAGAAAAAGCAGACTATATGAGATCCACTGCTCACAGAACTACACGTTCTTTTAATGGGTTCTTCTATAGGTCTTAGGCCATTGCTGTTTGAAAAGTTATAGTAATTCCCAAGACATTGGCAACTGCAACTCACCAGCAGTATTGGGTGCACAGCTTTCAGTCGAAGCCACTTGAAAAGTGTCATCCAAAGTTCAGGAGAGCACACACCAAATGCAGCAAGCATGCAAACATAAGGCGTCCATAGATATTTTGTTCTGAAAAACATCACAATAACTTAGTTGGAACTCTGTGCTTGCCTCTCTATGCAAGCTACTTATAAAAGCATTCAGATTTTTTTCCTATGTCAAACACAGTCTGGATGTTCAAGCAATCTGAGATCAAATTTGATGGCACTGAAGGGTAAACCAAGGAAATCTCTAGCAGAAGAGCAGGCACCTGATTATCTGCTGCAAGATGCAGGAGCAAGATCCAAGGTCAAAGATGACAAAATCCTTCACAGAGTTCAGGGGAGGATGAAAGAAAAACAAAGAGACTAGTAAAGTCACTTGGCTGTTGCGGTTTTCCAGCCAAGCAAGGATAAAAATCAGCTATTCAGCAAAGCTGTACAGACACTGTACTATAAGGGAGTTCCTGAAGAAAGGAAAGGAAAATATTTAATAAACAATTTATGATTTGCTGGTATCGTCTGCCTCTTAAGGATAGACAAGTCAAGACAACTACATGGTAACACAACAGTCTTTTCACTTTAAGAATTTGTGAATATTCAGATTTTAGGACAACGAGCATAATACAAACACAAGCCTACCACTTTTGAGATGACTTAGCTGAGAGCCCAAGATTAGAACAACATCTTCCCAATATTAGCCTCTGTAGCTTTAAAGACTAACACAATACCTTTGAAAACAGCTTTGCTACTGCTTTAGTACGTCAAGCAAAGGTATACTTCATGCTAGTCTAGACACAAGAAGATGGGTAAGAAATCTTCCATGTCCCAATATTCCAGAACATACACTGTTCATCAAAACAACTACAAAAGATCTCGCTAGAATACAATATTAAAAGAATTACAGTGCAGTTCTACACTTAAATACCATAAAGAAAGTGATTAAAATTTGCTTCAATTAATGTCTCAGATTTTGGCGGCATTAAAGCTTGGAAAATATGTTAAAGAGACGAAGCACAAAATCATATACCTATATCCAATTTATAGTCAGAATCGTCTTTGCTATCTCTGCTACTAACCAGTACCACTATATGCCAAATACATTTCTGAAAAGGGGTGAATTTCAAAGGGGTGAATGGTATATCATGTCCAGTTAGGAACTCTCTGTTGCTTTCAAAAAAGATACATCAAAATCAGACTTACCCTTCCAAACACATCGCTAGACAACCAAGTAAAATTGTGTGAATTACATGATAAACTATTTCTGGCCTCTCTCCAATTCGACCATCCTCAAGTTTAACTGTCTCTTTCAGTGGTTCACCACTGCAGTTGGAGAAAATGAGACATCACTTAATTCAGACATTATCTCAGGCAAAGGTGCCAATAAAAACACTTTTATGACCATTAAGTCAGCAGTACACCGAGATCATTCTTTGCCATATCATACAATATTGTTGCACTGCTTATTTGTTTTTTGTACATCATCAATGATCTATCAGTATCTGCTGTCCCTTTTTTTAAGGCTGTAACCTCTCTGGAGAAATGGCTGTGAATTAATACAATGGGATCGCTGCCTATGACTGTAAATACTATTTTAAGGTAATTCAGCAACAAGACACAGTCTAATTTAAGAGCACGCACACTCCACAAACATTTAGATGAAACATGCGGTACATGCATTCTAACTGAGTTTCTTCATATCACTAGCTTGGTGAAGAATTATGGAATCTGTAGGACAATAATTGTGTATGGAATGTGTATACCCTTTTATGACAAAGTAAGATAACAAAACCAGCTTTTAGTCACATTATTATAAATAAAAATCATAACCAAAATCTTACAACAAATGTTTTTCTACAAACAAGATAGCAAGGTACACAAGAGAGAAATTTTATTCTACCATGATGTGATTTCAGGTTACAATTTTATAATAAGCTTCCTCACAATAAATGGAAAAATATTTGAGATTATTAATCGCTTCAAAACTTTTAAAAAAAAAAAGGGGGGGGGAGAAGGTTTATTTTAAGCTTTTCTTTAAAAAGCTGTTGGACATACTGGAGTCACTGCTTCCTACAAAGTAGTAAACAGCTATTTCAACACTAGCAAAAAATAGGAAGCGTTTGTTTCATTGTTTTGAATATGCTATCATACATCCAACCTGACAAACATTTTCATTTATAGCAGTATAATCTTTATCTATTAGAAGTCTTAGTCCTTGAAAAATCTATTGATTTTTGCTGCAGACAAGTGAGAAATTTGCCCTAATGCCTGAGCAGTTACACCATTCATCTTCTACCGGGAAGAGATAATTTCCTAGCAATTGAGTTTCCAAGACAAGTTACGCTAGGTTTACAGTCTTGCTATTCTTAGTCTGTAAACAGACAGCTCCCCTACCCCTTCTCTCAAGGGAACTGTGAATCACCGTGAAACTAAAAATAATTGAGTCAGTTTTACTTCAGCTCTGTTCTGAGCTGCAAATGCTGATGGACCTTATCACAGTAAACAAGAGTTAAAAAAAAAACCCCAAACAATAGTGAAGCATTAGAAATCTGAATTCTCTCAACTCCACCCATCTCATCCTTCGCAGTATGTAAACTTGGACCCCCTCCCCCGCAAAACAGAGAAACAAATCCTCTAGCAACAATTGGATAACTTTGCTGTTGGAAGGGGAAAACACACAAAACATCTTTCTCCCTCACAATGGGAAGAGACATAAACATATCACAAAACATTAGCCAGAAGTCTGCAGGAAATGCACCTATGGGGAAACAAACCAATGACAACTCCCTGTCTTGACTGGAGGGAAGCTCAAGAAGCTCATCACTAAAGGACTTTCTTTAGGAGCCTCTGGTGGGCCTTTCCACTGGTGCTCACACCCTGGCAAGCTCAATGGTGCAACAAACTTTGGAGCAACAAACATGATGACCATTCACTTAGACATCCATGAAACTCTTATTCTTAACTTCTTATTTTTCAGTGTAAGTAAGTTACTTACCAAATTCTCCTAAAAATGACCTGAGTTACAGAAAAAAGGCAGATAATTAATACTAAAATATAGAAAGGCAACAGTGATGACTGTGTTAGTCGCAAAAAAAAGTCTTGGGAGGGTGCCTGAAGAGATTCTTGACAAAGGAGCCAATTCATTGTAAAATTCCTAGTAAGGCAAAAACATCCCATTAAAAATTATAACAATGCCCCCACAGATAAGAAAAAAAAAACCCAGCACACAACCAATCACAGTTTAACCTATTCATGTCATAGGAAACTATTTGAAATTAATCTTTGAAAAGTTATCTTGTTATCATTTGAAACTGGTTTACAAGTACTTTTCAGAGTAACTGTCAAAAGCTTATCTTCCAAAAAAGAATCTGTGATCTGAAGAGACCAGACTACAACTCTTTTATTAAATCACAAAACCCCAACCTCCCATATAACTCCATTATGGGGACCACAAAGCACTTTGTTGTCACAGTGGATTAAGATTTTAGAGATACTGATGCAATAAGGTATGCTTGTCCTCATTCCAAACAGGGAGATGATGAAGCGAAAGTGGTCATCTGAGATCACAAACAAGCCCGAGGCACTGCCAAGAATAGAATCCTTAATGCTGAAATTCTAGTTCTGTAGTCGAACCCACTTGATCACTCTTCTTTCTCAATTAATGAGCAGAAAGATTATCTACTCTGCCAAGAAGCACTATCAATGTGTATTCTCAACTGGAATTGGTGCAGCATGTGATGCCATGAATGCATTCTTGTCTTATTTTGTTTTGCTTTCCTCCCTCTTTTCTTTTTCTTTTCCCCCAAGGGAAGACTAGAGAACAGAACCACTTTCAATTAGACAGACTGAATTTAAAGATTAACAGCTGGGCATGTCCAAACTGGCCTTAAAAGACAGATCTTGAAGCTCTTGTGCTGCAAACCGTAATTCCAACCCACAGTTACACAATTTTCTAGGCATAGTTGCACCCAGTTTGTCTCAATCACTGGCTTCATTGCAGAGTTTGACAGCCTGGAAAGTAACATGTAGCAAGTCCCTGGGGGGAAAAAAAATAAAGTCCATAATACCTGATAGCTGAATAAACTGAAATCCTGACCAGAAGCAGTCCTTTCTTTTCTTGCAAAACACTTAAGAAAGTGCATGTATGTGTGTTAATGCATCTTAGTCAATGTTGTTACATCTTGTCTTCCAAAATTCCCCAACAATTTCAATTATGTGTGATGTCATTTTCCACGTCTTCCCCTGAAAGGCTGTGAAGTAGTTTTGTAAGAGAGATGCAGCTCCCAGGAGAGAGTCCCAATTCCTGCACAGAACTGCAAGTCTTGGCGTGGGTCCAGGACATGTCTCAGTCCTTACCAATACTCCATTTGAAGTTTTCCAGAAAATCAGTAGCTATGATGTCTTCTTCTTGTAGACCAACATTCAACTCTTTTACAGATGCAAAGAGTTTTTCTTAGAATCTCAACAATTCCCTCTGACTTTTATTGTTGTCCCTTGACCTAATTTCTTCCAAAACATACAGGGTTTTTTGGGGGGCTGTTATTCTTACAAAACTAAAAATAAAACCCCACAACCCAACCCTGTTTTGAGATAGTATCAATAGTTCATGACCTTTTTCAGAGCCCTTTCTTTTCCAGGCTATAAAAAGTACCACCACCTTTACCCTATTATCTTTGCTTTCAAGTCTTATTAGAAACACTAGACAGGGTACAGAAAGTTTTTGCTCTTCAACATCAAAAGAAAACAAAAATCTATTAAATGCTTTCACCCCCAGGCATGAAAAATATTGAGGTGCCTCAGAAACCTCAAAATCCAAAGTAAATTCTGTACATGCATCTTTTTTTAATTCAATCTTAAAACCAGGCGACAAATAGAAACTGTTTCTGTAACTCCTCTATAAAATTCTCACAAGCCACTGAGATTTTATACTTCTCAGAGCAGTTTCAGAAGTTTGGATATCTTAGAAGGTGTAAAGAGTTTAAAAACTTACTTAGTTGTGTTTAAGCCAAGTTTTACTTCAATGAACTTCAGCAAATGCTCGTTTTCTTTATGAGGAACAAACATCTGAAAATTAATTTAGCAGAGAAAAATCTTACTAAGTGCTGAAGCAGCTCTCATGTAGTCACTTCATTCAGATTACAAAATGGCAGGGAACAATCAACTATTCAAGATTTAGTTAAAACTAACAAACTAGATTAAGTGTGCCAATTAAGGTACCAGTGTAGTATTGTAAATTTTCACTTAAATAAATCTATCTTTAGGGTTTCCTTGAGAATATCATTCCCTTCATTTCATTCATGTACTGCAACAGGAGGGCAAGTGAAAAGCTGTCAATAAGTTGCCAAAAGACTACCAAGTGGTGTAAAAAGGATCATGAGAAACGAACATAGACTTACCCCCAAGCAAGCCAAAGAACATTGCGTTTAGCTCCACTAAACAATAGGACTACTGCCTAGCAAAAGTTATGAGCATTTGTAATCTTCACATAAATTGACTGAGCAGCCAAAAATTCTGTGTGCTGTCTATGTAATTAAACTCATATTTTTCAAGGTTAGGTTTTATTCTCCTGGAGATACAGCAAGGCTAGCCAGTCTGAATGGCACAAGAAAACAATCAGATCTGAGCATTCTCTCAAATGTTTTAGGGTTCACTAGCTTCTTTATTTTTAAGTCGACACTGTTAATTAACACAACCAGGGTGAGTTTGAGACATAGAGGAAAGGCACAATAAATTATGTCAGAGACTAGAGCCAGCAAGAGGGAGTTGCTAATCAAAATACAAGACCAGGCTAAAATCCCATTGTGTAATCTCAGCTCCTAGCTGACTCCTACACTAAGTGAAGGTCTCTGTTCCCATGTTCTAGCTGGAATTTAACTGAAAATTAACATCTACTCTGAGACTACTCATACCTGTTCCTGGCTACTAGGTCTTCTCCATGCACAAGAATATTGTTTTAATATTCAGACCAGTTTTTAGAGGCCATCCAAGTTGTAACAAAAAACACATTTCTGAAATAGCTGAAATGTGATTTAAAGAGTATTTCTATACTATGCTTTAACCTCAACCCAAAAGACCAAAGCCCCAACAAAAAACAGCTGCTTGAGTTGTTAAAACTTTTTATATAGATACAAAATGACTCAGTTTTTAGTACTCCAATTTGCTACGAATTAAGCTGTGAACTCTCAGATCAGTAAGATAAGCAACACCTCAAAAGCTTTTTCCAAGATACATCTGCAACTTTTTAGATTTTAACAATTAAAATAATTTTTCACAGAGGAATCTTACCTTTAGTAAGAAGTTTAGTGTCACTGTTATTGTAAATACCAAATAAATGTACATTATTTTCAGCAATCTTGACATAAATGTACCTTTTTTCATATTCATCTGCAAAAACAATTTAAGAATGCCGTATAATTTGGAGTTCAGTTTAAATAATAAAAACTACACTCAGAGTTAGAGAAGAGTCTATTTACCTGAAGGCATTTAGAGAGCATTAAAGCTGCTACAAGACTCAGTAACGGTGACACTAGTAAGGCTGAATTTTCAAACTGCAAAAGGTACCCCAAGAAGAGAGAAAACAAGTAGATTTTGTATACTTCATGTACCTGTTGAAGAAACAAAATAAAACACAATAAAATAAAATTACAGTGGATATACATCTTGCTTTTTAAGGTAGTAGATAGCTTGCTCCATTCCTCTGTTAATCAGGGGATTAATGGATCTCTATCCTCCAACTCATGAATCTATCAGAGTACCGTTTGGCTCTGGAAATTATTTCACATCAAAATGATCCTGGTCAGCCCCAGTAACTAGTGCACAATTACTTCACAACAATTCTGTAAAAATGACAACAGTAGTAGTATTTTACAAGCTCTCTCCATTCTGTAACCTCACTGTGATGTAGCATGAAGCAGTAACCACAACGCAACAGTATGAAAACACACAATTTGTGTGAAAGAGCTGACTACTGTGAACTTGCGCTTTCCTTGCACTCACAATAACTTGTTCATTTAACCTGTCTCAGGAATACACAGACTGTTACTGATACTTTCTGTTATTTACTAATTGTTAAGCAGATCTTGTAAACCCTGATACTTGATTCTTTAGACTTCTACCAAAACACCCATCTTCTCCCTTATATTTTAAGGACTCTGCTTTGAACTAAAATAGATCAAACATTTCCCACCGCTGAGGAACAGGAAAAAAAAGCAATTGAAGGAAGAGGTGACGAATCAGTACTGCATGCATTTTGAAACAGAAGTTGCATCTAATAAAACAAGAACGCACACATGTACGAAGTAGCATATATACCATTGCAACAGGCAGAGTAAAAATGTCTTATTGTTGCAACATTTCTCAGAATCATTTTGCAGAATAAATTAAAATACTTTCTTGTGTTGAAATATCAGTTGGCCTTCAGCATCTGCCTAGCTTATTTATTGACTAAATCTGTACAGGGTGAAAATGAGCTGCTTAACTGCGCAGAGCCCACAGAGCAGTTTTTTGGTCAGCCCCACCCTGCTGTGAATAGGGAAGGGAAAAGAAGAGGCAGCTAGGCCAAAAAGGATGCATGACTGAGTATCATCCATCACTCTTTCAGCTCTCCAAGGATGTTTCAGGTCTCAGAAGCTCTGACATGACACGCACTTCTACCAGAAGCTTGGACATGACATGCACTTCAGCTGGACCCAGGCTGCAAGACAGGCATCGCTCAGTCTGCGCCCTTTGTAGTTCCTGAGCAGTATGTATGGCAGGCACCTTTGAGGCTGTATTTAAGTTCCCAACTACCAGTAGGTTGAAGAGTTCTAATACCTTCTCTGTCTGTGCCAGGGCAAAGCTGTCTAGCAGAAAAAGAGAAACAGCCTGGACAAACAGGAGATAATGACTGTATTCCCACATCATCATGAAGGTGTATGTTGAAGCACTCACCAAAAGGTAACAAAACTTCTAGAGTTAAAAAAGAAAAACAAAAAAAAGCATTAATTTCATACCTAGGCATCTCTCTCACTAAAGTAACTGCGAGGTCATTAAAACAGAAACTATGGAAATTAATTATTATTTTAGGAAATAATTAAAATACTGACTTCAGACATATTTAACATGTTCTCAGATGGAAGAAAGTAATTACTGGAACATTCAAAAACACTTAAAGCCAATCAGAAGAAACATCTTTGACAGAAAGATAGGTAAAGGAAGTTACCACCATCTTCTCCGAGCAACAGGAAGAGCAACAAAATAGTTTCCTTAGTGAGAAAAATTCTGCATCAGTTTATTCTAAAAAGACAGCACACAGCTCATTACCACACTGTTCTCTCTGAACCCTCACGGGGGCATAACAGGGCAGGGCATGAGTCGCTTAGCAAAAACTGCACATGCCTAGGCGAAATCCAAGTGGCTGTTTTGAAAAGAACAAACAAAACATCTACTGTTTTCTGCCTAGCAGGGCAATAGTGACAGAGGTAGCTACTCTAGAACACAGTTCTACCAGCAACTCTTTATTAAGAAATTAATTTTGCTTTACCTCAGCAGAACAATTTAGGTTTTTTTTTAAATAGCCTGTGAGAGCTGCTACTTGACATGCAAAATATGGCAAAGCCCAATTTTCCCTTGATGGTATGGAGTAATCAATTCTTGTTGTATCTGTCCTAGAATAAAGTACAGACAAACAAAATTATTAAAAGATTTATGGAACAAAAACATCAAGGAAAGCTTAAATGTCACTTCTAGTTATCAAGTGTGGCCTTGCAAGCAAACTATCCCTGTATTAGGTGTAAAGCAGTACTGACACAATTTCACTGCTGATACAGGTCACAAATTTAGTATCAGCATGGCAGGTCCAATCTTCACTCATTTATTCAGCAGGTCTCCTTATTAGGTGGCATTTATAGGACTGAAGCCAAAAAGCATCTGCCTCCAGCCTTTTCTGACCCACCACAACACTGTGTGAGCCGGACACATGACAGGCTGCTTCTGCCAACCTGCACCGTGACAACAGAGCCTTCTCTGGCCACAAGCGGTGCTAAATGGTCTTATGTCCGTAGGCAGGGGACCGCCGCCGAAACAACAGCTTTTCACATTACGACGAAAATCAGCTCATAGCTGCGAGAAACGACTCCGTTCGGTTCTCATACAGTATGTTTTAAATAAGTGATTTAGGCAGTCAAGCACAACATATTTAGAATCCAAAGTAGTGCTCTCGCTCGTAGCAGCAGCACCAGCAGATACTCTGTCTACAGGGAAAATTCTGCCTAGCAAAACAAGAGATTAAAAACAGATGGGGAGCATGGGCCAGAACAGCAGCAAGGTCTTCTCATGGAATGACTTGACAGTATCTGCACAATTAGAGCTGTAGGAGAAAGTTTTAAAAAGTGCGAAAGTGACTTAGAAGCACAAGTCACACTTTCAAATGTGATCAAAGGCACCAGTTTCAGAGGTACATAGTCTTCTTTGTGTCTACTATGCTTTTAAAAAGGAGCCTCAAGCTCCTTTATCATTTAGGTATTTGAAAGTGTCACCTTTCATTTTTACCTCTGAAGCCTCTTACAGAGGTGTATTTGGAGCTTTTTCAACTCCTGGACCTTTCAATTTGTTAACAGTGTTTAAACTTCTTTGCTGTTGAAAAAAAATACAGATTTATTCACCATTTTTCCTACTTTCCACTGTTCACACCAGCTTGACGAACAGTATTTTTAGCTACTAATCACAGATTCCGTCATGATGACTTCACACTCCTAAAAGACACTTCCCAACAGTTCAACTTTAAAGGCCTCTCTCTAACATTCTGCTTCTCCTTAGCTCTTTCAAGTGCTCTCAAGTTCACAGAAAGCCCCAGAGCTACTTGGGTGACAAACCAGCAACCTGAACACAAGTTCTCATTGCACAAATGAGGCTCCCTATTATTGTGGTGTGTCATAAAGGGAGGGACATACTCTTGCAAGTGAAACATTTTAAAATAAAAAAATCTTGAGATCAGGATCATCTAAGAAGATTCCACTTTGCACAAAAACCCACTACAAAAAGCAGATTAAAAAAAAAATATCAAAGACTCTTTACAAGAAAAATGCACTTGGTCATTTCCTTCTAAGCAACAGGACAGCCATCACAATATTTAGAGCTGGCCACAGACAGCAATTCTGTTCTACAGTAACTTCAGAAATTTGTTTTCATTCTTCACCAACACAAAACCAAAACCTTCTGAGGAATGTTTTTGCAAAATGGAACTGTGTGAGAGAATACTCCTGTATTCACACACACACATAACATCAGTTCAACTGGCAGCGTGGACGGTTTGGACAACAGGAGGCCTTTCCATTAATAAAATGGAAATCATGAGAATCAGTGCATCTCTGGGAGATGTCTTGTATTCGGTGTAAGAGCTTGCTCTCACAATGAGAACACAAAGTTTAATAGAAAGCATTTCAATCCGCTCTAATATTTTAAAATGCCTTATTGACAAACTAGATTGTATAAAGATGTTTTTCTTACCTGTTAATAATGAACCATGCTACAGTCAGCATTCCTGCCAGCCAAGTCCCACTCATAACCCAACTGGTTACAAACAATGCAGTCACATAAATTCCCTGCAGTCCAAAAACTATACCAATGTAGAAATACACTGGTTCAATAACTTCCTGAAATTACAAATAAAAACGAAGAGACATAGCGGCAACTGAGCTGAAGCTAGAAATGATTACTATTTACTATTTGCATATTGCTAACAGTGTGCTAGGTGCTTTACAAACAGGTAAGAGATGGCCCCTATTCTAGAAAAGTATTGAGCATGCTTTTATTTTGGGCTCAGGGAGAACGAAGCAGTTTGAATTAAGAGCACACTTCAAGACTCAGCTTGCTAGTGCCATGATTTTTGTATTCGCTTTAGCATGAACATTGTACGTGTCAGATTTAATAAATCTATACTGCAGTGAGATATAAAGTTCCCAGGACTACTAGAAGAAGTTATGTAGGGGAGGAACCTGGAGAAGTAAAGATTTGGCAAAAACGGTTCCAGACACAGAGAAGCACATATAAAATAAATAAATAATAAAAAAGAAAGATAAATGAGAGAGGACACAAGTATGCAGTGTAAGCAGAACAAAGCCTGAGCAGAGCAGAAAAAGACAAAAGGTTTATCTACAAAAGTGTTTTTCCCTTTTATCTATATGGGAATGGGTAGAGACAGGTACAACTATAACAGACTTCTGTACTCCAAAGGAGCTAACTTTCCTGTTTTTAATGGATAGCACAGATACTCTCCACATTTCTAAGCAGTTTGTAGAAGTAAAGAATTATAGACAGAAAAGTTTAGTGCATATAAACCCCCAAAATCCTACGCCAGAGACTGATCAGAATTGAGGAGAACCTGGACTTGATAAGAGGCTTAGCTCAATTCATTCAACAAAAATTGCATGTATTTATTGTATACAGCATAGAAAGTCTCATACACACACACACACACACAACCATAATGAAAGTACAGAAAGTAGGAGAAATGCACATACTTCGCTACCAGATGCTTGATATAAAACACTGGCAATCAACTCTGGGTACAAAGTCATTTGCTGGACTGCATTTATTGTCTTCAGTGATATTGTCTTATTGTTGTGTGTCAATTCATAAACACCTATAGACAAAAAAAATGTATTATTCTTGGAATCACTTACTATTGCTGTTCTTAGAAGAGGTGAAAGTGTACTCAAAGGCAGAGGGAAATGGATTTGATCATTAAAGTTACTGACTGACTCACCACTCCTAATTTTAAAGGAATGAGAATTTTCTGTGCCAGGTGCCATTTTACCCTACTGATTTAGTAACAAAGTTATTACCATTTTTTTTTGATCTAGCCTTTAAATAGAAGGCCCAAAATCAACCAGCTGAAGCATAGTCTTTTCAGTAACACACTGATGCAGCCCTGGAACCAGCTACCTAGAGATCACCTTCACAAGAGGTTCTTAAGAAGTGAGATAAAGATCTAACAGGGATGAGCAGGATGTATTAAACCTGTCTCCACAAAAAGGTCAGATATGATGGCCTCATCGGCCTTTTCAGCCCTGCGTTTCTGAGATTTCTAAAAATCGCTCACTTAACACAATACACCTTTGTATGGGATTGAGATTAAATTGAAGCTGGCATACTTGAAGGATACATCATTCTGAGATATTATAACTTTAAAAATGACATAATTACTTAGGACAATAGAGGGAAGGGGAAAAATAATCCAAATTAGGTGGGCGGGGGGAAAGAACAAAACCCCCAACAACAATGCAACAGCCAAACAAGATTACAGTTTCCAGCTCTGAGCATATCTGGGTGTGTGGTCTGCAGCTGGTTCTCTGCAGGCCAAACCAGGTCTTGCAGGACTTGCAACTGGGTTCAGCACAGATACAATATACTTTTGAAAACTGGGTGCCCCCTTAATACCTAGCAGACATGTGAGTCTACCTGTTTACAGAGAGCATGCCTGAATGAGGTAGTCCATCTGTCCACAGCATGGGTAATCTCCCCAGAGATAATGAGGAACTGACTGTACCAAACATCTATTATATATTGCTGACATGCTACACATCAGCTAGGAAACTGTTCAACCAATAAAACTATACCTACAAAGTTTAACTGGCTTCGGATGAGGTTTCACGAGGGGACTGAACTAATTCAATGGCTGACTGCTGCAAGACAGGGCTGTTCACTCCCTCTTCTCTCCTGGAGTTCTCACTTTTTCCCCACACTAGCCCAGGTGGCCTTCTGACCTCACTAAACTAGCACAAAAGTGTTCCATCTTCTTTTCATTGCTTTAGTTTTCTGCTGGTTTAGGGACCTGGGGCCAGTGAGCTCCAGAGACAGTGCAAGATAAAGAGCAGGAGCGCAAAGGGAGGGAGAGACCATTTTCACCCAGTTCGTTCTCCTTCCTGTTGGTTTCTGTCCCCATCACTCAGTGCTCATCAACATCTATACATCAGAGCTGACAGGAGTAGAAACCTCTGGCAGGGACAGGATGGAGCCGATCAACTCTTGACAGAAACTGTTCCATCTTCTGACAGAGTATGGAAAACAGTCATTTCCATCCCTCATTCCCAAATTAAAGATCAATTACACTTACATGGCAGAAAATCCACTATGTAGCATAGGCAAACCCAACAATAACTTCCATATGGGGCAATATGAGAGTAATATTAATCCTATTTCAGAGTACCGATTAAAGGCAACCCGCTGGAATACAGGATAGTTAAATATTGTTTTTTAAAAGGCACTGAAAAGTTAGGACAGCATGCAGTTTTTAATTAATCTGACTGATATACCTACATGAGAGTATAAAGTCAGTCTCCCCAGTCTGCAGGAGTTTTTTTGCTGTCTCCAAAGGAACAGGACTTTTCAAGGTTAATAAAACAAAACGGGTTTTGTACCTCTTTCAAAGGAAGGAGCCTTTAGCAGTTCTTTATAGAATGAGTAATAAATGGCGCTGTCACCCTGAAATGTAATTTCTCGTTCAAGTTCCTAGGGAAGAAAAAAAAAAAAAAAAAAAATCACCTCCTGCAATCTCTTCCCATAGAAGACTATATATTTTCAGACAGACTGATTTTGCAATACAGCACATGGTTATGACTCCACTGTACATCTTCAAAGTATTCCACAAAATATTAATCTTCACAGCACCTCTGTCAGGTATATAATGCTCTCTATAATTTAGCAAACATGCTCAGAATCAGAGCAACTCAAATCCACATCGTAAGTCAGCACAAGATCCACAGGATCCTTTCATATTCACAAACCTGAATTTCATTCAGCTTTCCATACTTCACTAAATAATACAGTTCTTAAAAAAAAAACAAACACCAAAACCATTCATTCCTGTTGTTTAGCTTATGCAATCCCAGTATGCTTCAGTTTTTTCTCTAAATGATAAAGGATGACATGGAAAAACATATAAAAGCGTGACAAGACAAGAATTCTGTTAGTAGGAAAAACACTTTAAAAAAAAAAAAAGAAAAAAAAAAAAACAACCCCCCCAAAAAGACTGTATCAAAGACAGAGGCCTGAGTAGAATGACATGGGATTCTGCAAGCAAGGAGTTCCAACCTGACGTTGATCAGCTTTGATTTCAAGGATACAATTTGGCTTTTGTTTCAGTAGTTTAACTTTTTTCTTTACCTGCCTGCTGGAAAACCAGAATTTCCGTTCATGATATGTTGAGAGGTACACAGCATACATCATTCCACTAGTGACTGCCGCAAGACAGCCAAAGAAAAGTTTCGCAAAACGCTGAATTAACATATCTGAAAAGGGACAGTGAAAAAGCTAAAATAGTCCAGAGGACTTAGAAACAAGCAGTATGCCCTAAATATGACTCATTTCTGAACAGCAAGTAAGCTTACTGGCATCAAAATTACCACACCATCATCAGCACAGATACATCGAGAACTGGTTTGTTATTCCTGTCCTGCAGAGTTTTCTTTCCCAGTTGTTACCACTGCTTCATAGGACTCTCAGATGAAATACACACTACACTGCAATTTTCTCTCCATTCTAGAAAGCTTCATTTTCAAATGAATTCCAAGAAAGAAAAGCGTCTTCCAAATAAACAGAGAGAACTCTAGGTTTTACCCAAAATACCACAAACTTCTTAAAGATATTAACAGAAAGAGGTGGCAATACCACACCTAACATCAATACTGAGACATTCTATTCTCCATTCTGTTTTCGAATATAAGAGGAAGGAACTAATCTGATTACCAAACTCATTCAACGGGTGTCTACTTCACCTGTAGCTCCCTCAAGTTAGTACACACTTTTAACATAAAAGTTTTTGGTAGTTTGGTGAGCACTTGCCTAAAATTACACCTGGTTTTAGTTCTGTTTCTTGAAAAGCTGCAAGGACTTTTTGTCTGTTCTTGTTTCAGTACCATTACTTCATGTCTTTCAGCTTCCCAACCAAAAGATCATTCCAGGCGCAATTAAAATATTTATTTGTACTCAAATGGTAACAACAGTAAGATTCTTAACCCTTCTGCCTCTCCCCCCCAACCTGAAACAATCCAGGACTACCATTTTACTCTGCAATACATAAAATGTCATTATTAAAGAATTCTAATGCACAAGCCTGTTTTTTCTTGAAACATTCAAAAACCTAATTCAAAATAAGTCTGTTATAAATTACTGTGCTACAAATATCTTCCCATAAAACGTAAAAGAATAATGAAAAAAATATCAGAAGTTGGCTAAAAATTCTGTAGCTTACATTTTGGCGATCTTCCCAGCTTTGAGTTTTCTTTGTTTCTCTCCTCTGGAGCCATTTTGTCAGATTCTGTGCAGTTTTGCTTCTTTCTCTGTCGCAGGTCTGCTGCCCCTGAAGACATTTTTTTCTTAAATTATTGCAACACAATACCTAAAATTACACTCTGAGAAATCCACACAGCAGCAGGTAACAGCCAGTTATTGCTACTGATTCAACCCCACAGCAGATATATTTGACAAAAAGACTCAATTAAAGTATTTCATGTGTCTAACTAAAATAACAATGTAACAAAACAGAAATCAATTCCTATGTTATTCCTTAGAAAATCCAATAGTTTTTTCTTGAGGCCACACTCTGAGATTACCCAGAACCCAAACTGGAAGCTAACTGGTTTATTCCATGGCGAACGTATCACACAAATGAAGGAAAGCAGTAGTTTAGATAAGTTTATACAGACACTGGGAGAAATTGGTGCCAATTTCATTCTACTCTCATCCTGGTTTTACACTGCTATAGTACAGTAGTGTACCAGGCATATTACTGTGATATAAAAATTGGGCTAGTCCATTACTTTTAAATTGAGCTGTCTGTTATTCATATGGTGAAAGCTTTTATAAAGTAAATATAGTATTACTTTTTTCCTGCTTCCAGATCTACTGGAACTAAGCAGATTTATGAATTTTTAGTCTAACATGTAACTAAAAAGCTCAGTCTACTAGGCCACATACATCACATCACAAGGCTGAGGGCTTCTTCGGCTTCTGTTAAGTTTTCTGTAAACAACAGCAGTTTGAAGCCCAGGCCCATTTATTTTACAGTCTGAAAGGCAACGAGGCTAATTCACAGAGTGCAAGTCTCCATACAAGAAGACTCATTGCAAAAAATCTGTTATAATTACTATATTAAAGATGACACCCACATGCGATTAAAAGATTTAACCGTAACTCATGCTCCAGAATTTTTAGGTATCCAGTTTGATCTACTGTCCAACATTGCTTAAAATTTTGTAGCCACTGATTTCCTCTGGACTTAAACCAGCTCTTTCATAAAGCCATTCAACTTCAAACTTGAAGTGTCAATCTTCACATCCCACAATAAAGCTTTTAATTACTCTAGCTGTATATTACTTCATCTAAATTGGTCTACTTTTAACTCCTGACTATTAGCTTTAGAAGTTAGAAACTAGAGATTAAATAAACTTTTAAAGTGGTGTCTGCCTGTATCAGAACACCTATATTTGTGTTTTAACAGGATTTTCAAAGAAATTTATCAGTTATTCCAAGATCTCAATGGTATGATTTCATGGATTTCATGGAATGAACAGAAAATGTCTACCTTCTTAAACAAGATAAGAATTGGAAAGATATTAAACAAAACAAGGTTTAGGGTGTTCAATATCCATTTATCATTATGTCAATCTAAAATGAAATATACACCAGTATCTCTTAATGTCATGCATATTAAGTTTATCAGGACTGCAAATACAAAGTGCACTGCAATTAAAAATCACTTGTACCATGTAAAATAAAATTTGGAGGGAAAAAACCCTAGATCACCACAATGGGCAGATATGTGCTTGGAAAGACAACTGTCTGCCCTTGTCATCCTAGTTATGACCAAAGCAACGGCAGTGAGACCACTGGAGGAAAAGGCATTTCTTTCATTTTTCTGGCAGATAAGTGAGCCACATTAGAAGTGTAACATGCTTATGAAGTCTAGAGTTAGCAGCAGTAATAGAAAACTCCCAAAGAAAGAATAATTTAAAATTATAATAATTTAAAAATTCTAAACCAACTATATCTCATTCAGCAAATGATCTTCACCTCAGTTTTGAAGACTGCTCAACAGATTCCCCCACTCAAAGCAATAATAAAAAAAGATCCAAGCATGCTACCTCCATTTCATTTGCAGCTGCCTCAAAGAAGAAAAATGCTGGTTCCACTTCTATGAATCCTTTAAATGGGGTGAAATGAAAGTCAAACAAGGCGACAACTAAAAATAATCTATGATTTTGAATTGATGACACAGCCCCTAGTACCTCTCTATCCAGCAAGCAATTTTTCATCTGAGATTGCTTTCTAGTTCCCTGTAAGTTCCCAGTAAGTTTTATTTCAACTTCTGTTGAGACAACATGCATTTCACTTATTTTTATGTATCTATTGCAGAAAAGCATAACTCATTGCTCCTGAGTGCCACTCTATTAATCTGTTTTTCGCCTGCAAATTGAGCACTGTCTGCAATTCTTGTCCGCTCATCTAAAGAAGGATAAAGTAGAGCTGGAAAACATTCAGAGGTAGGCCATGAGGGCGATCAGAGGTGCGCAACAGCTCCCATACAAGGAACAAGGAAGCAAGTTGAGGATGCCTCAGTCTGGAAAAGAAGATGACCGACAGAAACATGCCAGAAGTCTACAAGCTAGTGAAATGCGCAAACGGGCTGAATAGAACAGTGATTCACCTTCTTTTCTAATACTGGAACAAGAAGTTATCAAACAAACCCAGTGAGTCAGGCTAAAAGGAACCAGTTCATCGTGCACTGCCTTCACGTAGATCACTCCTACCCAAAGAATGTTCTGTAATCAAAGAGTTTATATAGATTCAAGAGAAGAAGGCCACATTCACAGAGGACAAATAGCTGGAGACCACTAAGTACAGGGGGACGACATCCAGCTCAGAAAGTCCCCCAGCTGAGGACATGCCATGGGACTGTATTGCATATGCTTATTTTGCTCTTACGCTTCTCTGGGTGCCTGTTTTTTCAAGAGGAACGGTCATGTCTCTGTTGATTTCCCCAACAAAACTAAATGCCATCTCCCAGCCCTCACAAGGGGGGTTAGCACAAAAGAGACCTGGAGAAAAATGCCTGTGCGGGGCACTAAAAGTGAAACGAGAGAGGACACAGGCTGACACATAGAAACGGGGAAACGGAGAGGATGCCAAAGGAAAAGCAGGCTCACGGAGGCATCCACGGAGCCGACGGATGCTGCCCCGGGGTGCCCTGCACAGAAGCGACACCGGGCGAGGGAAGGGAACCAGACCCCGAGTTTCTGGGCTCCCTCCCGCTCGGTGCTGCGAACGACGGGCCGCCCTGGGCGGCGACGAGGCGGCCTCCTCAGCGGGGCCCGAGGGGGCCGCCGCGGAGGGACGTGTCTGGCCTGAGCCCGCACAGCCACCAGCCGCTGCGGCGGCGGGACCAGCGCTGCCGGGGAGCCCGGCCCCGCGGCGGGCGGGCGTTTTACCTCCGTACGCGCGTTACCGTCCCGGCACCGACCGGACACCCCAGCCGCGACACCACCGCCGACCTGCGGCCAGGGGAAGAGGCCCCGGCCCCCGGCCCAGCAGGGCAGGCGCCGGTCGGGGCCACACCGAGCTCCCTCTCCGGCCCCCAGCTCCGCGGCCTGAGGCGGCGGCGGGGCGCGCGCCCCCTCACACGCTGCCGCCGGGCGCGGGACGGGGCAGCCCCGCCGGCGGCGGAGGGGGATCAGGGTGACACACGCGCCGCCGCCCCCCTCACCTTCCTCCATCGCCAGCCTGCGGCCGCCGCCGCCGCCAGCCCCCCGCCGCTCCGTCCAGGACGCCGCCACCCCGCCCGCGCTCCTGCCGCCGTGGCCCGCCTCTTGTCGGCGCCGGGGGCGGGAGCGCTCTCGCATAACACGGCGAGCGGAGCGCAGCGGCCCCTCACTTCCTGACGCCCCGCTGCTGCTCCCGCCGTCGGGCGCCTTCTCCGGCGGAACTGTGGTGGCGGAGCGAGGGGGGGAGGCCGGAGCGCAGCCGCGGCGTACCGAGGCGTACCGAGGCGCAGGCGGCCGGCCGCCCGCGCTTCCGGCGGGGGGAGAAGGGCTCCCCTGCAGCCGGCCCCGGCCCGCTCAGGAGGCGCGAAGCTGCGGCCTCCCGTCAGCCCGCCCCGCCTCGCAGCCTCCAGATTAACACCACACGGGCGGTGAAGCGCGGTTCCCTGCCGCCCCCGCCTGCCAGCCGGCTCCAGAGCCGGGGTGCCTCCGGGCCGGGCAGTCCTGCCCCTTCAGAGGGGCCCACCCAGGGCGCGGGGCCCGAACCACCGCGTCGCCCGTGGGTGCCGCTCGCTCGGCACCCCGCCTGCCTTCTGCGGAGAGCCTCCGTCCCCGGGAGGGGAGGTCTCCCTCCTGGCACCCCGCTCAGGCTGTAGCATCAAGAGCTTCGCCCTCCGTGCCCCGCGCAACCCTGCAGGTTTTTAGCTGCCAAATTCAGCTGCCCCTGTGCCCGCATGTGACCGCATCATGCGGAGAGGCCGGGCTTGATGGTTGTGCACAAGACTCTGGGCCGGCTGTGCTGCAAGAGCCTGGTGAGAGAAGTGCTTGGCTGGGCCTCGGCACAGGCCTTCGTTGGGCTCCTTTTTGCATCATGGTGAAGTACCGGAGCACAGTACCAGCACTCCACTGCCGCAGAGGCTGTACAAATACAGGGCAAAAGGATGCCCCCACCCCCAATGAAGTTACAGCCAGCTTTTGGGAAAATGGGCTGTGTTTGGGTAAAGGGAGGCCAGTGGAAGAGCCTAAGAGATGAAATGTCCTTAAGCAGTGGAATGGGTGGGCATTTCAGCGTA
This sequence comes from Pelecanus crispus, assembly GCF_030463565.1. NCBI lineage: Eukaryota > Metazoa > Chordata > Aves > Pelecaniformes > Pelecanidae > Pelecanus > Pelecanus crispus. The sequence continues at coordinate 148,912,455 of NC_134644.1, read as the reverse complement.
CCAGCCACCTAATGATTATCGTGTTATTGGTAGCACCCAGGGAAAAGAAGGATTTAGAGGGATGGGGTAATTTTGTGAATGTGAGCTGGGTGTGCCTTCAGAGCGTTAAGGATAGCATGGAAAAGGTTTTTTTCTGTAACTTAACAAAGGAGGTGGGGAAGCCAGCATGTTCGCTGGTGGATGCAATTAGAGACAGTAGCTAAGTTAGGAGGACAGGACTGGTGATGAAGGATCTTTAAGGTGAAGATACGTAGTTTATGCTTGAAATGACAACAGATGGGGGTCCGAAGAAGAGACACAAAGCATGGGATGACGTGGCTACAATGACACTTATCTCCTACATTGTTTATTGCAGGAGCCCTTACGGGCTCCCCCAGTCAAGACCTTGTCATTTTGGGGGAGTCTCTGGAGCACAGAGTTCAGTTCCACCAATCCACAAGTAGTGATGCTGCGAGAAAGAGTGTATTTCACCCCGACGCAGTAGCAGCTTGGATTTCTGGTGGTGAAAGTCCTGAGTTATGACCATGAGAATAAGCTGAGCTGATTATATACATGGAGCTGGGTTTGTTGCAGTATGACAATCCCCTGATTTTGCAGCCATGGCAGCATAAGCTGCTTCTATGCTGTATGTGGGGATGCCAGGCCAGGGCAAAGGCTGGCACCCTCCCTGACCGCTACCTGGGGACACACCTCAGGAGGTCCCACTAAGGAGTCTTGCTGATACTGATTGCATTTGCCACTGCAGACACCCTTGATTCTTGGGTTGGGATTGTCAAGGACAGAAGTTCTCACCCTGCCATGCCCCAAATCTGCTTGCAAATCTTGTTGGTGGGCCCCAGCTCAGGGCTGAGGGGACTGCTTGGACCACAGAAGGAATCTGTGTTTTGGTGGTTGGCCACAGCCCTGGGGAGGGCTGGGGAGGACCTCCAAGTCTTGCCCAAACCTGCTGTGCAGAGAGAAGATTGAGACAGCTAGTGCAGGACCTAGCCCAGGGGGAAAGGTGCTCCCAAGCAGCATGTCTTCCAAGGAGCACCATGTTGTCTCCTTCCCAATGTCTTGTTACAGCTCTAGGGGACGGACTGAGCACAGGCATGGGCTTGGGTGGGCAGGCAGCCATTCAACAGGCCACAGCTGTACTACAGGCTAGCCTTCTGCATGGGATTTACCACCACTCATCATCAGACGGTCAGGGTGAGTTCTTTAATAGGTGCTGTATAAGGCCCCATGCATTAAAAGTATGCTGAGAAGCTCCAGAGTGTATAGGACCGTGGTCTTGGTAGAGAGAGTCTAGCAAAAGCTGGAGGGCTGGGGCAAGATCTGATGCTTAGCTAAATGATCTCAGATTTTTTTTCTGTCTTAGGTCAGACCTGTAATGTCAAAGGTTGGGCATCTCTCTCTAATGATCCAGGGCACGTGTGTAGAGATGCACCGAGGTTCACTACCAGGGTGTGGGCATCATGCCCTGCGTAAGTGCTCTGGACTAAATTCTGCCACCCTTTGAGGGAGTCTTGCCCTGAAAATGAACTGTCAGATTAGGGTCGTCATCTCGGGGAGCAGGGTGGTATTGACCAAATATTGAAAGACACCCAGACATTTGCTATCTAATAGTTTAGAAATAACCAGAGTGAAATAACTGAGAGGTGGACAGGATCTGTGCTGTCTGCGTCTCATTGTGTGAGTGTGTGTGTGTGTAGGGAGTTCCCCAGGCACCATCTGCTGAGGGCTGCGTTGCCTGGGCTCAATTTTGGGTTGGGAGGCTGTGACCCTGGTAGCTCTCAACAGCCGGCCCTGTCTGCTGCAGGGGTGCATCGCTGAGCAGAGCGGCTGGGCTTATTTAAACCTCTCAGAAGCAAACCATTGGAGGAGCTATCGAAGAGGTTTGTGAAAATGGCCCCTGGGCGACTGCATGTCTTCTGACATGCCTTTTGACCTGCAGTCGGGCCAATGGCTGATCAACTGCTGGAAAACTGATTTGGTTACTTGTCTAGCAGCTGCAAGGAAAAACTAAAGCAATTTATGTGTCCTGTTGGAGCGTAAAATGAGATTTATAAGTTTCCTGGATTTTTTAATAAAATCTAAAATACTTCTGCAATTGTTGATTTATTTGATAGTTAAAAGAGTTGCTTATGTTTTTAATGATCCATAAATTATGCATTGCATTTTTAATGTAATTGGTTTTGATCTGGTTTATTTTTTTCATAACTTGATTCTGTTGTAAGTTACCGGAAAAAACACAAATAATCGTTGCAATCAAAACAGCAATAATTGTTTTAAATGTTTGTACTCAGACCATTGCTACGTGGACAGGAATAAAACAAATGACTGCTCAGTTATGCTCTAAATCTTGTTTTTCTTAAGCCTTTTTTGTACCTGCTGTTTCATACTGTACCTTGTTACATTTCTTGTGCAACTCCAGTTTTCTACTGATACTCCAGCATGTGGATCATCCACACCTTGAATTCAGTAGAACTATAAATGCATATCAAGTTATTTACATGCACAACTGTATGAATAGCAGAGAAGTGAAAAATCCAGCCTGCTCACTTGGTTTTCATTTTTTCTGAGGTCTTCTATGGAAAAACTGCACTTTTGAAGGTGGGAGAACCAAAAATCATCTTTCATGCAAGTTTCTTTCTCCCAGAATGAATACGCTGAAATAATTTTTAGGGTAATGTTGAAAATGTTATTACTGCTGCGCTTCAATCTTCCAAAATGCTTTCTGTAACTAACATATGAAAGTTATTTCATTCAGCAGCTTATAATGTGCCCTAAACATTGTGCTGTAATACATTACAATGAATAAATATGGGGATGTTGTGTTCTTTTTCCAAGCTTTCTCTGTACAAACATGCATCATGTATCTCCATGATGGCATTCATTCTCTATTTACATATTATTTCTAAGCCCTACAGACATAACTTTCCTTTTTGTTTACAAGTCCGTGATATTGATGCTTTCTGGTTTAACAATCTTTCTTTCTTTTAGTGATATCAGGAGGCAAACAGACACAGATGTACCTTAGTACAGAGCATTAATACTGGGCATATTTGTCATTACTCAAAAGTAAAGAATGTGTGTGGTTTATTTTGCAAACAAACCAAGTTACATTTTTTGTATGTTAAAGATCCCATGCCTAAAGATTTTTGTAAAGTTTAGTTTCAATAATGAGGTAACGACTGCAGATATTTCACCTATTGTCCTAATTTCAACCTTTTGTAGGGTTAATTTTCTGGCTTCTGACTTATGGTTCTGGATTTTCAGTATCGCAAGGTTTTGCTTATTTTAATTATTTCAGACCCTTCCCTCCCCAAAGCTGAATATGTTCTACCAGGATGTAAAAAATATTGCCTACATAAGTGTTTGTGGGATCAAAGTCTTGCACTGTGCTCTCCCACCTGATTTGGGGAATGCAAGGAAATAAGTGGGGGGATATTGGGGGATAATGGCAATATGGAAGCATTACTTAAAACTGGACCTAAGAAGTCAGAAAATTAAACTACACAAACTATATAGAACCATATAGAACCTTTGGGCTTTTTCCACCTGTTTAATTCTCTTCCTGCTCTATCTCAGCGCAGCTTCCAGTGCTTTTGATCGCTTCAGCTCCTGCCTGCCTTGCCCAGGATATAAGTGAGTCAGGTTCTGTTGTCACCTGCTTCATTGTAAAACTCGGTTAATATCCATTAAATCAATGGAGCTGATTTAGATTTGCGCACTGAAACTGAGTTGGGGACATGGAAATGTGCTTTGGCTCTGTTCTCTCTCTGCTTCAATCCTCTGGTGGTAAATCTATGTTTTGATTTCTGCTGGGGCCTTTGTAATTTTTTGTATCCCTTTTAGCAGCTTCCCCCTGAAACAAAAGACACTACTGATGTGATTAACGATGACCACCTTCCCCTTCTCTTTTGTCTTCTACATTGCCTCTTGTATTTACCATGTCTTCAATGATGCATTTTCCAATACTGTCCTTGAAGCAGCATGAGATCCTACACATTCATTTTCTTTACTTCTTCCTGTCACTCCTGATGCTTCCCTGTAATCTAGAACTAACTCATAAGTCAGCCTGTGTTTAGATTTGTGTGATGCTGTACAGCCTCTCATCCTGTCCACTTTCTCTTCTTCTTCCCTCAAACAATCCTGTCATCTTCTCCATACCTTTTTTGTACCACCTTAAATAATTCCTTACCTTTCTTTGTGTTTTCGCCCTCCAAAAATGCATTGATCCTTATCACAGTTGCCTTTATCTGACCTGTAATTTTCTGTATTAGTTTCTCGGTTTTCATCTTTCTTCATAACACCAAGCCACGTCAGCTGGCTAATTGCTGTGTTGCTCCTCCAGCCCAAGTACCTGCAGAGCACTGCATCAGTAATAAAGTCATGGTCAAAAGACTGCAGGAGAAAAAACTTGATATTTATTTGTTTGTTTGTTTGAACACACACACCCACCCTTAGTGATGTGAGTTGCTTTCTGTACCATTTCCCTCTTTTTAGTCTTGCTCTAGTTCTTGTTTGTGCTGTAGATGAAGTTCCCCAGGGCAGGAGCCTGACCCTTGTATTTGTAAAACATGCAGCGTGTTATGTGCCTGGCCAGAAATAGCTGTAAGGGAGCGTAACTGGCCGATAGCAGCCTTGCCCTCGGCTTGGCCTCTGCTCTGCGAGGAGGCTCAGTGCTCTGCCATGGCCTCTGTTCTTTCCTGCACTCCTTTTTTCTCCCTGAGCTGTCTCTTTGACTTCTATCCAAGGATAAAGCCCTTTGAGGTGGATGACTCACAGCTCAGCACTTCCTTTGACTCACGCTTTGTCACCTAGGACATTGGTCAGCTCTTACTAAACCACAATTTGGTTTTTTATTGCTTATGACGACATTCCTTGCAGCTCATGTCTCTGATTTCACTATCACTTCTGCTGGGTCAGGGCTGTGTTTGTTTTTCTGCGGCTGGCTTTTTCCCCCTGTTTCCCTCCCCTTGGGTTTGATGGCCTTTGGTTTTTTAACCATCCCCTGTAGATTTCAGAGCCCAGAGGCTGTCTTGTCTCTGGAGTCCGGCTGTTGGGGCTGCATTTCTGAGGAAAAAGGTGCTGCTCCCTGCCACATCCTGCCCTGCTGACAGGGAAAGGCAGCCTGGCCCCTCGCCTTCCCGTGCAGCACCATCGCCGCTAGTCAGCTGCTTGGCCACGAGCAGCGCAGCCTCCCCAGCTCCCCGTGGCGTCCCCGCTGACACTTGTGCGATGACAGTGCAGTTGGTGGCATCGCATGGCTGCTGAGGAGGAGGGCTTAGCAAACACTTCAGCTGGTGCAAAACAAGTGCTAGAATCCAAGTCACTTCCCAGGCACCGTGCTGTCCCTGCAGGGCAGGGCTGGCATGACTGGAAGTCACTGAAGCCCTCTCCCTGGCACTGACATCATCAGGAGTGACTGATCACATCCAGGAAATTGCTCTTGGAATATTGTGCTGGCCTTTTTTTAGATAAGTTTTTTTCAGAGAAGTGGTGCAATGCAATCTTTTAATGTATTTGTGCCTTAGTGTCTTACTAAATATGCTAGTCGGGTGCATCTCCCAATCCCAACACAGCGACTCCCACCCTTAGCTCCATGTTCTTGTCTGGCCATTTTACTGCTGGCAGAAGGAAGGGCAATATTTGCTTTTGGTGGGTTTCCATCTTTAAGCAGAAAGGAGTTTGGCCTGATGCTTGAAGATTATAAATCGGGAACACAACTCACGGCCCTAACACTAAGCAGACACTAGATCCCTCCTCAAAAGTTGCATCCAGTGTCATTAAAAAGTCTTGGACTCAAGCAGTTCTCTGCAGCTGGTGCTGCTTTTCAGTGGAATGAGTAGAAACAGACTCCAACATGGGCAAAACGCGCTCCAACCAGGCAGATGAGCTATTACCAAGCTACTGAACTGTTTGTTGTCTGCTAGGATTTCCTAGACAGCAGGAAAAGAAGTGGATGGGACTATATGTCACTCAATGTAGGGTGCAACTTCCATCTGGGATGAGGATTCTCGACTCCCAGGCAGCTGTGAAAATCCCAGCTGCAATTTTCCGAGGAGCAAACATAAGCCAGGCAGTTTGTTACAGAGAGGTGTAATTCCTCTAGGAAGGGCAGTTCTGTTCCCTGAACTTTTCTTGACTCCCACTCGGCATTGCTGGGCTTTGACTTCATTCCCAGAACTGATGCTCCCCAAGCCTGGAGTTGTCTGAATTAAACTGCTGCATTTGAAATTATTACTTTTACTGGCACCTACATGAGTCCATATAACTGCTTTTATGAGACATAGGGCATTATGAAAAATGCATGGAACAAATAGGCCTAACACGTAAGCAGGACACGCACCACTATATAATTATGCATAACTATACAGTTACATAAATGCTTTTCTTGGGGAATCACCAGTGACAGCAGCAAGCTTTGCCTATCGTGTTTGGGCTAGTTAAAGCACTGATTCATCATACTTTGAATACTTTGTTTCCTGCTTGTTCTACAGTAAATGGATTACTGCCTGCAATTTCAATAGTAATTAATGAAGATGAGAGATTGATCCAGTGATAAAACTGGGTCGTCTGAAGAAGACGAATGATTTACCCCACGTATCAAAGCTCATGACGTTACCAGAATATCGCTAGCTAGTTTGCATACTGGCTCTTCCTGACAGATTCATTTCTATCAGCTGGGGTAACAAACCTAAGCATACGAGCCATGACTTGGCTCTTTAGTTCCTTCTCCATCTGAAGTCTCCCCATCCTTATGCCAATCGCATTGGGCTCATTTTTGCAGTTATCAAACAGTCCCACCGTCTGATATGCAGAAAGCTGGTCAAACCCTGGGCGCAGAAAGCAGCACAGCTGTGATGCTGCAATGCTTGCCGCACTTGAATTTGTGCTCTGCTTCCAGCAAAAGTAGGTGTGCCACTTCTGGTACCTCCGATAACTCATTCAGCCAGCTCTGGATGAAACCTTATTGCGCTGAATGCACGTGCTTCGATGGAGAGGGGGGCTCAGGGAGCCATGCCATGGAAGAGAGGAGCTGGCTAGGCAGGGATCTCAGCTTATTCCATTCAAATGGAAGCTCTGGAGGAGATTCCCACACTGATTTTTTAAAGCCCAGTGTGATCCCCAGGGGACAGGTGCTATATTAGTGCAAGATATTTATTATCAGTGGTATTATTACTGGTGTTATAGTGGCTGTTACTGTAATACCTTATTGCAATGCTTACACAAGAAGCAAATATACATTGGCAGGTGGAGGGAGGGAAGGAAAGCTACGGGTTTGCTTCAAGCAAAAAGTGGCTAAACTTGACATTTGATTTGAATACAGTCATCTCAAAACAAAAGCAGATTCTTTGTTTCCTTGTAAATCTTTCTGGGCTTTTCTGAGTTGATGATGCAAGTGCTTTCTGCACAGGTAAAACAGACAGCCTGGATGGTAGGTGGATGGGAGATCTATCATTAATGAGCAATTTATGAAGAGATTAATTTATGAGGGTTCAGATGAGCAAACATTCAACGTGTTGGTGCATATTGCTAGTGAAAGTGCCAAATGTTTATATGGTTTCTGTGATGGGAGAATCTGGGGAAACCAGGCTTTGTGGTTGAGCTTAGTTGGCCGTGCTACTTTTTCCTGTGTACATCATGTTAGAGTCATTTGTTAAATATCCTTCCCAGCTTTACGTAACTCTGACCTTACAGGTGAAGAGTTTGGTCCTGCCCTAGGAATTGCAGAGAGAGTGATGTTTGTTGACGGAGGCAGATAATATCTTCCTCTTCAGTGAGTCAGGATGTCAACAGCAGCGACTTGGACAGGAATTGACAGGAAATTTAGGCTTAGTCCTTGAACTCATCATTTTTGGCAGAGATGCAAAGGAATGAAACACAGAGAGACAGAAGGGGAAACCTGGATTCCCTCCCGGAGAGAAAGTTTACTTGAATTGCTTGGTCATGGACTAGCTCGTTTCATTCACAGAAAACATTATGGATAGTCTCAAGAGACACTATGGTATCCATCCCATTGACATCAGGGACCCTGAGAAGCAGCAATCATGTAACCCTTTCCTGGCATATACTTCAGGAGGGTATAATTAATTGCTGTGAGGGCCCAATGTGGCTTCACTGAATTCAAATAGTCCCACAAATATCACTGAAACTTCTGTGGTGAGTTTTGTAAACAGGATTTGACTATAAATTAAAACCAAGTGGTGATGGTGAGTATTCCAAATGTCAGTTAATTTTATCCTGAAACAATTTCTTATATGCCAGAGTTTAAATTTTCATTAGTTCAAAGAATGAACATTTTTTTTTTTTGCTTCATGTCTTCCAGATGTGCAGGGTTGCAAATCAATAGCCAGTCCCCTGCAATAAATTTTCGTTTAGACACTTTATGGCCAGGGCAAAGAGTGCGTATGTAAATGTATATAGTATAAATAACTATCAGAAAACTGATAGACTGCTAGAAAACGCGTGTTCCTGCCTTTCCTTAGAAAGGTTAACGGAAGTATCGGCCCGCGGGTATTACATTTGCTTGCGGAGTTTTCTTCCCTCCTCCTCCTCCCCCCTTTTTTTTGGAGTTGGCATTTGGAGAAGTACCGAACTAAATCCAAGCTAATGCATATGTCACGTAACTCCACTGAGCTGAATGGAGGGGCAAGAGGCAAGGGACCCGTCCTGGGAGATTCTGGCTGCCATTTGTGCCCGCAGTAGGGAGCAGTGGAGGGAGTTCGGGGTCTTATGAGAGCAGAGTCTACATTAAGGCAGGCTCTGGCATGCGCAGTGGCAGGGAAATGCGATTTGATAGAGACGCTGGGGCTCCGAGGTGAGAGAACGCCACCTACACTGCTCCCAGGAGGCTCCTGTTTCTCGGAAATGTTATGGCAACATGTTGCAACCTAGATATTAGTTGTACTTTTCAGCTTGCTTTGTCATTTTGATCAGTAGCTTTTACTCTGTGACAAAACATACTAATGTGTGGTAATGTAATCACATTAATACGAATGCATGTTTTCAATGACTCGAAAGAAGTGGGCAGCATTCTGGCACGCACTCTTGCAGTTTCCAGACTTGATTGCAGTGAGCAGTTCCTACCCTAAACACTGAATTTCCATCATTACAAAGAAAGGATTCTCAGTAAATACAAAATTGTTAAGTGCACCAGTAATATGTAGCATTTTTCCATTGGATTAGACATACAGAAATTGTCAGGACTTGTTGCTTGCTGGCCAGGTTCAAAGGTAAATAAGCCAAGAAAGCAAATTCGGATAGATTAAAAAAAAAAAAAAAAAAATCCTACTTCTACAGCACCGACCAATGAACATTTCTTGCCCTGTGAAATGTTCAGTGATGAGGTGGATATTTTCCCTCAATGGACACTGCTGAACAGACACGCGTCGGAAGGCTTATTTATAGCTCACATGTACATAAGATGCTGCTCTCATTTGCCAGCGCTCTGCTGCTCTCATTTGACCTCATCCCTAGAAGGCTGAAACTTTATTACTGTAATGAATCTTTGTTTCTCCTTCCCTGCACCTGGGGGATTTAAACGTGCTTGTGCCAAGACGCCATCTCCTTGCTCGGCAGTATATAATCTACAATACATGCAAGTTGATTTCACATGGGAATTAGAGAGGATGGAAGAGATTTGTCACAAGACAATTTGCAACCCTTGTTACATCAGCCTTTGGGAACACAGTATATCAGCCAAGATGAAGACTTGCCCTGTGAAATAGGTCGTTAGCTGATAAACAAGGCTTCAAGAAAGATGGAGTTGGGGGTCAAGGTAGTAGTCTGAAATACTGAAGTCATTTCAGACGTTGAATTAACGTGTTTACCCACAAACAGGTTCAGGGTGGAGAAGGGCAGGGCAGCCTTTCTCACCTAGCAAAGACTGTGCCCCATCTGATGCCAACAGTTGTGGGAGAGCTTTGACCTTCATTGAATCCTCGTTAGCCCTCAAATTGCCACTTAATTTGTATTAAGCTGACCAGTGCAGAATCCAGCCAGTCTGGTGCTCTTTTCTGTTTATTCCCGAGAGCACCGACCTTCAGTTTCGTAATGATTTATTGATTTAATGGCTCTTGTCATACCTGATCCAATGCCCTGTGGCAGTGATCACAGAATGTGTTTCCTGTGGAAACTCTGCTCTCTGAAGGGGAGCAGACCCCTTCACTTTTACACTGCTTTATAAATGTGGGCCACTTAAAGTGAGACACAAATTAATATTTCTGCCCCATTTTTAGAGCTTGGATTAAATGTTTTTCAGCAGCAGCTCCCAGTGGAATCAGATTTCTTCTTTGGTTGTTCTGGTTCCTCCTTTTCCTCCCGGGATGTGTAATCTTGGGAAAAGAGGTGGGATTCTTCTCCCCTATCTTGAACCATCTGAATGCCTGGCGTGCTGCTCCAGCTCATCATCCCAGCTCCAGCTGAGCTAATGGACAGAGAGGGACATATCCTGGGAGTTATTCATCCCATCCTGAGAGAGCTGGCTAGGAGGGGTGTGAGGAATCACAGCCGGCAAGTGCCCGTTGCTGGACTCGGGGCTATTGCTGTAGCTGCGCTGAGAGCTGGAGGTGCATGAGATGAATCGTGCCTGAGCAGCACAGCTGTGGGGCTCAGAAAGAGAGAAAAAGGCTTAACACCAAGAAGCATAGTTTGAAGGTAATGGATACATAGGATGAACAGAGGAGAAAAAGGAGATTTTACACTGGATTGTCTAGCACGTCATTAATAAAAAAGTCCACAAAACTTCTACTAACAACTTCTCAGTAGTTTATCTTTAAGATATTAATTACACTTTATTACAATATATTTTAAATTTAATATCAAGTGTAAATAAATGTAAATTTGTAAATTTTTAATATAATTTGTCTTTTCTTTAAGCTAATTATTTGTTTCATTTTAAACCCTTCTTTCTTTTTTTTTTCCCCAGACAACCTCTTTTTTTGTATATTCAACTAAAAATAAGGTGAGTCACAACTTTACGAACAAACCCCAGAAAAACCTCCCAGGAAAGCTAACAGTTAAATCTCTGTGACTCCCTCTGGAGTTTTCAGCAACCAGAGGCCCATACTTCCACCTCCACCTGTAGCACCCTTCATGCATTATTAACTCTCGTCCTTTTCAAAACACATCACTGTGCACATTTACTGTATGTAAAAACAGAGTTTGATTTTTATTTACTCCACATGGTACCGCAGAGTTAAAGAGCTTTTAAAGCGCATGCATATTAAACATAGTTTCTCAGAAGATTATTTAGCTTATGTTGAAAAATCTGGACCACACCTAGAACTTTTTACAGTGTAGATCATCTGCCACAATCATTATTTGCTATGTGACCTCAGAGTTTATTTATTTGTGTAACACAATAAGTGCCACACACAAATTCGTCTTTGCAGTGGTTCTGCTTCTCGTGTCTTCTAAAGCTTTGTATTTGTTTTATGTTTTGCTTTTAACTCACATTCCAGAAGTCACGTGCCTGGGGAAGAATCTCAGTTATCTTTCTGTTTCGCTTTGGGTTTTTTTTTAAAAAACCAAATTCCCAACTTTCCTGATTAGATAGAAACGTGGAAAGACTCAAAAACATGAAGGCAAATGTATCCCCAATATATTTCTCTCATGACTTCTGAGTTAATCTCCTGATGTGAGGTTTGTTAGTGCATGGGAGGCTCCATGCTACACTGCAGTTTATGAAACCCATACTGCCACATGAGTAAGCAAACAACAATCACAGTCAGGATTTGGGCTAGAGGTGGTAGGTTGCTTTCCATGAAGGCTGCGAGGTTGTTTTAACAGGGGAAAGGGGAAAGAAGGATGCAGAAGTCAAGAAGCAGAACTGATGAAGGGAATATGGGTTAGAACAAGGTTCCTTATTTTCCTTTTGCAGTGTGCTTCAGCAGGTCGTAACCTTAACTCAGGGCCTGTCTCGGCTTTGTGGAGAAGGATGCTCCGGGCTTGTCAGCGGGTGAGGACCTGTACTGACCGGTACAGGCGCGGGGTTGTCCCAGGTGTGTTCCTGGCTCACTACTGGTAAAGCAGCGAGCACCCCATTGCAAACCAAGGGGATGTTTAAATCCTCCAATCACATCTGAAGCATCGGTAGCTGCTTTGTTAGTGGAAAGAAGCAAATGAGAACAATAACATTAAAGCTGTAAATTAAAAGCCCACTGCAGATGTAGATTTCATGAGCAAAGTTATTAAGAGCATTAGTATGCATATTAGAAGTAATTAAAAACAAGCAAACAGGAAGAATGCCAGGCGAGAATACGCAGGTCGGAGGAGAATTCTCCACTCAATTACACAAGTGCAAATGAGTTTCTTGTAAATAAATCCACCGTCATTTCCATGGGTGAAGTTACAGTCATGCTGTTTGTAAGTAGCTTAACCGTAAGCACTGGAAACCAAACAACAGTATGCCGTCTACAATAACAAGAAGACAAAAACTAAATGGAAAACAAAACCAACTTGTCTGTCTGTTCTCAGTGGTGCTGGGAAATGAGGTTATCCTCTCTGAGGATGCTGATAATTTGCTGAGGCCTTTGCAGGGCTGGGACCTGTCCGGCTTTTTCTGAGTAATGTCATAATGGGTCGGTTGCTTGAAGATGTTTGTCTGAGAAGCCTTCTCTGATACTGTTACTGGGTTTTAAAATGTTGTTTACGGTTATAGTTGCTCATACTATTTCATTGATGAACTTCTTCCCTTTTGAGTATGCATAGTGGTCCCTATTTTCTCTATAGAAGCTCCTTATTTGTGAGTGTTCTGTAAATAATTCAGAGAATAGCTTCTTATTTGATGTGATGTTTAGAAATTCTTTATTCCTTGTGTTTTATAGTTAAGCTGTAAAATACATCATTGTACTTGCTCCTGACTGGAAAATGAAAAGATTTTAAAACCAGGTACAATCAACAACAATGCTCTTTGGATTAAAATAAGTAAAGGGTTTAGAAGTATTTTTAAGAAGTATTTTCAGGAAGTATTTTACTATCTGAAAGTTGGCCGACTAGTCAAATAAAAGATGACTCATAGATCCCACTAGGAAAGAAATATCCATCTTGTTTGCCCAAATGCCAGCCAACCTTTTAATCCTCTTCAGATTAGTTTACGCATGTGAAATCGATATTTCAAGGTGCTGCAGCACCTGCCAGAGCAAATAAGTTGCTAACCAAGCTGGGCTCCTGCGTTGTATCAGGTTCCACAAGGAGCCTCAACTGGGCTGCGCCGACTGGGGGAATTAAGGCCAGGTGACATGCCAAGCTCCTTAACTCATCTGCTGGAGAGCACAGGTCTGCAGTGCGCCTGCTCAAGTCTTGTTACGGGAATAAATCCAGCGTGCCTCTCTCACTAGGTCAGAGCCAATCTGCAGCATCTTGATACGCAGCATGCCACGATATCGTATGTATCACAGAAGCTGAAAACGCGATTGGGCTGCAAAGGACAACACTCAGAAGTTAAGAAATGACAGAATTAAGGACGCTTACTCAACTGTCGTTTGTCTCCCAGTGGCAAATGATTTGTGATACAATCTCTAGCCACATCATCACACACTGGTGTCTTCCCCTCCTGCGGTGCCCAGGATGAGCAGTTTGTTTACTTTGTATTGAGTGTGCCCGGCCCATGTTTACCGCACGCTCTTCAAACCCTACTTCGAAAACAGAGCTATTTATTCTTACATGTTTTTTTTTCATATGATCACTGGAGTAGCTCAGAAAAATAGAAGATGTGCAGGGAGTCCCCGGTGTTTCCCACCTGCAGATGTTTGCCCTGGCAATCGCAGTAATGCTCCTGAGGGGGAGGAGGGTGATGGTTTCACCCGTGCAGGGGAATCGGGAAAACAAACCAAGGGCAATTCCCTCGGGCGCTATCGCAGTGAAGCCCACCCGACTCAACAGCAAAATTCAAAGTCTCCTGTACAGACACTCCATCTCTATCTGTAATTAATTGCCCCTGTGTAAACCTCTTCTCCCTCCTTCCCGCAATTTATCCTGCCTATAACCTATAAACCAGGCCCTAAACTTCCCACAGCTCTGCATTCAAATAGGGTGACTTCTTCACGGCTGCATTCACAGGTCACATTAGGGACCTTAAATCACCATTTCCCCTTAGTTCTGGCATCTAGCCCTCACTGGACTGACAGCACATCCCACTTGGAACTGCAAGTAAGGTCCACCTTGGAGCACCCCAGGCAGTCGGGTGTGATGCACTAGCATCTTGACTGGGTATGTGCTGATTTATTTTTCTCCCAGAGAACATGATTTACCAGATTTCCCTAATTTTCCTAGAAATTGCAAGTAGATGATCACTGAAAAGAAACAACGCTGCCATGACAGACTTCTGAGTACAGAGAAATTAGGCTTCCTCAAAGAAAAAGTCGCTGGTGTCTTATTTTAACACAGTCAGAATGATGTCTTTTCCTCTAGCCTCACAGCTGGACACAGCTGCACTGATCTGCCTGAAATTTTCCATAGTAATTCAACAGGAGACTGAGATTTGGAATGAAAAATTTCAGTTCAGGTTTGACAAAATCACAAGCAACAGAAAACAAGACTCCTAATGGGACATGCTGGAGACCTTAATAACAGACATTGTCAGCAGCTCTGCTTATAATAAGCTGTGGGAATTGATGGTGTTCATTTTAAAATCATTTTCACATTTAAATTTTGGTGGGACTCATTGGTCAGACATGGTGTGCAGGGCAGATAAAGCAAATAGTGTTGCTAAGTCATTGGCAGTCCTGCATGAGTATTTTGGACAAAGCTCCCTCTGCATTTAAGAGGAGGATGGGTTTTGTCACCATCACAGCTGCAGATTCGGGGCACGTAGGTCTGTTTTCCCACGCAACCATTTTAGTGCCTCACTTAGATGGCTCTTGTTGCTGTCCCACATATGATGCACACCTGTGCTCCATAGTTGCCCTTTCAGAGACCAGTCCCCACATGGTATATAGGCTTATTCTATAGGCTTGGCCCTTCTCAGAAAGGTGCTGGTTAGGATGCCCCAGTACCCCAGCGGGAGTGACTGATGGGCATTTTCAGTTGCCCGGCTGGGCAAACCCAGGCTTCTCTTCAGTGGTTAGAAGAGGGTTATAAACTATTAGGAAGTGACCTCAGCTGATGAGTATATCATGTTCTTTCATTCTATTCACTTACAGCATTTACAACATCTCCCCATTATCGTTTTGACTTTTACAACTCTTAATGACCCTTTTATCAGAGCAGCAATAACCAATAAATCCCCTTTGGCATTTATTGTCCTGTCTCTAATACATAGAAGCCCCAATTTATAACATCTCATGAATGCTGAAGATTATTTTTCAAACTGCTAGTACTGTAAAACTTCAAGTCTCACTACAAAAATAAATGCTCTGATAAAGGCCTTGTTTCTGTGGTTTGCTCAGCATCATCCTGAAATGAAATTCAGCCACAACCTGCAATAAACTCTGTGAACTGGATGCTCTATGTCAGAGAGAAACCAGAAGGCCAAAATGCCTTCCCTGTGGGGAGGTGTCCCATCCCGTGCCTGTCTCCTGCCAGGAGCAGTTTTGTCCTTAGCTGCAGGAAGGGTTTCAGGCCCGGGCACATTCAGCAGGAGCTGTGGGAACAGGGGACACATTGCCAACAGCCATCACAGACAGTACAGGTGGGGCTTGTACACCTGACGTGGTCCACTCAGAAGTCAGGTAACTGAAATGAGTTGGCTGGGCTTTGTCTGAAAATGGTGGAGAGTAACAGGCACCACCAGGAGAGGCTTCTTCCCACCCTACACAAGGTGGCCAAGAGGGACACCTCCAAGGCGCGCAGTCCCAGCTGCCCTCCTCCCTCCGACACAGGCGGAGCTGCGCCCCTGGCTGACAACAGTCACCTAACAGCTAAAATCAGATGTCACAAATCTCTAGGTCTTCATTTGCAGTGATGACAACATGACTTTGAAGTTATCTCTGTTGTCACAGGCAGGGACCAGACTCCAAAGGTGCCTCGTTTACTCATCCTTGTGATTTTTGCCCAACACCTAGTAATGCCCTGCACTCCCTGTAGGACATTTAATGAATTACCATTAGTACCATTTGAAAGTGTGCTTTGGCTTGATTTATCTGCAGGTACAACACATACAGCCACGGGACCCTGTGGAAAGGAGCAGGATCTTCTCCCCCCTTGCTGAAACCCTCCCCTGCACTTCCAAACCCCAGCAATCAGAGCACAGCAAATTAGTCCTTAGGAATCATTTCAAACTGAACAGTTAATGAAGGCAACCCAAAGATACTATGTGTTCCTGGCAATGGTTTCAGTTTTGCTAAGTCTATTTCTAGACGCCAGACTTGGGCTTGATTCAAAGCCCAGCACCGGGAAGACTTGACGTCAGCGGATTTTGGACAGGCCTGTAGATATTTCTGTGTGGTGAACGCAATGCTGTTTAAAGATGCCCAGGCTAGGTCTAAGTGAGCTACTGACAGGGCTGGAGGTCGGTATTGCTGTGCTGGTGAGAGACTGTATCCCAGCTAATTAGCCTTGATGAGAAACTGCCTATTTTGACCTGGGCAGAGAGCTCAGTTAAGGCAGCAATTTTCCTCCTGATGTGAGCTAGCCCAAGCATCTCTGTGCCATGTAAAGATAATTTCAGTGCCCAGTGCAGTTGGGTCTGTGCCGGAGAGAGCAGACTTGCTCAACTCATCTTGTTTCCCCATCTCCTCAGCCACCTGTTCATTGCTCTTCCCTGCTCTACCCAGGTCTATTGCCAGGTCCTCTCATTGCCCACTCTCATTTTTCTCCTGTCTCCTGCTGACCCTCTTCTCCTCTGCAGAACTATAAACCCAACAGCTCCCTAAAGAACTTTTCATTAATATAATTTATTAGTTAAATCGTTCCTCTGACCTATTTCCCGTTCAACTAGCATGTCCCTCCGTCCACTCAATATAATTGGTACAGCACCTGAACTCCACTGCTGGGGTTTAAATGGCCTGACATATATCACCAAGTCACAGGATATTAAGAGAAAGGTGAGAGGATTATTGGCGCGCTGCCACTGGGATCAGATTGGATTTCTTGTCCAACCACTGAAACATGCGGTTGTATAATGAGGGTTCATGCAGGCTTGGTTTGGTCCTTACTCGAAGCTTGACTGCTTGCTTGAAAACAACGTGGGGGTTTCACTAAGGACTGGGGACTTGGCCATGTAAGGAAGCTCTCCTTGTGTCCATTGTCCTCTTGATTTTTGGAAGGCGACGGTCTACGTGAGGTTCAGTGGGATGGGGCTGGCGAGGATTGCTGTGCCGACCTGCTCTCTCTGGAGCTGGAGTCACATCAAGGCTCTTCCACTGCCTGGCCATTGTACGAGCCGGTACAGGCAGCCTGGCCTTGCCTGCCAGCCCACACGTGGCCCCAGCCACTCCCATCACTGTGATTTCTTCTTCGACATCGTGGTTCTCTTCCCCACTGCTCCTCTTGTTTCTAAGTCTAAGGAAGTATTAAAAAGAGGGCTGTAGGTTTTCACTGACAGTTAATTTTGTTGTGCAGTCTTTTCCCCCTTTTGAATTATAAAACATCAAAGGGCACAAAACACAGCCACTGTCTTTGCCAAGAGACAATCATTCTGCCTTTTTGTTCTTTTTCCTGGGAAAAAAAACCTGCCGACATCATCTGCCTTGTTCAGGATCTTTGCAATTGGCTCCTCCTTCCCTCCCCTCATCTTCCCGTGCCCCCCACCCCATACCGAGGGGTAACCAGGGAAACCAGAAACCATGGCAACCCAAAGCAGCATAATTTGTCTCCGAGGAAAAAAAATATAAGCATGCAAACTACCTTTAATATTTATACCAGGCGTCTGGGTCCAAATCCTCTGTTTTCCCTCCTCTTTGGAGCAAGGAAGCTATGGGCTTGCCTCCTCTTTGCTGGGGCTGCTGGGGCTGTGAGCCCCGGGCAATGCTCACCTCCTGCCACTCACTTTGCCTGGCCAAAGCCCTTGGCTCCTTGTGCCCCTGCAAAGCCAATGCGGCAGAAAGGTCTCAGTTTCCATTGGTATGGTGGTCCTGTCCCACCAAGAGCTAGCAAAGCAAGGAGACATGCTAGGATGGCTCCCCTCGCAGCATCTTGCTCCCTGTTATTATCACAGGGACTTGGTTGCCCCATATGCTGGGTTGGGCTGGGGCAGAGTTAATTTTCTTCACAGTAGCTAGTATGGGGCTATATTTTTGATTTGTGCTGGAAACAGTGTTGATAACACAGGGATGTTTTTGTTACTGCTGAGCAGTGCTTACTCAGCGTCAAGGCTGTTTCTGCTTCTTACACCCCCAGCAAGTAGGCTGGGGGTGCACAAGAAGTTGGGATGGGACACAGCCGGGACAGCTGACCCCAACTAACCAAAGGGATGTCCCATACCATATGACATCATGCTCAGCGTATAAAGCTGGGGGAAGAAGAAAGGGCGGACATTCGGAGTGATGGCGTTTGTCTTCCCAAGTAACTGTTATGTGTGATGGAGCCCTGCTTTCCTGGAGATGGCTGAACACCTGCCTGCCGATGGGGGGTAGTGAATGAGTTCCTTGTTTGCTTTGCTTGTGTGTGCGGCTTTTGCTTTACCTATTAAACTGTCTTTATCTCAACCCACGAGTTTTCTCACTTTTACCTTTCCAACTCGCTCCCCCATCCCAACTGGAGATGGAGAGCTTGGACATGGAAGGTTTAGGGTCAGGTTTTCAAAGAAAAAGCCAACTGGGCGCTTCTCTGTAGCTCTGGACGTCTTGTCCTTGTCACAAAGTGAGTTTGCAATGGAGGAGAGAAAAGTGGGTCTTCCCAGTCCCACTGTCATTCATCCTCAGGTTCCAAACTCTCTGGATGAGGGATGAGGGTTTCCCCCTGCCAGGTGAGGCCAAGGGCACAGCAGTCCAGAACACAGAATATGTGTTGTTATTACTATTTACTATAAACTAATGACGGCGTCGGAGCGGTGCTATCGTCACTGCTCCTCCAAAAAGTGGGAAGGGAAGGTGGCTGGGGAGGGACGAACATGATGGCTTCCTTCTCTCTCTCCCCTACCACAACACTTTTCCTTTTCCCCCAAAATGGGGAGCGGGGTGACACTGCTGTTAGTGCCCACCAGGGTGGTCGTGTGTGGGGAGAGGAGGCAAGGGGTCTGCCACCCTGCCTGGGGCAGCATCCCCCTGGGGCAAAGCTCTCAGGACTCAGCCCCTGCTCCTCGTCCCTGCACCCTGCAGCCAGACCAGTCTCCTCGGGGGATGACAGTAAGATCCTGGCCCCTTGGAAACCCCATGGCCACTCCTTCTTCAAAGGAATACTGCAAATGCTGTTCTTGGTGGGGTACAGGAGGTTTTTGGTATCAGCTGTGGAAGCTTCAGGCAGCATTGTCTAGCACTGCTTGGAGGCTAAGTCAGCAAAGAAATAACCGGCAGGTTTTTGCTACCTTAAAAGAGTGCGAGAGACAAACTGCTTGACTTCTAGCTTATTTCCAAAATAGAACGATGACTATAAGTTGCCTTCTTTAGGAGAAGAATGATGACAGTAGTAATAAATTGTACACATTTATTTTTGAGTTTGCAGATGGGTTGAACATCGAGTGATGGTTGGGAAGAAAACAAACAAACCTTGGCAAGCAGCTACTTTTATAGGATAGTTTTGTGTTGAAATTTCTATAAGTTGGCAACAGAGTCGTCATGAGACCTTTTATCCAGATAAGACCATGCCAAAATCTTCAGGAAACATCTTGCGCATTTAATTTTTTATTTACAAAAATGGGGGGAGGGAGGGGAATGAAGACTCGGGGGAACATTTGCAGACGTACAGTGTCTGCTCTGTAAGGCACCAAATACTTCTTATTCTGTGGATGTAAATGGGACTTTTTCCAAACCTGCCACTTGCTAAGTTCAAATCTGGGATAGCTCCAAGTCAGACCTTGCACTGGATTTGCTTGCAGGCTGGGGAGGGAGGTGTCACCAGGCAGAGTAAGCAAAGTTCAGGAACTTTAAGGACCAGTCTGGGATATCTCACCTGGTCTCTCAGATCAATGAGCCTGCTGAGAGAAGAGTGGCTCTCCAGTTTCTCCAAGCACAGTCTTTTTAAAGAGAAGTCACAACTCTGCCGGTCATGTTGTCCCTGCCTTCTGCCTCCTTGCCAGCATCCAAACAAGTTCTGTTCATGAGAAGCATTGAGCCAAGAGGATGTCTGCTGCCTCCGTGACTGCAGCTCCAGGCCCAGTCCTCTGGGAAATGACTTCTTTATCAATGTTTGCTTGTTTGTGTTTAATGTCTAGGAAATGTCTGGACTTTCTTAGACTTCGCAGTATGTTATGAAAGTGTTGCTGTGTGCATGTATGCATGTGTCCATCCCCAAAATCTGCGCTATGAATTAAATGTTGGCTCATGAACAAAAGTATTTTATGCCAAAAAAAAATCCAGAGCCCTCGATGCTGCCCCAGATAGTTTCTCGTTAATAAGACATGTCAAAATTCTCTTTATTAGAGTTGTTCTGTTGAAATCTGTCATTTAGTCTGCCTGCAGAGGGGAGGAAAGGGTTACCTACTCTGCAAGAACAGAAATCTAAGACGGGAGCTTTATAACTGGCTCTGTGATATGAACATTAGATAGTACTGTCTCAAAATGAAACTATTTAGGCAGCTCCAGTTTCTATGTTAAATTGACTTTAGCATGTTT
This sequence comes from Pelecanus crispus, assembly GCF_030463565.1. Lineage (NCBI taxonomy): Eukaryota > Metazoa > Chordata > Aves > Pelecaniformes > Pelecanidae > Pelecanus > Pelecanus crispus. Next base: position 148,891,813 of record NC_134644.1, on the reverse strand, counting down.
GTAACCAAAGGGACAGCTGCTTCCTGAAGAGCCTTTCTTAACGTTTATAAGGATTAACTGTTTTTGTGTTGAGATTACTGAGATCATCTTGATGTGTTTATTTGATTTTGATTTGTTGTCTCATTTTCTTCGTAATGTTAATAACTTAGCCTTAGGAGCATGTTTTCCTTGATTTTACTCCCTTTGTTTAAACTCAGTTTCGTTTAGTAAATAGGGGCCAGAAGGGGGGTCAGAAGTGGATGCCAGTTGGCCGTCTGAAAGCTTGACCACCTCCTCCAAATTTGCCCACAGGTCCCTCTCTAAAGATTCATTAGTGAATTCCATAATTTTCATGCATGTGTGCAGTTGCAAGTAGCTCACCGATGTTCCAGATGGAATTTGTTGCTAGTTCGAGCACTGAGGGAAATTTTCAAAGCAGTTGTTAGTAGCGCACAGTAAGTCTTCTGAGTATTTCAGAGGTTGTTTGCAGAGGTCATGCCTGGGCCTGAGCAGCAGGTTGGTCTCCACTGAAGAGCTCTCAAAGGACCCCACATGCTCACCCAAAAGCATCTGCCTTATTTACACTCAAGGCATGGCTGTGCCACGAGGTTCAAATTAAAACCCTGAGGCATCAGTCACTAATTAGCTTCTGTGCTCATTGCATACCCATGGAGCCCTATCTAGGCAGATGAAAGACATATGCCAAGCACTTCGGAGAATGAGGGAGAGGGAGAGAGAACAGAAAGAGCAAAAGTTGGGGCAAGGCAGGAAGAAAGAACATAGCCAGGTCCAGGATGAGGAGGGGTCAGGAGCCCTGAGGGAGGAAAAAAGGCTGTCTGAAATGATCACCAACCACTAAGAACCACCATAACCCTGTCAAGAGTGAAGGGCCATAGAAAGCAGGTGAAGAAAAAGAGGAGGACAAGACAAAGAGCCTTAGGAGATGCCCATGTGCTCCACCAAGGAGCCGAAGAGTGTCCCACTTGAGCTTGGTGCTAGGGAGTCTTGCAGTACGCCTCCATTCTAGGCAACAAGGTTCACATGCAAGGTACTGGGGCAGCACTCATCCTGTCTTTTTCTTCTCAGGACAAGAGGACTCCTTTGACAACCTGACTTCCAGCCTTCACAGTGGATCTTCAGATGAAGCTTCATAGCTCTAGCTGTGTGAATGACACCAAGAGATCATTTCATTTTGTGACACAGGACTCAGCTGCCTCTGATGGACTCCTGTTTCAGCATAACATGCGTCCTCCTAAGTACCTCTGCTTGTTTTCTTCAGGATGTCTGAATTTCTTCCTCTGAGGCTCCATTTCCCTTACGATCTCCTAATTCCATTATAAAGTATACCTAATCGTTCCTTAGGCTGCTGATACCACTTGCAACCAGGGATAATGTATCTGCATTAGGTACCTAGGTACAACCAGCTGGGATACACATGTCTGTCCCTTAGCCAGTGTGTGTAATCGTTGGCTGGGTGTTTCTGCCACATGGGGAAGACACGGGTGTTTCCCATGCAGAGGACTCAAGTGTGTGGTCCCGATGAGGAGGAGGAATTCATCCCCCAATGAGAACTCCTGAAGGTTTGGTGCTGGAGCTGGAAGGCGTGAGAAATGATAAGACATTGATTAGGTCTCTGAGTCAGCGGCAGACGCACCCTTGCCACGCTTCCAACTGGCCTATTCGCTCTCCCACTTGTTTGTTCCCTAACTTATCTCTTTGACTCATCCCAAACCCAGCTGATACCAGAGATAGGCAAACTACACACCATGGCCCCTTCGCCAGCCTGTGGTGCACCTTCTGCTGCCCTAACTCTCTCACCAGGAATAACAACATGGAAATGAACTTTTCCTTGCCAAATCAGAAGAAAAAAAAGCTGAAAACATTGGGAGTGTAATGAGGAGAGGGGATCCTGGAGAGGAAAAGTGAGTTATGAGAGCTCCTGGGAGAGGAAGAGGGTTTTTTTTAGAAGAGATGTTTCCCTTTCATGCGCTTCTGCTAAAATGTGTCATGTTGGCACCAGTCCCATGTTTCAGTGATGGTGATGTGCTCACCATGACTGAAGCAGCAACCTCTGTAGCAGCAAGGGCATAATATGCGGTACAGTCTTTCTGCTGTCTCTGGATATGACAGGGTTCCATCAATGCTTACTGGTTTTGTTTTGTTTTAATGCCAGGTTGACATTTCACAGTGTCCGATTAGAGCAAAAAGAACCAACATGGTGCCCATGGGCACCCCAGTCCTGGACATCTGTGAGCATCACCATTGCAGCCAGTTCCTGCTTCTCACTGGTTCTGACCTCAGCCATTTGGACCTAACGTTGTCTCCTAAGGTCCTCTGGAGCAATTGCTTTCTAACTAATGTGCTGTGAGATCGGTGCAGCTGTAGTGGGCATGGAGATAAAAAGGAACTTGGGGAAGGGTGCAGAACACTTCCATCTTCTTCCCTGGCATCAGGTGGCCTCAAACAGTCATGGACATCTTTGAAAAATCAAATAGTTTCCCTCTTTCCCTGAATTTGCAAGGGGAAAACAGGAGAGACACTGTGTGCCGCTGGTTGAAGGTAACACGGGGAGCAGGTCTCACCTCCCAGCACATGCTGCAGGAGCCCAGTGGGAATACAGTCAGGTCCAGGGAGGCCGCAAAAGGAGATCACATGGGCTTTGGTGCGACTTGACAGCAGATGGAGGTGCGGATGGGGTTGATCAAGGTTTGATGGGCATGAGGGAGCTGGACCTGGGACAGAAATGTCCTAGAGGAGATGAGTAGTAGGAGAATAGGAGCTGTGGATCTGGGGTCCTGCACGGGAAATCAGGATGTGCAGTGGGAAGGTGGGGGTAGGGGCTCCGAAGGACACTGACCTTTCCTTTGCACCTTGGCCTGAGGACCCCTGGTGCACTGGGACCTCTCATGGACCTGCCAGCTCTCCTAGAAAGAGTGTCTATGCTGTGGTCACCTAGCTGTAATGAAGCCAGGAGAGAACTGATGTGGTCCAGGATGTTGTCTCAGTGGGGAAGAGTCAGGCCATTCACAGGCTGTGGGGTGCCTGGTGGGACCTGCCCCATAGACACCAACCCTGCCCCACACTCACCTGCTGGTGTCACACACACACCATCAGCAAAATTCTTACTGCTAACAGCACCTAATCCCAAATAACCCTAATCCCAAATAATGCCTTGCAGTCTCTACTTTCTAAGATAAATCCAGTGTCTCAGCCTTGCGCTGCCTCCAGCCCTCACTTGGGGTAGCGTCATGTACAACTGCTGAGACTTCTTCTCTCCAATGGTCTCTTCTGCCTTCAGAGAGGTACAAGGGGTGAGTCTGCTCTCCAGGAGGGTGACAGGCTCTGCTGGAGTGGGCTGCAGAGGTACATCATCCCATAAATGAAGGAGGATTACAGCTCTGGCCAGGAGATGTGGTTTTTATCTACTCTGCCTGTTCGATGTCCATGTTAGTCTTGCTGCTTGCTGTAAATTCAGCAGCACCAGGTTTTAATTCTCAGTGCAGTTTTCCTGCCTGCTTTGTGAAGTCACAGTAGCCTGTCTGAGAAAGGCATCCGGTGATCTCCAAAATGGAATCCCAGTGCTTACGAGGAGCTTTGCTGGTGACTGAGGTGTTTGTTCAGCAGCACTTGCTCTCAGAAACAAGGACAACTGCCAGAGCAGACCTCCCTCCTCTAATTAGCAACCCCCAGCATTTTATACCAGGCATAGAGTGGATGTCAGTCTGTTCCTTCTGGTCTTCATTTTTCTTGCCTGGGGACAAATGCCCACAAGTCTCCTTTCATGTTTGAATTTTGACAAGGACATCCTCAGCAGCATCTATTTGAGGCAGCTCCGCTTTCCTGCTGCTCCGGCAGTTGCGGTGCTGATAGGAAGTGCACATGAAAGGCCCAGCCTGAGAGTACGTGCTGCTGCTATTGCACGTTTGGAAACTGAATTGATTGCAAAGCTGAGAGACTCATGGAGAAGATACCCGCTTTCATTTTTGCCCCCTACTGCTGCTCTTGGAGGCAAAGACATTCATCTAAGTTGAATCAGCTGCAGGAGGCGTAGCTAGAAGGCTGCAGACTTTCCTGCTTACCAGCTCACAAGCACGGGCATGGGCTTTCATGTCACCGGCTCTGCCTGGGCTGGCAGAAGCTGGTGCTGGCTGGGCACAGGTGAAATTTCAACTTCACCTGCTGTTAAGGCACATGAGCTCTGCTTTATGCTTTGTGGCTTCTAAAAACTGAGGGAAATCTCTTGTTGGTCAATGTCATTCCTGCTGCAGTCAATGGAGGTTGATGATCCCCACTTAAAAACTGATGGAGGGGTATTGTAGGCGTGTGATCCTGGACCCCTGACTTTACCGCCCTGGATTTGCAAATTTTACCTTTACCATTTTTTTTTTTTTTACTTTCTTTACCTTTCCAGCCATATGAGAAAACCCCTGTTTTTTCACTCCCTCTACAGCTGAAGAGACACAGGAATTCCTATGGATAAATATTCAGGACACTATTTAAATAGGCAGCTATATCTTGTAGATCATTTGCTTTGCTATGTTGCAAATATTGCATTTGGTATTGTGTAGTGTGCGTTGTGGATATGTGTTGCGTAGAGTCTGGGATAGGCCCCTACTTGTCATAGATGGCAAGATGTAATCACACTGGACCAGATTTGCTTCTCCCAGTTCCTCAGCAGGGCTGCATTTGTTTGTGAAAGCAGTAAATTTGCACATTACTCCCAATTACATGGACATTTGACCTAGAGTCAGAAAAGAAGGAATTGTCATGATGATTGCTAAAATTCAATCTCAGTTGTTACTTATAATGAGGTTGAAAGAGAAGCACTTAGGTGGCTGTAGCCCACTCTATTCCTTATCACCTGCTTGGCTGTATTGGTAAATTAACCAGATGGATCCAAACTATCCTACAGCCTCGTGTGAAGGAGCATGCAAAACTCCAAATCGAGATTCCAATCTGTTTGCAAACAACAAGTTTATGTAGTAAAATGCCAAACTAAACCCTTGTATTCAAACAACCCTTCCACTTGGATGTTCAAAATCCTGGTCCAAACTGAAGCCAAGTGCTGGGGCACTGAGCAGCACTGCTGTATTTCCAGAAGTTGCTCAAGGAAGCTTCCCCCAGAGTCTGAATCCGCTAGGTGCCAGAAGATGCTGGGAGCCGCATCTGTTTGGCCAGCTCTTGGTGTGAACCCCTACTTGGCAGGATGAATTAGGTCCTTAATAGCTACAGAAAGGCTTTGGAAAGAAAAGTTTATATTTACATAGTACATTTCATCCCAAAGGACCCTAAACCATACTGCATAAACTTTACATAAACAACAGAACTGAAATGCAGCCGCATCAGGAATGGAGGGTGGCAGCCAGCTGGCATACGTTAGCAGGACAAAAATAAGAGAAGTGACTATTTTTGGCCAAGGACACGAGGGCAAACCCCTCTATTGCGAAAGTGCCTTCAAAACTTCAAAGTGCAGTTTTACTCTAAATAGTGATTGTGGATAAATAGATCTTTGGTAGTCAATCAGCTTGTTCCCAGGCACATCTGGGGAATTCACTCACTGAAATAAGGTTTTGCTATGTTTTGTGCCTGCTAAGGCTACAGAACTTCCTCACCCAAGACAGCACATGCCTACTCCAACTCCAGCCCCATTTGCAGACTTGTAAGCCTTTCTTACGCAGCCCTCACTGCTGAGGGTGGGAGACCCAGAAAAAGTCACTTTGGCTTTTGCAGTTGATCTTACCCTGAACTGGCAAGTCTGGAAATGCACATTTTCAGTTGTCAGCTGGGCGAATCTGTGAGCTGATTAGAAAGACAAATTTCCACTATGCCCGTTGAGGTAACTTTTCAGAATACAACTGACCTTTAAGTATCAGTGTGGAGCAGCCAGGACATTTGAGTCTTACCCCAAAGCCACTCACAGAAGGGGCTGTGCTGCATCTCTTGGGTCTCTTTGGGCTACACAAACACTTCACAACACTGAAAGGCACAGATCCTTACAGCAATGTCACTGATGAAATGCACAGTATTTTTACAGATACATATTCACTTCGCGGCCAGAGGGGCATCTATACTTACAGAGTGCATTGCATCTCAGAGGACCCTGAATAACCTTTCAGGATAAGTTGCCCTGTGGCAGCCGGTGGCTCCCTGCGGGCCTCCTCCCATGTCTCCACGTTGTGTTGCAGCTGGTCCTCTGCAGCTGGATCCCTGCATGTGAGCCATCCCCTGCTCCAGCGGGGTTGCTAGAGCACTCCCTGGCATGATTTTGACTCCAGACTACAGTCCAGACCAGTTTGGGGGATATGAACAATACAGGGACCTTTCCCCAAGAGGCAGGATGGATGAGGACAGTTTAGCCATGCCACTTGCCCTTAGGGCCAAGGAAGAAGCCCCCAGCCATTTGATTTATTATTGTACCTGTGGCCTTTGACAACAGAGCACCCCTTTGGCAGCACACTGCACATTTGATGGACAAGGAAGGAAGAAGTCAGCCAGGAGCCAGATGTCTTTCAAGGAGCCTTCCAAGCTGGGACACAACTCTGCTGGACCTCAATTTGATGTAATTTGGGGCTGCAGCCACCCTCCCTGTCTCCCACTCCTGGTACCAGCACTGGCACCAGTGCAACCACACAGTGACTGGGTAAGGGAGCTGGTTTGTCTGAAGACTCATCATTTTTTCCCCGTGGTTTTAGCTTTCAGCCAGCTCAACTGCCTGTGCTGGCTCCTTGCCAGCCCTGGGTGTGCAAGGCCAGTACAGCTATGGCTGGAGAGGAGGATGTACCTCATGGCAGCCCCATTTTACATTGGTTTATGCCTCTATGGAACAACCCCACATTACAGTCTCCCTCCCTGCAAACATGGGATGCAAGAGGGAGCCTGCCTGCCTCAGAGCCAGCTCCCCATCCTCTTCTCTGCCTCCTTTTCTCACCATCCCATCGCCGTGCTCAATCCCCATACAGCCAGCCAGCCAGCCCACCTTTGCCAGTGCAAAACCATATAAAACTCAGACAAGCATTTCCTATTGCTAACAATTTTGAAGTGGCATTTCTCTATCAAAAGAACTGTAGGAAGTCCTAGTAGGACATACACTGCAGAGCACTATTAGTAAGGCTTTGATAATGGTTAGTTCCGCTAGTCTTCAAATTCATCGCAAAGCAGTGTTAAAGGCTGTTGGGACTCAGAGCAGGGCTGCAAGGGAAGTAGATGGCATTTCAGAGGCCCAAAGTGTGGAGCTCCTGGCTGCCTCCCCTGGGATCCCAAATTCATGGCTATCTCTTACCAGCGGAGCAGAACATCAGCCAAGCCCTTCTCATGATCTAACAGAAATATGGATCTCAGTGGGTTTCCCCCACCATTTGCAGAGACCTGCTTTTCTTATCCTTTCATGGTTTGTTTGTCCTGCAGTCTGTACTGCAGCCCCATGTAGCTGGACTGCAGCTAGCATGTCCCCTACAGCAGAGGTGGCTGCCCCCTTCCACATGATGGCTGTGGATCCTGCTCTGAGGTCCAAAATCATGTGGGAGGAGAGGTGGGAAGGGTTTGCCATTTCATGAGTCTCCCAAAGTGTGGCAAAGCCCCAAGGGTGGCACCTGAGAGTGCGGCAGCGAGTCCTTTCCCTTAACTCGGTTGCTCTGGGGAAGGGGCAAAGTCTTGACATGACTTCTCTGATTCTGTAAGATCTGTGCCTGAAGCATCCTGAGAGGACCTGAGAGTGAAGAAAGGAAATATCAAAGAAGGAAATGTTTGGTGACCTCATTTGAGCTCTGAGAAATGCGGAAACATGCAGGACAGGAGTGCGATGCTCTGGGAGGAGCGGAGGCCGGGGAATGCAAGACAGCTCTCCTGATCAAAGAACTAGTGCAAAAATGGTTGATGGAGGTGGATCCACCTTTGATGTTGTGAGCAGATTACAAAGCCATGCCACACCAGTTCCCAAGATTCCTAGATAGGGAAAGCTGGTCACACACACTGGAAGACTCTCCACAATGTGCCAATTGCTCCCAGCTCTGTATACCGAAATCTCCCTTGTCCTTTAATTTAGCCCCCTTGCCTTTGCTCTGTTTGCACAGCATTAAAGCATTGCACTTTCCAGGAGAAAAAAAAAGAAAGTTTTGTCTAATATTTGTCTTAATTTTAAAGCTGAATTTTATTTTTTTTAAATGCACCAGCATTATCCAACATGTAGTCCAATACATAAAATTGATCATGACCTAGAAAAGGCCTACAAAGCTTGTGGAACGATGCTGCAGGCAGGGAGGGAAGCCCCACAGGCCAGGATTTAGGCACTCAAACTGGTTATGCACAAGTTCCACAATTTTATACATTCATGAGCGTACTCAGGCACTCAGAAAAAAAAATCTCACCGAGCAGTAATACAGAGCCTCCCCCTCTTCTCCACCCCCTGCCTCCCAACACAGGGCCCTGCAGGGAAATGCACTGTGCTACTGTTGATGTTTCCCCCAAGCAGACTCGTATCCATGATGGTATGAGAAATTAATGAAGGAGTACAGAGTGCATTAACAAGCGCTGACATATCTCCCACAGTTAATTGACATCCACCATTCTATTTAAAATTAATAAAGGCTTGCCAAGCATGCAGAACTTGCACCTCGTAGCAAAGGAAATGTCCCACACAGCTCAGCAGGTCATGTCACCATATCAGTGGTGCTATGCGCCACAAATCATGACAAATATTCCTAGTATTATGTCAGGCCTGTATCCAAGGTGTTGCTCTCAGCATCAGTGTAGGAGGGCTGTCTGACGCATGCTCTGGAAATTGCCACTCTTATGGGTGCATGACACGGGCTGCTAAAACAGCCTAGAAGTGTCTGAGCCTCTGCTCTCCGGCTGAGGCAAGTCCCTCTTTCTTTCTGGTGCAGCCAGGGGCCAGCTATAGCTGTGGACCCATCACACTTAGCTCATGAAGCCTGGCTGATATCTCTGTACGGCTTGCAACAGTGGCGAGCTGCACTGCACTGCTGTCATGTCGCTGCTCCTGCAGTCGTTACATGGACTTTTCTATGATATCCCAGCAATGCCTCACTCAGCCATCCAGAGAGGGTGCAGACAGGACCTTCTAGAAACTAAAGGAGAAACCCTGGCACTGCTAATGGCACTCTTAAGTGGCAGTCCTCTTTTTTTTTCAGCAGTGAAGGCAGGTGACAATCTGGTGAATTGCATGCACTGTAAAGACCAAGACTTCTGTAAGCCTTTCACAAGGCCTGAAGTAAAGCAGACAACCCTTAGATGAAGTTTTACTGCAAAGCTGCAGGGCTCGAGGTACCACCAGAGTCACAACCTGAGATAGGACTGGCACAGGTCAGCAGGAGTGATCCTGCACTTGGTGTGGTCTGCCCCATCGAGGCCAGGGCTGCACCCAGTTACGGGTACCTGGTTGTATTTATTAACTCCAATCCTTGGCTAGGGATAACAACAGCAAGGGCTGTGCTACCAGCCAAGCCAGTGAAATTAGGGACCTCACAGGTGACACTAACAACACCCGCGGACCTAGGGACTTTCACATGCTGCCCTGACAACACCTTTCTGGATAGTGATGGCTGTCTGCTTTTCAGTAGGCAGTCTGATGCAGTGGCTCTCAGGTGAACCACATGTGGAAAAGTGCCTCTTCTCACCTTGAAGGAGGTCCTGTGGGCCAGTGGTGGCCCTCAGCATAGTCCTCTCCCAGCAGGGATGGAAAGCACATGATGAGGAGGGAAGACATTTGAAAGGCAGTTCTTCCAGGAGAGCACCTTGCTTAGTCATATTGAGGTCCTTCTGCTCCTCCTCTGCATCCTCATTCTTCTGGCACTGCTGCCAGCAAGGAAGAGGAAGCCGGAAAAATGGCACCCAAAATTGCGTGGGAGAGTTGTGCCTGGTTGGAAAACTTGCAGCTGTCCAGCACTGACACGCCAAATATCCCCACACTGATTGCCACCTATGCCCAGTTACCAGCCCGGTCACCTCGGGGAGAGCTGGTTTGTTTGTAGTGATTTGCTGGGAACTTGGACAATGATACCACCCAAAAGGTGAATCACAGGGGTTTGATGGCGTGAAACATCTGGGTGGAAATCAGTGACTTCTGGCTACGCTCTGTCACCTGCCTCACCGTGTGCCATGGGAGCCATCGCACAGCCCAGCAGCTCCACCGCATACCGTGGGGGTTCCAGCTCACCGTACGGGCTGAAGTATCCTCCCTCCCTTTCTCCAGGCAGAAACAATGACTCGGGAAGTAAAAGCTGTGTGTTCATTTGGAGACTGCTCCTGCATACTAGTTTATATGAAGCAATTACATTGCAACATCACACTTCAAAGTAAACTCCTTCGTGTAGCCAGCTCTGAAAAGAGAAAAGATCTTCTCCCCACGTCTCAGCTGAGATTTGGACCTGCGCTTTAGAGGGAGCTACCAACTCTTTTCATTTAGGCCATGGAGCTACCTCCTTGAAAAAGGTACCAAGCCCCATTTTGATTTTCAGTTTCTAGCCTCTACACAGAGGCTGAATCAAATTAACTGAAAGAGTGGCTTTGATTCACGTTCCCAGAGCTGGCTTAAGATGTTGTTTCATGGGCTTCCTGCTATTTGTTATCGTCTGCTTGCTGGAGATTCATACCTTCCCAGCAGAGCTGGTGGACCTGGATGTGTGTGTGTGCATCTCTGGGCTTTGATGTTCACATCTTCCCAAGGCTGTTGAAACACAAGCACTGGTGATCAGGAATAATGGTGAGAGCTGATGAATTAACATATGCCTTGAAATGCTCTCATTCTGTTCTCCAGGATAACATGCTCAGTATTCTGGTTTAGCAGTGTTTACATATACCCCTATCCAGTTGTTTACATCATACTTGGTAATTATCTTCACAGAGCTGTTTGGTTGTTTCTGGGGATGATGTAATCTTTGCTTGTACTGCTTTGCCCACACAGTTTGCTGTATTGAAGGGCTTTGGAATACTTCCTCTGGTGATTTTATTTTACTGGCTCTTTAGAAAAAGCCATAGCTATTTTCTCATCTAGCAGTACCCAGAACTTTTGTCTCAGGGAAGAATATGGGGACAGCCGACTTCCTGTCATTAAAGAAGCCTCTCATTGTACAACTAGAGTTGAGACAGATTAATTCAATCTACACTTGCTACAAAATAGGTTGGATCTTCAGCTGTGCTAATGCACTACTTAGTCTGAAAAAGCAAGGGGACAAAGGTTTAAACAAACCTTTAGCCCCGCCCCCCCCTTCAGCTATATTATTTCTCAGGGTTTGTGGGGGCTTCTGTTGTAGCCCATATGTAATGTTGCATCAGTTTAACTGAAGATACCACATTAGCCTAGGATGGATAAACTGGTGTGTCTTGAAGCTTGGATACACCCCATCACACTCCTGCGGGGTGGGTGTATGGGTGCAAGTGGGGTCATATAAGGCCCCTTATGCATAAACTGGGTGGTGGAAGGGGCCTAGGCAGGGACAGGACAGGTTTGGTTCAAATCTGATGCCTGCCCAGTGGATGGGAGGAAGATGCAAGCATTTAACTATGGTCTGTCTCTGCCAGAGAGGTTCTTAGTTGGAGGCACTGTTGTGAAGTGACTGGGTCACTGGAAAGGGCCTAAGGTGACATTTTTTCCCAGTTCTGTCATTTGCTTGCTAGGTGACCTTCAGCAAATCAATCACCTACTCAATGCTATTGGTGCAGTGTCTATGCAATGGGTATAAAATCATCTACTTCCAAAGCCACTTTGAGATCCACCAGTAGGATGTGATATCTAAGGCCTCTCTTTGCTCCTTCTACCTGAATCTTTATTTCTTTCTTATCAGCAGATAATAAATCATGGGATGAGACGGAGAGTGTCCCCTTCTCCTCCAGCTATCTCACAGCCATGTGACTTGTGCATGCTGCTGGGGTGTGGGAGAGGAGGATTTGAACTGTCTGCGTCTGTGGAAGCAGCTGTGCTGATTGACGAAGACTGACAACCATCACTGCTAGGTTCAAGGAGTCCCCACCCCAGGTGTTTAAGCAGCGCTTGTGCTGGTCATCATCATCCTGCAGTGAGCTGGCACAACCGAAGCTCCCCAACCCCCAGCTCCTCTGGGGTGAAAGTCCCATGTCCTCCCACAAGTGGCTGATGGAGGCAGGAGTGTGGGAAACTGCCCAGTTTTTTGCACAAAAGCAGCTGAGATGAGCACCCACGGCGAGGGCCACCAGCTCTGCTGGGAGGGACAGACCTCTGGCAGAGGGATGGGAACAGAGAGCTAGGAACCTGTGAAACCACACCTTGAACTGGCTGTGGGAGTGCAAATCAAAGCCATGATATAAGTTAAATTGGTGCAGCTTCTGTGTTCAGATGAGCCCTCTAATCTTTGAGTTGCCAAAGGCCTTGAGGGACCATTACGTTAGGTAAAGGTTACCGAAGGGCAGGTTGCTCCAGCCTCTTTTTGCCCTCGGCAGGTGGGGAGAGACTGAGCAGGGATGGCAGGGATGTCTCTGACTCCCCTGTATGAAGGGCACCTTCAGACGAACCGTGGAGGCAGCTTTCTGACCCTTTTCTTCCATCAAAATGGCACAGAGGAGCTCCATGGGGACCAAAAGCTCACCTGGGCTTTTTTTAACTTTTAGAAGGATTAACACAGATTTACATTTGAGAAATGAGGCTAATTCCAGTCTAAAGTGCAGGACAATTCCCCCTGGTTCCCAGGAGGGTAACATCATAACCCATTATTAGCTGTGCCAGTTACAGTTATTTCCTTCCCACATTTCCTTTCAGGTGTCAGACTAGAATGCAGTTGCTTTTCTTCCTGAGAGCATTATTTTTAAAACTGAAGAATTAAATGTTATTAATATAGTAGGTATTGTACTGTCCAGCCCATTCTATAACGGGGTGTTTATAGCACCAATACTCTTACCCAGTCCATTCGTAATCAGAAGTAATAGTACCACTTCACCACTTGCTCTGCTTGAGGATGCTGCAATAAATCCCGATGAGGCATAGCTTGGCTGCAGCTGGCGGGTGATGTAGAAGCTTTGTGCATTTTTACTTCTTTAATGTTTATAGCTCTTTCACATTATATGAATATTGCCAGTCCCGAGGATTCAGCTGTCATGAATCAAGCCTCAGAAAATAATGAGATTTTACAAAATGTGTACATTTGAAGCTTGTTTTATGGGCCTTCAAATGCTTCAGCCTTTGTGTCATGCTGTCAGGCTTCCCTCGTTTTCCTGCCACGAGCTTACTTTAAGAAAGGAAAAAGAAAGCTGAGATTCCCATACGATCATCTGATTCCAACAGCTGGCCCCTACCAGCGTCACCTGATATCACAAAACTCAAGATAACGTTGTAAGAGCAGTCAGCACAGTCAAACAGATCCTCATCTGTGTGACGGGCCAATG